>NC_091305.1:6187713-6282713 GCF_038502225.1 Cherax quadricarinatus
TGTGGTATACAAGAGTACACCCTCTGCATCGTGGCCAGTCTTCCGCGGCTGCAGGACCCCAGCTGTTGTGGGGGTTCTTGGTGGGGCTGACCTCCTCCGTCCCTCAGATTCATCTTGCTGAGTCTTTGGGTATCTTTCAATGGCACTACCAAGGTCGGTGATCTAGATGATCATCGACCTTGCTAGTCCGCATCTGTTGCCCTTTGTGTTGCTTAAAGGTTATTGAGGGTTGTCTGCCGTGGAGCCTTCTAACAAGTGAGGCTTGAAGGCAGAGGGCGAGAGGAAGACACAGGACTGTTGAGAGGTTTTTAAAAAGAATGAAGATAGCAAAGGCACCAACGACGGGCTGTTATGGTAGTATATTGTAATGACAGACATCCCAGCCTGTCACACGTCTACTTGCTGCCTAGATCGGAATGTAATTGAACTGGGCCTGTGCCCTAGTGTGTGAAGTTCAAAGGGAAGTCATGCAACTAGCTTGGTGTACAAAAGGCGGGTGTATATAATGGTTTTGACACATGTTTATACTACACAGGTACTGCACCACTGACAGGACGAGAGGGCGGGAGTATCCTGCTTCCTCTAAGGGTTATAACTACCTTCTCCCTCAAAGTTTGCACTGGCACCACCTACTGGCATTACCACCTCTGGGAAAGAAAGGGAGGAAGGGGATTACTGTCAGGGAAGCCGCCTTCAATCATCCCCCCTTCCATACACGCCTATCTGCCTTCATAATTTTTATAATTAACAACGTGCCTGTAGGAATCTCAACTTTCAGCGGAATTTTTTAACATTAACAACTTAATATTTTAACTGTTGCTTAAATCTGGTATGACAGTTCTTGATTTATAATCACATTCAGAGCTTCTATTGTTTGTTAATTTTATATTTAATTTTATGTAGTATACAATATTTTTTTGTTGGTAAGAGCACTGAGTAACGTACACGGTCAGAGCACTCTGTAAATACCACAACTTCTAGCCCAGCCTCAGACAACAGCTCATGGTTTAAAGCCAGTGAGTGGTCTGCCCTAGAGGCTCAGTCTGGTGCAGGAGCTTCAAAGTTTGCCTCGGCATCCTCCTGGCTACAGGAAGGTTCATAAAAGCAAAAAAGTGCCTTAACACTGACGTGCTGGTCCTCAGCAGCTTGTCAGATGTTTCACCTTCACCTTTTCCCCTTCAGATAGGTCCTCAGGATGTGAAGGCTTACTCAGACCCATAACCACTTCAGTAGGTATTACCAAGGCTGGCTGGCTCCTCAGGAAAATTAATGAATAGAAAAAGAAAATAACAGTCAAATATAAACACTATTATTTAGAAATGAAAATATAAAACAAATATGAATTTTTGTCCTACTTGAAAGAGAAATGAAAAATGAAATATAAAAATATCTGAATTCAACACTAATATATACAGTTAGACTGGGGTGTCTGATGTTGCTGACACCGCGTGTTGTAGAAATTGTAGCCGTTGCTGATGAATGGGGGGGGGGGGTCACAGATGTTGAGTGACATCCCAACGACTAGTCTTTCACAGAGTCTAGCCTTGAATAGTCAGTCAAAATGATAGGAACGCAGGTCTTTCACCACTGCAAAGATGAGAGGTAGTTGCCTGGGGTTGACTACACTTAGGTATGCAGATAAAATGGTGATGTCCCAGAACTTGGGTAAAGTTCGTCTCCTTCAACACTGTTTCTTTGGTTGTCAGATGACCCGAGATGACATTCCAAGCTAGAAAGAGACAAAGGTTACCCACTGCCTAAGAAATCACTCTCCATGATAAGTAAAGTATTTAAAAAAACATGGTGATTATCTAAAAGCACATGGAAATCAAGGCAGAATGAACTACGTCTTAAAATTGGTTAAAAGTGAAGCTTTTAACCAATATATCCATTAAAAACAGGAGCAGAGGCTTTTACTCAGTTGTGTTGGGAGCTGTGAGTCAAGTGATTACCATTTGGTCGGAGCCCCACACGTCATCTTTCGGGGTGGAGAAAAAGGGGAGGGGATAGTGGGAGCTAGACTGACCCTACCTTAATAAGCAGACAGGCAATCAAACTATCGTCACCATATTCTCGCTCGCTACTCCAATTTTTGAACTTTTCCCTCACACAGGACTTATTTGCAGTGATCCAAGGAGCTCGGAATTTCTCTTCAGCAGGATGAGTGGCCCGGATGAGTCACCTCGTCAGGAGTCAGATGGTTCCTTCAGGAAGTCTTCTAACAGCCGCTCAAAAGTTACACTTGTTAAACTTCCTAACGAACAAGGAAAGAGTTATTAAGTTAAACATAGTAATGCCCTCGGAGTGAGCTAACGCTGTTTTGTATTGTTCATCAGCGCAGTATTACTGTCTATAATAATATTCTGAGTGTCTTACTCTCAATGGTGTAGCAGTTGGTAGCTGCTGGAGCGTCCGTCAACTCATTGTCAAGGAGGGATGTAGGTGGTAGTGGGAGGGGGTGTAAATGCTGGTCTAGCGCTCTTCTCAGCCTCTTATTGGAATCAATGGAATCCATTGATGCTGATAAGAGGCTGTTGATTCAGGGAATTGGAGCTAATTTCCCTTTCTTTGGGAGGCAATCATATTCGATCCAAAGTGCTGTGTGGCTCCTACGAGTTTAGCGCTCCCATATATTACATGTATAGGAAACGCTTAACTCTTACAGGTCATACAGCTTCCATCCTTTAGATCTAGAGCCCCTCCCTGGCAAAGACCCTCATGATATCACTTGGTAATATGTATAAAAAATAACGCGACGGAAAAGAATAACAGAGCGGCTAAAAGAGGTCAATATATCTGAAATGCGTAGGGAGACACTGGTCAGAGAAATAGCAAGCATCGAACTTAAGCTAAAAGAATCCTTTAGGAGTCAGGAATCGCGGGAAGAACTAAAAGCCATAAATGAAATCGAAAGAAACCCAAAGTATTTCTTCTCCTATGCCAAATCAAAATCGAGAACAACATCCAGTATTGGGCCCCTACTTAAACAAGATGGGTCCTACACAGATGACAGCAAGGAAATGAGTGAGCTACTCAAGTCCCAGTATGACTCAGTTTTTAGCAAGCCGCTAACCAGACTGAGAGTCGAAGATCAAAATGAATTTTTTATGAGAGAGCCACAAAATTTGATTAACACAAGCCTATCCGATGTTATCCTGACGCCAAATGACTTCAAACAGGCGATAAATGACATGCCCATGCACTCTGCCCCAGGGCCAGACTCATGGAACTCTGTGTTCATCAAGAACTGCAAGAAGCCCCGCCCCTCAAGGAAGGTTCCTTGATGTTGGTGAGGGGCTCTTGATTTAGGGAATTGGATCTGTGCTCCAGTTCCCCAAATTAAGCCTGAATGCCTTCCACATCCCCCCCCAGGCGCTGTATAATCCTCCGGGTTTAGCGCTTCCCCCTTGATTGTAATAATAATAATGCAAGAAGCCCCTATCACGAGCCTTTTCCATCCTATGGAGAGGGAGCATGGACACGGGGGTCGTCCCACAGTTACTAAAAACAACAGACATAGCCCCACTCCACAAAGGGGGCAGTAAAGCAACAGCAAAGAACTACAGACCAATAGCACTAACATCCCATATCATAAAAATCTTTGAAAGGGTCCTAAGAAGCAAGATCACCACCCATCTAGAAACCCATCAGTTACACAACCCAGGGCAACATGGGTTTAGAACAGGTCGCTCCTGTCTGTCTCAACTATTGGATCACTACGACAAGGTCCTAAATGCACTAGAAGACAAAAAGAATGCAGATGTAATATATACAGACTTTGCAAAAGCCTTCGACAATTGTGACCATGGCGTAATAGCGCACAAAATGCGTGCTAAAGGAATAACAGGAAAAGTCGGTCGATGGATCTATAATTTCCTCACTAACAGAACACAGAGAGTAGTCGTCAACAGAGTAAAGTCCGAGGCAGCTACGGTGAAAAGCTCTGTTCCACAAGGCACAGTACTCGCTCCCATCTTGTTCCTCATCCTCATATCCGACATAGACAAGGATGTCAGCCACAGCACCGTGTCTTCCTTTGCAGATGACACCCGAATCTGCATGACAGTGTCTTCCATTGCAGACACTGCAAGGCTCCAGGCGGACATCAACCAAATCTTTCAGTGGGCTGCAGAAAACAATATGAAGTTCAATGATGAGAAATTTCAATTACTCAGATATGGTAAACATGAGGAAATTAAATCTTCATCAGAGTACAAAACAAATTCTGGCCACAAAATAGAGCGAAACACCAACGTCAAAGACCTGGGAGTGATCATGTCGGAGGATCTCACCTTCAAGGACCATAACATTGTATCAATCGCATCTGCTAGAAAAATGACAGGATGGATAATGAGAACCTTCAAAACTAGGGAGGCCAAGCCCATGATGACACTCTTCAGGTCACTTGTTCTATCTAGGCTGGAATATTGCTGCACACTAACAGCACCTTTCAAGGCAGGTGAAATTGCCGACCTAGAAAATGTACAGAGAACTTTCACGGCGCGCATAACAGAGATAAAACACCTCAATTACTGGGAGCGCTTGAGGTTCCTAAACCTGTATTCCCTGGAACGCAGGAGGGAGAGATACATGATTATATACACCTGGAAAATCCTAGAGGGACTAGTACCGAACTTGCACACGAAAATCACTCACTACGAAAGCAAAAGACTTGGCAGACGATGCACCATCCCCCCAATGAAAAGCAGGGGTGTCACTAGCACGTTAAGAGACCATACAATAAGTGTCAGGGGCCCGAGACTGTTCAACTGCCTCCCAGCACACATAAGGGGGATTACCAACAGACCCCTGGCAGTCTTCAAGCTGGCACTGGACAAGCACCTAAAGTCAGTTCCTGATCAGCCGGGCTGTGGCTCGTACGTTGGTTTGCGTGCAGCCAGCAGCAACAGCCTGGTTGATCAGGCTCTGATCCACCAGGAGGCGTGGTCACAGACCGGGCCGCGGGGGCGTTGGCCCCCGGAACTCTCTCCAGGTAAACTCCAGGTATACATTTAAGATGAATGTCGGTTCTCAGGTCACTGGATATTATTATGTGGGTTGACATTTGTGACTAAACTTAAACCATAGGATAATAAAAGCTTGTTTTTTTCAGATCTCGGATAAAGTTTAAGTCTTGGTCCGGAACAAAGCATATGGACACGTTATTAATGGCTTGAAAAATGGAGGATGATGATTCGGGTTGCATCAGAAATGTTATCAGTTTGGCTTCACATTCTTAAAAAGAAATCTCGTACGTTGTTGATGTTGAGTGAGTTTGGCGGCTCGCCTAGTTCTTCACACACCTCAACTTAGGTAAACTGAGTTCCCAAGTTTTGAAACTTACGATGCTACCGCAGGGAAAGTGGCGGAACTTAATACCAGTTCCAGGGACGTCATCGTCTCCCACACTGCTTTAAGATCAACTTGCAGAAACATGAATGTACAGTACAGCAGCCGTGCTGTGAACTGTGCAACAGCAACTCTATAAATTCGTACAGCGAGGTGTGCTGCAACAACAGTGAAGATGCAGCTGTAATTTTTTTTTATATTTTACTTAAAACCAATACAGTTTAACCTAAAAATAAAGAAAACAGTATGGATCTCAATCAAATTAACTGACAAACGGATTGCACCTACATGCTCGCAAGATATTGCTGCCAAACATACAACAAGAACTTACGGCAAGAACATAGTTAAAATAAATACTGTCACAGGGTCATGAATTGACATATATACACATTCACTGATGCAAAACCTTGCATATATATAAATTGTACATATAACATGACATCTGACAAAGGCTCAACACACATGAACATAAAATATACAAAGAAGTTATATCAGTTAAATCCCATCCTTCGCATTAATCAAAAAACCAAAACCTAACATCATAATCTTACTAGAACATCTACATACGTATCCCTAACAATACAGCTTTACATGTACCAACATACGAACAAACAGAAAAAGAATACAGCTTAGAACACAATAACGGTTACATTAAACCCACATACAAAATCTCAGACACAAATGGACTACGTCACTAAACTATCTAGATATGTGTGTTGTGAAAATTTGTGTGGACTGCCTCCAAGTGAGTCGCCTACCCTAGCAAACTCTGTTGACACCAAGGTCTGAGGTGGGTACCTCAGCCTCACAAGTGGCTTATAGGACAGATTTTCACAAATGATTGTTGTTACAAGAAAACTCGCCTGCATGCACGTATAAAGGACTAACTTGGTGTTGCAGCATATATCCTGATCTTCACTTCTCTAAGCTTAGCCTTAGCCCCTTTGGACTTCCCCTCAGAAACCACGTGCAACCGGGAGCCTTAATTCCTGCAATATTCAATCGTAATTAGTGCCCTGCCTGCACCTCAGAAATTCCTATATCCAAGAGGGTATGTATCCCCTAGTATAACTATGCAGACTCAGACACTAGCTTCCAGACTGCTCTGAGACACTGGTACTTACTGGGCATGCACCGCCTGTTGCAACCAGGCCCACAGTAAACTCACTCACAATCTCCCCAGACACTGGCCAGAAATCTACGAGATAAAGGTGGAGGTCTTGTCTTACTGCATGGGCCTGAAGGAGGAGGTCATCTACGGTACATCGAGGTGCCTCTACCAGATTTCCCCAGGTCTCGGATGTGAAGACACGTGGGGGGGCGCCGTCTGCTGATCACGGCACATGTTGTCCAGGTGGTCTCTGTCTTAAGCAAGACGCTATTCTGTCTTTGTGACCTGCACCTCGTCATTCAAGCTAGGGCTGCCAGTTCTCCCTAGCTAACTTATCCTAGTGTTTGCCTACATTATCGGCCTATTACTACCTATGTTAAGGTCTTAGGTCTACAGTATTATTATCTACAGTTGCCTTAGTAACCTAATATTAATATACTAACAGTAAAACTACCTACTCCTTCCCTGAAGAATAAATCTATAAATTAAATACATGCCTACCAAGAATCCATCCCCGACCAGAGAGAATGCTTTCATGTTTGGGTGGGGTATAAGGGCCATCCAGCTCAGCCGTCCCGTACGGCCATGCTGGATCTGTCCTGTGGAACTTTAGGGACCAAATAAATTTCCACATGTGTATACCATACAGACTAAAACTTAACATCAAGAACTTAGCATTGACACCAAACCGGTATCAGGGTACAGACCAGAATTATAAACTTTAAAAAGAATCGAATCATACATATATAAAGTATTACATAATGTCTGACCCATGACAAAGGTTCAATACAATAGAAAGGTATACACACACACACACACACACACACACACACATACACAAAATGTTTCACAAAATCACATTAATCAGATGCACTGTATGCACAAAGTAAAAAAACAGTATATAAGTATATCTCATCATGCAAAAACCCAGCAAGTAACATAAATACAAACTAAAACACACTTCATGTCGCAAAGAACTTATTACTCAAGAATCATGTCATACAAGACTGATACACATCAAAATTATACATAAAAAATCTACTATATTACACCTACATTCTGAAAAGTGTTATATCTAATATAACGAGACCTTGAGCTCTACATCCACACTTGGCTGCCATAAAGTCTCAATGAAAACCAGGAAACCTTTCCAAACCTACATTCACAACACTCTCACGACCCCCCCCCCCCAAGGAGGCGAGCCCGTTGTGACCCCCTGACTCCCTCCAACCTATGAAAACCCCTTCACTCACTCATTATCAATCACAGATTTACGAGAATCCCTAACGTTAGCATTCTATACCCCTCTGAGAAAGCCTGATCCCCCCACCTCCCATACAAATCTCTGTTACGACAGATCGTACGATAGAACGTTACCGCAAGAACCTTCCTTCTCTCCTCACTATCCCCTCTCCCCCTCATCACCCACGACATATATATATATATAATCTACCATGATATAATCTAAAGCTCTTATGACACCCTCGTCTAACCCACCCATATCTAGACTTAAAGCACGCAAAACCGACACCCCACGGCCCCCCACCCTCTGTGCCAACCTACTTAACCAGCACCTAACCTCCTCTAGCCCTTCACAAAAGTAAACTATATGGAACGCTGTCTCATCCCCTCCACAGATACCACACCCCCCACCCTCTACAACCTGTCTGTTTCGTAGTATCTCGCCAGACGGAAGGATCCCATGCAGAAAACGAAACATCACCTCACGCGCCCGAGGGTTTAACTTCATTTTACTAAATCTAAACCAAATACTCTTCCATGCATACATAGGGAACAAACCCTCAACTGGGATAACGCACCTACCTACAAGTAACCTACACAAAACCCTTATACGAACCTTTCTCGGTTCCCTAACCAACATCACAGCCCTCAAAACGATTTCGCATTCTCTTAACTCCATTCCTCGATACCACATACCCAGCCTGTCGTGTATCCTTCCCAACTGCCCTGCTTTCACACCCTCACGCAACACTTCCCATTTAATACACACACATTTAGCCCTCTGTCTCAAATCCATCAACCCCAACCCACCCTGACTTACAGGTAACATTACAACTTCCCTCCGTAACCAATCACAACGTGAACCCCACAAAAAATTGTACACCCGTCTTAGAATCCCCACAATCGCTGTCCTTGTAATTGGGAACACAGCTGCAACATGCCAAGTCTTACTATACAATAAAATGTTTATGACTATCACTCGCTGTATAAGAGTTAGGTGCTAGGGTCTCGGAACACCTAGACGCCCCACGATCCTTTCCAATAACCTATTCGAGTTTTCCTCCCTCGCCGCAACCATGTCATCCTTATAAATAATACCACAAATCTTTAAAGACACCACCCATTCTTTAACAACATTACATCTCCCCCCCACACACCCGACCCAAGAACCCAACCCCATGCACCTTGACTTCGCACTATTTACCTGCATACCCATGGCACTTCCAAATAATTGCATAACCTCGTCCAACACTCCCATTGACATCCCTTCTCGAATGAGAACAGTGGTGTCGTCAACATATCCAATTAAACCCGGCCAGGCCCTCCCACCCCCACACTTCCCTCACATGGTGTACATAAGCTGAGGTCAACCATTCTATAAAAGGGGTCCTGGAAACACGCAAACAATATTTGGGACATGAGGCATCCCTGTCTAAGGCCTCTACCCATTGCAATTTCCCTCCCCATACACCCATTAATCTGTATCCTCATTTTCGCCCCCTTGTACAACGTATTTACCCACTCGACTATTTCCTCCCCAAAACCCTGTCTCCTAAGTATAACCTGCAAAGCTCCCCTTTCCACTCTATCATATGCTCCCTGCCAATCTAGAGCCAACAAAGCTGCCCCTCCACCCCCACCCTTAGCTTCCACAAAACTTCTCAGTATTCCATGTCCTTCAATCATCGACCTTCCCGGCAACCCAAACTGAGATTTTGACACCACCCTCCCCACAACACATTTGAACCTATTACCTAAAATTTTTGCAAACACCTTATAGTCTGCACACATCAGTGATATGGCTCCGTACTCCTGAAGGGTGGGCTGCCCCTTGACCTTCGGGACCAACACTACAACTGCTGTTACCTGCTTCTCCCCCAACTTACCCTTCTCCTTCATACGATTAAATAACCTAACTATAAATCCCCTTATTAATGTCCAATGTTGTAAATAAAATTCTACCAGGAGACCGTCAATACCCGGCGCTTTCCCCTTCCTCATTCCCCTTAATTAACGCATTCTCTATTTCCTCTTCCGTAATAGTCCCACCTAAAGCCTTTCTATCACTATTTCCTAAATTACACGTCACATACGTACACACCTTGTCCAACGCCACGTCACCCACCCCCTCCACTGTTCCAGTACTTCTCATACCAAGCCTCCGCATACGCACACATTCCCTTCGTGGTTCGTATCTCCTGCCCTGCTCTATAATTCCCAACCATCTCCGTTACCTCTAAACATGGGATAGCTGTCACCGCATGCCTTTGCTTTTGATGCCGCAAAACACACGCTGATGGCTTGTCGCTCCAAAGCACTTCTTCCACCCCTGCCTGCACCCTTACAGCTTGAAACCTTTCATTTTGCAACACCCTCAACCTCCCCTTTATTTCAGCTATTTCATCCATAAGAAAATTATTCCCACCAACCCCCCTCCCATAGCAACCTCTTAACCTATCCTCTAAATAGTTAGCCAGTCCATATTTTAAATTATTAATACGTTTTCCTTCTCTCGCATAAAACTTTCTAATCATTTCCTTTGCAACACTATCCCACCATGTCACAATGTCATCCACTCCCTGTTCTTCCACACTAAGCTCCCTCCATAGGACTGAAAACCCCTCC
Organism: Cherax quadricarinatus; assembly: GCF_038502225.1. NCBI lineage: Eukaryota > Metazoa > Arthropoda > Malacostraca > Decapoda > Parastacidae > Cherax > Cherax quadricarinatus. The sequence continues at coordinate 6,198,041 of NC_091305.1, forward strand.
AACCCCTCCTCATCACCTAACACACTTATATTTAATTTCCAATAACTTCTATGTATGTCCGCGAGCGTCCCCCACCCAACCTCCACCAACCACTGCCCTATGATCTGACATTGTAGCCTCAACAGTACTGAAAGACTTCACATCCATTCCCTGAGAAAGGTACACACTATCTAGTCTCGCAGCATATCCACTCCTAACAAACGTATATTCAGTCTCCCACACCGCCCCCCCTCAAAGGCATCACGTAACCAAACATCCCTTAATAAATCCCTAAGAGCCACAGACATATATCCAGCCCCTTTTGGGTCCACATCAGCCACCCTGATTACACTATTCCAGTCCCCACCAACTATTGCCACCTCTGACAGTGCACTTAAGAAAAACACAAGATCCTCACACACAAAACCATTCTTTACCTTTATGTTGTTTTCTGCCAGCGCATACACACTCACAAAAGACACACGCTTACCCATCCACCACCCATCCACACGCAACACCCTCCCTCCCCCTCCTCCCTCACTTCTCTGCAAAACAAACTGGCTCGTCTCCCTTATTAAAATTCCCACACCACCTTTTAGACGGGAAGATGGCAGGGTAACTACTCGAAATCCTGCCACCTCCAACACCCTACCCTCTTTAAAATTGTGCTCCTGCGGGAACACAACATCCACTCTCGATTTATTCAGGAAACTATGAAACCAATCTCTCTTCATACCGCTACATACCCCATTAACATTTACAGACATACACCTAAGGCCTATTAAAGTTTCCACCCCTGCTTCCTCTCATCCCTCTTTACAACTCCAGAGCTTGAATTTAAGTTTGACACCTTCAGAGTGCTCTCTTTTCCTCCACCCTTCTTCCGGTGCCTCCTATCATGGCTACCACCACCTACACCACTACCTTCACACTTCACCTCAGTCTGTTTCCCAGGCCTTTGTGCAGGCGTAAGGACGTCATCAGAATCTGATGTAGCCGCCCTCTTTCTCGTGGCAGTCATGTTACACATGTCTTGGTCAGATGTTGCCTCTTGATGAACCTCCACCTCCACCTGAGAATGGTTTAATGATTCAACGGACGACTCCAAACCACCATCACGTCCCAAATTATCATGTCTCCGGCTTTCTGGAAGCAATGACTCTCCGATGACACCACGCTCAGATGTAACGTCCCTCTCTGGCGGTGACAAAGTCTTCAACACCTCCACCAATTCCTCCTCACCAATTCCTCCTCAATCTCAAGAACCTACTCCTGTAATTGCTCAAAGGGAACGTTGCATAATTTGATCCACGTATAATGCCGTGAAACATCTATCATTCTTACACTGACAGCTGGTGTGACGCTAAGACTTACGTCCTGAAACCTGGTGACTAACGATTCATAAACCGTAGCTGATAGCTGATAGACGAAAATTCTTTGGCCTCCGTTTAATGCTACACCATACAAGTCACTATCTTGTATTCCATGTCTCCCGGATGATCTTTGGCAATAAGACTTGCGCAGAACTAGGCGTTATCGTTCCTTTAAGTAGCTCAATGCCTACAGTATTTATCCGGCGTCTCAGACTAACCGCCATCTTGACAATCACAGTGCACCTATGTTGTTAGCAGAGGCGTGACAGCACCACTTCACACCACTGCAGCCAGGTAACTGCAGCTGTAATCGGTAATTACGTTGAATACTCGACAGCATAATCCCCTCAAGGAAGGCTCCTTGACGCTGGTGAGGGGCTCTTGATCTAGGGAATTGGATCTGTGCTCCAGTTCCCTGAATTAAGCCTGAATGCCTTCCATCCCCCCATAGGCGCTGTATAATCCTACGGGTTTAGTGCTTCCCCCTTGATTATAATAATAATCGACAGCATAATATAGAATAATCAGTTACAAACAAAAACACGAGATCGATAAAACTGGAAATAAAAAATAAGACATAAGTTACGTGAAGTGAAACATAAGCAATTAGTCAGGAGTGATGGAAGGATGAGCAAGATAAAGCAAAAAGAATTAGAGAGGTGATTAAAAACACAATTCGAATTTGTCGGACCAGGCTTGCAGCCTGTCGAGATCCCCTAGGAAGCTTGATCCTCGTCCACTCATATTCTCCTCATTAGCTTCACATCGTCTGCGAACAGGGACACCTCTGAATCTATCACTTTTGTCATGTCATTCATATATACTAGAAACCACGGAACCTAGGACTGACCCTTGTGGAACCCCATTCGATACATGCACCCACTCTGACACATCGTCACGTATCAGTACGCGTACTTTTCTTCCTCTCAGGCATTCCCTGTTCCATTGGAGTACTTTACCCTGCTATTCCTGCCTGCTCTTCTAGCTTTTCAACCAGTCTCTAGTGTGGTACTATGTCAGAAGCCCTCTTACAGTCCAAGAAGATGCAGTCTACCCATCTCTCTCTCGTCTTACTTCTGTTACCTTGTCGTAGAACTCCAGTAGGTTTGTGATGCAGAATTGCCCTTCCCTCTCTCCAGGTAAACTCCAGGTAAACTCCCTGAAGCCATGCTGGGTGCTCCACCACTCTTCTGATAATCTTCTCCATAACTTTACATAGTATACATGTCAGCAATATTGATGGGTAGTTTAGTGCTGCCTGTCTGTCTCCTTTCTTATAAAATCGGCAGATTCCCTGCTTTGATAGATTTATTGAACTTTGCTGTTAGTGGCACACTACATATGCTCCCTCTCTCAGGACTCACGGAAAGAAGTTATCTGGGCCCACCACCTCCGAGGTATCTAGTTTCCCTAGCAGTTTTTTCTCTATTGTGTGCAATGTGTCTACTTGCTGGTGTACCCTACCACCTTGGTTTGCTGGAAGCCTCTCTATCTCCACTGTGAATATCTCCCTGAATCGCGAGCTGAGCTCCTTGCATACTTCTCAGTAGTTTCCTGTGAACTTCCCTCCTTCCTTCTTCAGCCTAATTACTTGGTCCTTGACTGCTGTTTTCCTTCTGATGTGGCTGTATAACAACTTTGGGTCAAATTTGGCTTTTGATGCTGTCATTCTCATATTGATGCTGGATACCTCTTCTTATCTATATATATTCATTTCAGGCTCTCTGGCTCAACTCTGTTTTCCTGAGTCCTTTGCCTTCCATACGTTTTCCATACCCTAGCACATTTGGCTTTGGCCTCTCCACGCCTCACACTGGTCTTCCGCTTGTTTCTGTTGCCCCTTGGCACGAACTTCTTCACTGCCTTCCTGCACTTTGTGGTCACGTGTTCCATCATTTTGTTTACTGTCCTTTCCTCTAGCACTCTTACTGCACCTCATGCATGAATTGCCTCATACCTGTGTAGTCCCATTTTTTGGATATTTTGCTTCTCCCATCCTCCTTGTACTGCTTCTCTCCACTGTTAATTTTACTATGTACTCAAAACTCAGGATCATGTGATCGCTAGTGCCTAGGATCCTTTTGTGTGTGGTATCCCTTATGTCTGAATTGATCAAGGTAAATACAAGGTCCAGCCTTGCTGGTTCATAGTCTTTCTCTGGTTGTATCCCTAACATGTTGGTACATGAAGTTGTCTAACACTGCCTCCAACAACTGCCCCTCCATGTCTCTGGTCCCCCACGTGGCTCCAGATTTTCCCAGTCAGTCTCCTTATCATTGAAGTCCTCCATGATTAACCATGCACTGCTTATGTGGGCCCCTCTGGCCACCTGGCTATTGTGTCCACTATTTCTCTGTTGCTCTCATCGTATTATTGTCTTGGTTTCCTGCTGTTCGGTGGCAGGTTGTACATCACTACTATCATCACTTTTGGGCCCCCCAGTTTAAAGTGTTCCTACTAAGTAGTCATCCACTACACCTCTGACTAGTCCTCCCATCTCAAAATTCCATTGGTTTTTGATGAGCAGTGCAAATCTCCATCTGTTATCACCCCTGTGGGCTTTGTCTATGAATGTTATAATGTCTAGGGATGCCTCAGTGATTTTTTTCCTGTCACTCCTCACTCGTATTTATTATTCCATCTGCATTTGTGTATCATACCTTCAGCTTCCTTCCCAGAACTGTATTCTTGGGGTGGGAGGGTTTGGTGCAGGCTGAGGGGTGTGGTAGGCAGGTCTGGAAATTGTTAGCCTGCTGTGGTAGTATAAGTGCTAGGAGGGGGGGGGCTGTGGGTGTGGAGTGTTTCTTGGTTCTGGTTATTGGTTGATGTTGGGTGGTATGGCTTGAGGGGATGTTGTGGGTGGATCTTCAGGGAGTTGCTTGTTGATCCCTCAGAGGCTGCACTCCCCTGTCTGTCAGTACCTGCCCTGTCTCCCCTTCCTGCCTCTGGCATCTTTTTACTCTTTCTCTCAGTTGTTTCTTTTTGTGTTCTGTCGCAATTGAAGCACACTCCCTGCTATTTTGGGGAATCCTTAACCATAGTTTCCACTGCAGGTTCTAGCTTTGTTCCATTTATGTCTTGAATGTCATTTTGATTGGATGGTTCTTTTCCTTCAGGTACCACCCAAGTCTGAAAATTTCTCAGTTGAGTCATGTCCTCTCCTGTTACTACAATTATGCTCTGTCTCTCTTACTTCACCCTGTCTTCTTTCGTCGTAAGTTTTCCCTTCTGTCTCATAGAACCCTCTCCCTCTTCCCATTTTGTTACCTTCCTTATCTCTGGGGTCAGATTTAAGTATCTCCTTAATAGTTTTCCTTATCTCTCCAGACATTCTGGTGGCCTGATAGTTTCCTCAAAGGACTTCTTTGCCTCATCCCCTCCTTCAATGTCTTCACTGTCCACTTAGGTTCTTGCACCCAGCACCTTATTCCTGTCTGTCCTCATCTCTATATTCTGCTTCAGCACTTCCAGTTCCTCCACCAGGCTCTGCATCCTGGACTCAGCAGCAAGAGCTCGTAACTCCCACTTAGTGTTCTCTGCAGCTATCTTCATTGTGTTGCAAAAATCGCTTAGCCTTTTTTTCCCACTCTCGTTCCATTGTGCTCTTGATCCTTTCTGTCAATGCTTCTTGTTCAGCCCAGCCATCCCTAGTACCCTTGCTTCTTCCTTCTGACATTTTTTTGGGGGGAGGGGGTTTGTGTGTGGAGGGGGAGGAAACTCTAGGAGCTCCCTCTGACCGACTGTAAGGAGCCATGATTCTAACATAACTCAGGGAAATTTCAGTCATGACATAACATAACACTGGCACTGTGGCTAGGTTCCGCTTTTGAAAAGGAGCTGAATCTCATCTCACTAGAGGACAGAAGAGTCAAGGGAGGTAGCACTCCATGACTGAATGCTAAGTTGTATTGTAAACAACACAACATACTGACATTACGGAGATATTTAACGAATCATGAGTACCCAAATAAGCCTGAAAAAATTGTTTACTCATGTTCATTTTTTATGTTTAACTAATAGACCAGTAGGGGGAGATACATACATAGCACAAGATACGAGAGGTACAAAAGGATTAGGGAACATATACACCAGTGGAGCGGAAGTTCGGAGACTGTATCTAGGAACTAAACTCAAAAATCAGTTGCAGACACACATGCGTTGAGAGACGTACAGACAGGTATGCACATTGGTACTGATGAGGATGGTAAGGGGGGGGGAGAGGTTAGTAGACAAATCATCAGTAAATGTGTAACGGAGAGACTCGTTCATTCCAATGTTTACCTTCCGACCCTCCTTGAGGGAAGGGTGTTACACCCGGGGTGTGGCAGTTTAGATGCTGTTGAAGAGTAGTTTTCTCGCACCTTTCACGCGCTCACGTTCTCTTGTGTGAAAGCATGCACGTTCACGCGCACACACAGAGTATAATGCTACCGATTTATTTTTAGAGAAATAGGGCGTTCATTGCAGCAAGGAGTGGATAAACTAGGTGTGACGGTATCAGAGAGGTGACAGTATTGATGCAATTTACGAGTAAAGGGGGTTTAAAGATGCAGTCGAAATGTTCAGTAGGATAGTGCCTAGGACGCTGCCCCCCCCCCAGGGACGGTGATGGGTCTTTGACCCCCGGGAGTGGTGAGGGGTCGCTGACCCCTGGGGATGGTGAGGGGTCCCTGCCACCCCGGGGACGGTGAGGGGTCGCTGCCCTCCGGGGGTGGTGAGGGATCCTTGACCCCCGGGATGGCGAGGGGTCGCTGCCTTACAACCCTTCATGGGAATGTGTCTATACCTGCCACCCATCACAGCCCCTGAACCACCCATCACAGCCCCCGCTAATCAAGAAACCTGTCAGCTTAGATAACTCACCCTGACTGTGCGCCACATTAACGTGGTAGTGAGGCTAGTACCTAGCGGTAGGTCAGGTTAAGTAAGATTCATCATGAAACATGGCCACTGCTTCCTGACGTTGGTCCGACTCCTGTGATGACCCGCCACAGGAGCTTTCTAGTCAACTGACCGAGGGCCTCCACTAGTTTCCCTTTAAAACTCTAGATAAAAGGCCTCGTCTGTCAGGGTGATTATCTTTCCCTGGGTGTTAGTCGAGAAGACTTGTAGCATAAATAATAATTTCCCTTTTGGTCGCGATTTTCTGACACTGAACTAATTAACATACATTGCGGAATGTGTTTTATTGTTCTGTGATTATAATTTTAAATACGAGTGAACTGGTTATGACAGTAGCCTGCTGATAATGATTGTATAAATTTCAGGCTAAAAACGAAATGTTTAAAGCATTGAATAACCAAACTGTTCTTGTGTTTTGTAATTATAATGACACTTGCACCTGGGTTGACTGACGTTGTTGTTGTACAGGCGGTGGTGGTGCACCATGAAGCCGGCCATGTGGTACCTGATTATGATTGTGGTGGGTTTCTTCTACGTGTACCTCACTGCCGTCCAGTACATCCGTGGCCAGGAGGCCAACCAACCCCCCACTAGCTACCAGCCCCATTACGACCCCCAGTACTACGATGAGAACCTTATCAGGTGAGTCTTACCAGTTCCAGTACTAAAAGCAGCTCATCAGTAGTATTAACAGGGCCAGTACAACCCCCCTTCCTGTACTGTGATCATAACTGAGGCTTTCTCACCTACCATCCTTACCAGATTAATATTGATAGCATTAATTCCACTTTGTATTGCATTTAGTATACGTGTCGCTGTTAATTCTCTCTCTCGCTTCCTTCTCCCTCTCCCGTACTCTCTTGGGAGGGAAAGTTACCAAAGTTTCCATAACTAAATTGTCTACTCTGGCACAGGAATATTGAGGTGTTATGTTAACCTACACAGACCTGAGCATCGTTGCCCTCGTGCAAGTGATGTTTACATTGTTCTTACTTCAGTATTGTCATCTGAAGTCATTAGATGCCGTCTTGCTTGACTATCGTATTTCATGACTCTTTGTATGGAGCATACGTTTACCTGGAGTTTACCTGGAGAGGATTTCGGGGGTCAACGCCCCCGCGACCCGTTCACTAAATACTTTCCACTTTTTTTTTTACTGGCCTTACACTGGAGTATTATTATGGATGCGGCTCTTCTGGGCTATGCTTCCATTTCTCTTTCCTCGCTCTGTTCTGGATTGTTTGTCACTGAAGATAACTCTCATGATGATGAACTTGACTCCTGGATCAATGTCTTCACTAATTACGCTACACAAATAACCCGCACATAGACATAGAGAAATTGGTTATAGATATTCAGAAATCTCACAGAAGGGAATTAATATTTTTTTTTTAGTATTCATACACAATGTTACTGATAAACCTAACCAAAGAAAATAATTTTAAGGAGGTCGATTAGATTAGAAACAGTATTAGGAGATAAAAAGTAATCTGCAAGTTGGACGAATGCCTTAAGAAGCCTGGGTACATCTGATTCGTTATAACATGAACGTAGATGAGCAGGATTACAGAGAAACTTTCAGTGTCAAGTGATGCAATAGCCACACTCAGGATCTGCTACACTTCTGATAGTTGAGTATATACAGTGTTGTGTGATGGTTCATGTAGGCAGCCTCGTGCTCACTTGTCCTCGGTTGCCCACTTATTAATAACTATAAATACAAAACAGTTAAGTCATGTGATAACTTAAGGTGTCTTATTAGAGGAAATAAGATACCAGGCATTTCCCGGTAGTAGCCTAAACTGCATTTTAACAGATGAAACTTACCAGTATTTGCTACTTAACTCTTGTAAAGCCTAGTGGCTAGGCCTTTTGTGTGTATGTCATATATTCTCTTCTCCTTTTACTTTTTTTCCCTCATCTTAAAACAATTACGTCACTGACGACCATGAAAGAGAGTACATTGACCGCCAGTGAAAAGTTCTTGATCCAAAAAAATGGAGCTATCCTCGCCGGGATCAAACTTGATTATCTCCCATGCGCCGTATACTCCTTACGGGCTTAGCGTTTCCCTGTTGATGCAATAATTTATTAGTGATAGCTTCTCTAATAGTGAGCACCATTCATCACTCAGTGCTTCCTCCTCTCTTCTTCCTTCCACATTTTCCTTTCCATCTCCACTATCTTTATCATTATCTACATATATTTATACTTTTTATTCATCCCTTGAAAAACTTCTACATTCACGTCTACTCTCCCTCATACTAACACTCATTTACCTTCTCCTCCCTCTTCCCCACCCTATTCCCTCCCGTCTACCTCATCTCTCCTTCCTTATCTTTCGTTTCGCTTTCATATTCCTTTCTCCTTCACTTCCTTGGGTTCTCCCTACCTCTCCTCAGTCTCCTGCCTACTGCCTCCTCTTCTCTATCTCGTGTGACTCTCTCCGTTACAGCTCCTCCAACACGCTGGACTTCGAGTACCACAACTACGCCAAGATGACTGATTTCGTGCGTTCCATGAGCGCCACCTACCCGAACCTCACAGCCCTGTACTCCATCGGCAAGTCTGTGCAAGGTAAGTCCTCGCCGCTCTGTATTCTTTCCCCGAGTCTGGGTCACTTAGTGGTGGTGGCGGCGTTGGAGCGGCTTAGCTTGGCAGAGCCTAGAACCATTTTCAACTTCTTGGCCTATACAGCAGGGATTTTTTCGCATTTATTAAATTTTGCTCCGGAGGAATATGGAAGGGGTCATCTGTTACTAAGGTGGTTCGCACCACACACACACACACACACACACACACACACACACACACACACACACACACACACCACTGTTGGCTCGTGGACATTTCTGAGGTCACCTGCAGATCCAGGATTGGTGAATGGAGATATACCAGTTATGGTGTTCTTGTCAGTTTGCTCTCGCCCGTTACTTAATTCTATTCGTGCTTGGCACTCCGTCAAAATAGGCAGTACTGATATGCCTTAATGTTAAATCTGGGAGAGCCATCGTGGAGCAGTGCCTTAGTTAAAGTAACTGCTGGTAACAAAGTCGGTTGGCACTGCTTGTGGTGTCGGTGTGGAGTGTTGGGTGGGGGATGGAAGACTAGTGACAGGTCATTAGTTTATTACATTACTCATCAAGTAGTATCCCCTTTGTTTTGAACTTCTCTACTGTCTTCCATATCACTAACATTTGTCTGTCAAGACGCCAAAAGTTGCTGCTGATGCTTCGTCTTTGGAAGCTGCTCCCATGATCCCTGCAAGATCATGGTAGCGACCCAGAGACAGACTCGGCTGGACACAGTTCCTGGTCCTAATTCCGCCCTCATTTGAGAAGGAAATTCTGTGGATATTTCAGCGGTGGGCTCTATTTCTGTCTTGTTGATGGGAAAGCTGCAGTTATTTCTGTTGTGTTGATCAAGCTTTTTTTTCCGGCATGACAAGCATTTCGGTTGTGGATTTATTACGATTACTGAGAGTGATATGTAATGTGCCTTTCTAGTTTCATTGGCTACTTTTCACAGGCCATTGAGCATAAATGCAAAGAGGGCAGCATAACTATAACGCAGCTCTGGCCAGGCTACAAGTTGATAGTGTGATGCAGAAGTCAGAGGCAAAAAATGTGGTCTTGTAGTTTAACATCTGCCAGATCTCGACTTGTTATGAAGACTTCTGGACCTATGCTGGCCCATGCACTCCTAATGGCGACCCGGTGGTGAATGTGCTTGTCATCAGTTAAGAGCCAGTATTGTCGCATAGTTTCTCCACTGCAGAGAAATAGAATAAATTAGAGACATGATGGGAAAAAAAAAACGTCATCAAGTATCAATAAAGAATCGCATTATATTGCTTTTCTCCTTTATTCCATAGGTTGCTCGAGCATGAGACAGGACAGACTTATGAATCATGGACTGGTTGTCCTTCTGAGAATTAATAAGATGTGTGGTGTTCCGGTGAATAATAATAGTTCGTCTGGCTGGTGACATCCTGGAGGGTTTCCCAAGATGCCTTAAAGCTGATGAAAGCTTGACACAACGTGGAAGTCTGGACACCTTCACTGTCTTAAGACTGTGATTTTGGGGTCTGTCTAGTTTCCCAGCAGTTTCATACCTGCATATAGAAGATGAGGATGAGTCCATGTTACTCGCGGGAGTTTACCCCTAGATGAGAGGAGCCTGCAGGGCAGCCTTTTAAAAATCACTAATTTTTATTATAGCTATGAATAGAATAGTCAAACGTTGTATGCGGATGATCAGTAGTGTACTGCTCGGCGTCTACTCGTGTGGTGGTCTTATCACTGACCAGCTTCTGGTGACAGTAGACATGACGGAGTGGGCCGCTGCTAACTCATTACACAGTTTGCTCAGTGTGCTACTCCATGTTAAGGTCCTTCCCTATGAGCACATGGCAGTTTTTATATTATTCAGTCGGGGCCTCGTATGTGCCTCTCCTATAAAGCTCCTCAAACTGGATGATCTGTCAACGTTATACATTAAAGTGCTCTCGACCGTACCTGGGGGGGGGGAGACTGTGGACCGTCCTCTACCTGTATGGTCTTGTGTAGTTTCAGGCCGGACTATGGGTGCTCCTCGGCCATTTTTCTCTGCTGCGCTTGCTAAATCCTGTTTATATACGACTTGCATGTGTGCTTTCCTTATTTTCCCGTTGATCCTCAAGGTTCAGTCTAATAAACTTTTCCAGATCTCCGCCATGATGAGCTAGATCTGTGTTACTTGTTTTGGGTTTGACGTGCCCATGGGAACCCTGAGAACGGAGAGCCCTATGCTTAAGTGTGCGAGACTTCTTGTACTGTTTGCTGTTCGGTTGCGGGCTGCTCTCCTGAATTGTGGCCCGCCGTCCTTGGACAGTGCCTTCTTAGCAGTGGATGGTGACCCCTAAGTGATGAGCCCTGGCACTGATCTTTGCACAAGTTTTTTCATGATAAAGGGATGAATGTTTTTACTGGTGGATCAGAGCGAGGGCTGTCGTAGTTTCTCGGGGATTGCTGGCGTGAACGTTTTGTGCAGTTACCACGAGTCTTATGTTCACGACGGTGCTCCACGCGATCCTTGGTGCTTCCACCCCGATAGTTGGCTAAGTTGGATCTCTCTTTATTGCTTACTCAGATAACCAAAGTGTTGTTTGCCCAAGCCCTACATACTTCTGTACATCCTGTGATCCAATATATCTAGGAGTGGTTAGCCAGTTCCTACATATCTACAGTTCACTTATCTGTTACGTGCAAATTTAGGAAATTTGCTTAGTATATCTGGTATCTTATTTTCATTAATAAGATATCTTGACATGTCACATAGGTTATTATACTGTATGTCTCTGTATTCCTCAGTAAGTGGACAATTAAGCACATAGTGTTCAAGACAGTGACCATATGCCCAATCACATAATTTGCATTTAGTTTGATCATCTGTATCTCCCAAACTACCAGGTCCATGTGTAGCAGAAGTGGAGTTATGTTGGTGTCTGGGCCGTGTTGATGTGCCATGAAATGAAGGCAGCTATCAGCTCTCTAGAACAGATGTGTCCTTGTGACGTGGTGGGCTGGGGGGGGAGGAGTAGGCTGCACAGACTGACAGCAAATAATTAAGGGTTCAACAGGACCTGAGTGTTTGGGACGTCCTCCTTCAACGGGAATCGTCACTTTGACAGTAATCTGTCGATTGTGTTTGACGAACTTGCAGTAGTTCATTGTCTGTAGGTTCTCCTGCCGACCCCCTTCAGTAGCTTGTGGTATACAGCTGATGTGAAACATGCGAACACAGTAATTTCATAATTTTCAGTTGATGCTGGCTGTTGTAGCTTAGTATAATAGTATTTGTAGTTCTTTTTAGTCATGCTAGTAATTTACTGGTAGTTTTATCTCTTTTTCTTGTGTTTTGTATTAGTTTTCATTGGCAAGAACTCTGAATGTTGTACAGGGTCATAGCGCCGTGTGGTATTACTAACCTAGCCAGCCACTACCAACACTCCAGCGGTAAGCATATGCTAGATACCCTGTCAATGTTCCCTCGGAAGCTCGCATGAAGGATTGCCATGTTTATCTTTAGGAAAAAGACAACTAGGTAAGGGGATGTAAGAGTGTAAAGGAGAGCGAGCTTAGAGGGAGTGGGAGGGGAGAGATGGGACAGAAGAGTGAAGGAGGTGGACAGTTTAAGTTAATGAGAAGGTGGAAGATGAAGCCACCCAGGATATACTCCCAGGGACATACATTAGTGATACTAACGAAGGGTTCAGTACTAGAGTTCATTGTACATATAGGCGAGTACAAACAGGAAGTGCGTCTCTGACGCTCAGCAGAGACGGAGAATCAAGCCTCCATTCCTGGCGCTGAATGACCCACATGGGTTTAGCGCTTAACACGAATTAAATTAATACTAAGAGTTCACAAAATATTAAACCCACACAAGAAACCCGCTGAGGAGGTTGCCAACACTGTTCCATCCCGGTGACGTCAGTGTTGCAGGAATTATACAATATTTACATTGTTGATCATTGATCTTGCGAGCGGAACTCTGGAGTTGGTGAAGCAATTATAACTTGGTAACAACCCTGACCTATTTTTGTGTGTGTGAGAGACGAAGTGAAGGTACCAGGACACTCATGAAAGCCACAAGAACAACTTTCTTCAAACTTGTGCAGTACCGCAGATAGTAATTGATAAATCTTGTTCATCCTAGAAGAGGAGACTCCCAGGCGCGCACCCACGCACGCACACGATCATGCAAGATCTCAGGCGCGCACGCACACGCACACGCACACGAACATGTAAGGTGTATACGAATGAAAGGAATCAGAATATTACTCATCACTATTGCGGAATTTTTTTACACAATTTCCTAAATGGAGAACATGTAAATAAACAATATAATGACTGTGTAATAAAATACGATGCTGATTTGACCCTTTCGAGAAATTTCGAGTGAGGGGGAGTGAACAGCTGCTGGGGGCCGCCTGGGGGACGCCATATTGAATTTAATGTGTGAGCATTGGACTTAGTTGTGCAATGTAATTCGGCATCTGAGGCCAAATTGGGGTGTTAATGTCCCCTGCTGAAGAATTGGGACAGGAAATTTGCGGGACCTCAAGAATTGCGTGTGAATGACAGAATATCACTCACAAGGAAGTGCACCATTAGTCCTTGCATTTAGATCACTAGCTGGCCAGTGTAGGGTCTAGGTGTTAGGCAGGTGTTGTGTGATCCATCTGCAGTAATTAAACGGTAAGTGTTAATACCAATTATATTTTGTGTAGGCAACAAGCCTACTCCTATACAGTCCACACAACTTTAATTACTAGAGTAGCTGGTTTTAATATATATTATAATTTATTAGAGGAAACCTGAGGGGAGAGGGTACAGTACAGAATATTTCCTACTGGTTATGTAGTCTGGGAACCTGTTATTCTATTCTTTATTATTCTCACTTTATTACCTGTTTATCCTCTGTTTTTAATCCTTTGTTTCTATTACCCTTTTTTATTTGGAAATTCTTTTTCTCGATCTTTTAAAAATCATATTAAAATTTTTAGATTTTTTTATTTCATAAGATACGAACAGAAATTGTCGCTAGGAGGTGGGTGTGCACAGGTGTGGTAGTGGTGGGTGTGCACAGGTGTGGTAGTGGTGGGTGTGCGCAGGTGTGGTAGTGGTGGGTGTGCGCAGGTGTGGTAGTGGTGGGTGTGCACAGGTGTGGTAGTGGTGGGTGTGCACAGGTGTGGTAGTGGTGGGTGTGCACAGGTGTGGTAGTGGTGGGTGTGCACAGGTGTGGTAGTGGTGGGTGTGCACAGGTGTGGTAGTGGTGGGTGTGCACAGGTGTGGTGGTGGTGGGTGTGCACAGGTGAGGTGGTGGTGGGTGTGCACAGGTGTGGTGGTGGTGGGTGTGCACAGGTGTGGTAGTGGTGGGTGTGCGCAGGTGTGGTAGTGGTGGGTGTGCACAGGTGTGGTAGTGGTGGGTGTGCACAGGTGTGGTAGTGGTGGGTGTGTGCAGGTGTGGTAGTGGTGGGTGTGCGCAGGTGTGGTAGTGGTGGGTGTGTGCAGGTGTGGTAGTGGTGGGTGTGCACAGGTGTGGTAGTGGTGGGTGTGTGCAGGTGTGGTAGTGGTGGGTGTGCACAGGTGTGGAAGTGGTGGGTGCACAGGTGTGGTAGTGGTAGGTGTGGCAGTGGTGGGTGTGCACAGGTGTGGCAGTGGTGGGTGTGCACAGGTGTGGTAGTGGTGGGTGTGCACAGGTGTGGTAGTGGTGGGTGTGCACAGGTGTGGTAGTGGTGGGTGTGTGCAGGTGTGGTAGTGGTGGGTGTGCGCAGGTGTGGTAGTGGTGGGTGTGTGCAGGTGTGGTAGTGGTGGGTGTGCACAGGTGTGGTAGTGGTGGGTGTGTGCAGGTGTGGTAGTGGTGGGTGTGCACAGGTGTGGAAGTGGTGGGTGCACAGGTGTGGTAGTGGTAGGTGTGGCAGTGGTGGGTGTGCACAGGTGTGGCAGTGGTGGGTGTGCACAGGTGTGGCAGTGGTGGGTGTGCACAGGTGTGGCAGTGGTGGGTGTGCACAGGTGTGGTGGTGGTGGGTGTGCACAGGTGTGGTAGTGGGTGTGCACAGGTGTGGCAGTGGTGGGTGTGCACAGGTGTGGTGGATTGCTACCACAGGTGTGGTAGTGATGGGTGTGCACAGGTGTGGTGGTGGTGGGTGTGCACAGGTGTGGTGGTGGGTGTGCACAGGTGTGGTAGTGGTGGGTGTGCACAGGTGTGGTAGTGGTGGGTGTGCACAGGTGCGGTAGTGGTGGGTGTGCACAGGTGCGGTAATGGTGGGTGTGCACAGGTGTGGTAGTGGTGGGTGTGCATAGGTGTGGTGGTGGTGGGTGTGCACAGGAGGTGGGCTGGTAGCGGTGGGCGTGCACAGGAGGTGGGCTGGTAGCGGTGGGCGTGCACAGGAGGTGGGCTGGTAGCGGTGGGTGTGCACAGGAGGTGGGCTGGTAGCGGTGGGCGTGCACAGGAGGTGGGCTGGATATATCAACTATTTACATATGTGGAAGGAGCCAAACTGACGCCTGGATAACGCTCACTCTTCCTGGAGTCAAGCCAAGGGACGTCATCCATTCTTTCTCTCGTCTTCGTTGATTTACAAGAGTTAGTAAGTCGTGTAAGGCTTGGTCGGTTAATTTGTGTGTGGGGGAGCGTGGGGCTTGGTGTTTGTCTGCCCTTACTCGAGCTCGGTAGCTAGCGCACTCAGCTCACACACTGAGATCCGGGGATCGATCCACCGGTACGGCTGTAAAACATTAGGACGTATTTCCATGAGACACCTGCTGTCCATGTTCACCTATCAGTAAAATATGTATCTGGGTGTTCGTAGACTGGTGTGGGTCGCATCCTGGGACAAAATTGACCTAATTTGCCCGAAACGCTCTGCATAACAAGGGACTTTCTATACAGTGGTATGTCATTGATGTCAGCTAGGACCGTATACCTTGTACATGTACTTGTAGAAATAGATATTATTTTCCACTATCACAGTCCTAGCATGACGCACCCCGCAATCTGTGACACTTGGGCACGATGCTAACCTCCCCCCCCCCTCCTACTGTCACCTTTACTCTTGCGCTAAACCTGCCTCAGGTTACGTACTTACCTACATTCTTGCTTCCAGCTGGCGGCTACATTGAGTTCTGGCACACCACTACACTCTTCTCGTATTTCACATGCTTAAACTAACTTAAGATGAGTATATTCATCTAGACTACGAGAATACCAGACGCGACAGTGTTAGTGGGCTAGTGGTAAGCATGAGGCCAATACAGTGTTCTGTTTGCAAATACTGAAGAAATCAGTATATGTATTTTGTTTATGCAGTGAGATCTTACAATTATAGCTACTGTAAACAGTGCGAAATTTTGTCAATGCTTCTGATGAAGGTCATGTAAACTTGACTAGCGCCTGGCTACGACTTCGTGTTAAATACTATTCAGTTTTCACTGATCCACTGTTATTGGTAGTGTAAACATCATAAATTTGTCCAGTACCTAGGCTAGAATATTTAAGCGTCACTCTTTCCAGTTGTATCGGCATTTCACACCTCGCTACAAACAAAACTCAACCAGGTCGATCAGTCTGGCAGATGCCATCTGATAGCCATTGATTATATGTTCTTCCATAAGAGTTAAGTCAATACATTTTCAACTTCCCCTTATTATCAGCCATGCTGTGCTGTACCAGTTTCCGAAGAATCTACTCAGCTGGGTACGTTTGACGGAGACAACTGGTCATTTCTGCTTTTGACTTGCAGGTCAAGAAGCACTCAGGTGTTACAAACAATTCCTCAAATATGCCGAAAGCATTTATGCTCCCAGAAAGGAAAGCATGTGAGAATTCTATTGATATGGAGTATAACCATTTTAGTACACCTTCCCCAACACACTCGCTTTCCCCATACATTGCAATTAGCTGTAAAGGATGAGCTCAGAGGCTGAGCCTCGGCTCATCAGGGGGATTAAGTAAGATAAGCAGATTGCTTAGCCATGTCAGGCACCGCAATCTTGTCACGGTGATTTTTGTGAGATGAATGGTTTTGAAAACCGACAAGATGAAGAACTGAGACACTTGTGCAACACATGGGAATCTTTATTGAAGAAAAGTTTCGCCACACAGTGGCTTCATCAGTCCAATACAAAGTAGAAATGGGTAAGGAGAGGAGAAGTTTGAGGTAATCAGTTCCTCAGCCTGGAATTCTACTTTGTATTGGACTGATGAAGCCACTGTGTGGCGCAACGTTTCTTCAATAAAGATTGCCATGTGTTGCATAAGTGTCTCAATTCTTCAACGGTGATTTTTGTGGGGGAAGTGAAGCTTGGGCATAACACTGCAGGTCAGTGGAATAATCGGCTACCCGTGAAGAGGCAGTTGATAAGAGGCATAACTTGATACCTGGAGTTTACCTGGAGAGGGTTTCGGGGGTCGACGCCCCCGCGGCCCGGTCTGAGACCAGGCCTCATGGTTGATCAGGATCTGATCAACCAGGCTGTTACTGCTGGCCGCACGCAAGCTGACGTACGAACCACAGCCCGGTTGGTCAGGTACTGACTTTAGGTGCTTGTCCAGTGCCTGCTTGAAGACAGCCAGGGGTCTATTGGTAATCCCCCTTACGTATGCTGGGAGGCAATTGAACAGTCTTGGGCCCCTTAACACCCAGCTTCCTAACAGCTGTAAGTCTGAGGCGGTCACTTCATCTACCACGGCCACACACTCCAAACACTCCAAGTTGTAAGTTCATCGGGGGAAGCAACCCATCATCAATCAGTGCCACTCAACCCACATAGGAATTAACTGCTAAGACAGAATAAACATTAAAATGGTATAAAATACCGACAGGTTGTTAGGTGAGACACATATGCAACAGTTAGGTATCTTTATTTCGAAACGTTTCGCCTACACAGTAGGCTTCTTCAGTCGAGTACAGAAAAGTTGATAGAAGCAGAAGATACTTGAAGACGATGTAATCGGTCCATCACCCTTGAAGTTTTGAGGTGGTCAGTCCCTCAGTCTGGAGAAGAGCATTGTTCCATAGTCTGAAACAAGGGTGATGGACTGATTACATCGTCTTCAAGTCTCTTCTGCTTCTATCAACTTTTCTGTACTCGACTGAAGAAGCCTACTGTGTAGGCGAAACGTTTCGAAATAAAGATACCTAACTGTTGCATATGTGTCTTACCTACGACAGAATCGTTGAGAAGAATTACACGACCTACTAAAACTGTAGCAGCAACAGTCCATCAACTTCCCTAACATGGCTTCAGAGTTGGCCAGCCGTAGACATCTCCCGCTCCCTTCTGTTCCTGTAGGAGAGCACTAGAGTATTGCACTGAAGGTCTATCATTTTAGCAGCTGTTCTCTGTCCCGTAGCTCGATTGCTAGCGCACACGGCTCACACTGAGTCCAAGGTTCAATTCTCTTTACGGTTGAAAACATAAGGACATGTTTCCCTAAGACACCTGCTGTCCCTGTTCACCTGGCAGTAAATTAAGTACCTGGGTATTAGTCGACTGGAGTGGGTCGCATCCTGGGACAGAATTGGCCTAATTTGCCCGAAATGCTCTGCATAACAAGGGATTTTCTATATAGTAGTATGTCGTTGATGCAAGTTAGGCCTTTATACCTTGTACATGTACTTGTACAGATTTATTATTATTATTATTATTATTATTATTATTATTATTATTATTATTGTTGTTGTTATTATTGTTGTTGTAAGACTTAATGTTTATAACCAGTAAGATTTGGGACAAGCGAGTCTAATATTTCAGTGCTGAAACTCAATGGACAACAGTTTATTTTAATACAGTAATACAATCATGAGAATGAGGCTTTATCTGCCAGGTTCTGCTCCCCAGTCTATCAAAAAATACATTGATATACTTTGTTATTGTTGCAAAATGTATTTTTTAAGTTGTAGATAAATATTCTGGTGTTCCACTCTGGTGCACTAGAACCTCTTTAGTAATATTAGAACTAAGACTCAGAGTGTTGAAGTATACACCAGGTGACTTGTAAGTGTTGTTAGTACCAGGCTGTCGGTACTGTGTGCGGTACCAGGCTGTCAGTACTGTGTGTGTGGTACCAGGCTGTCAGTACTGTGTGTGTGGTACCAGGCTGTCAGTACTGTGTGTGGGGTACCAGGCTGTCAGTACTGTGTGTGGGGTACCAGGCTGTCAGTACTGTGTGTGGGGTACCAGGCTGTCAGTACTGTGTGTGGGGTACCAGGCTGTCAGTACTGTGTGTGGGGTACCAGGCTGTCAGTACTGTGTGTGGGGTACCAGGCTGTCAGTACTGTGTGTGGGGTACCAGGCTGTCAGTACTGTGTGTGGGGGTACCAGGCTGTCAGTACTGTGTGTGAGGTACCAGGCTGTCAGTACTGTGTGGGGTACCAGGCTGTCAGTACTGTGTGGGGTACCAGGCTGTCAGTACTGTGTGTGGGGTACCAGGCTGTCAGTACTGTGTGTGGGGTACCAGGCTGTCAGTACTGTGTGTGGGGTACCAGGCTGTCAGTACTGTGTGTGGGGTACCAGGCTGTCAGTACTGTGTGTGGGGGTACCAGGCTGTCAGTACTGTGTGTGGGGTACCAGGCTGTCAGTACTGTGTGTGGGGGTACCAGGCTGTCAGTACTGTGTGGGGTACCAGGCTGTCAGTACTGTGTGTGGGGGTACCAGGCTGTCAGTACTGTGTGTGGGGTACCAGGCTGTCAGTACTGTGTGTGGGGGTACCAGGCTGTCAGTACTGTGTGTGGGGTACCAGGTTGTCAGTACTGTGTGTGGGGTACCAGGCTGTCAGTACTGTGTGTGGGGTACCAGGCTGTTAGTACTGTGTGTGGGGTACCAGGCTGTCAGTACTGTGTGTGGGGTACCAGGCTGTCAGTACTGTGTGGGGTACCAGGCTGTCAGTACTGTGTGTGGGGTACCAGGCTGTCAGTACTGTGTGTGGGGTACCAGGTTGTCAGTACTGTGTGTGGGGTACCAGGCTGTCAGTACTGTGTGTGGGGGTAACAGGCTGTCAGTACTGTGTGTGTGGTACCAGGCTGTCAGTACTGTGTGTGAGGTACCAGGCTGCCAGTACTGTGTGTGGGGTACCAGGCTGTCAGTACTGTGTGTGGGGTACCAGGCTGTCAGTACTGTGTGTGGGGTACCAGGCTGTCAGTACTGTGTGTGGGGTACCAGGCTGTCAGTACTGTGTGTGTGGGGTACCAGGCTGTCAGTACTGTGTGTGTGGGGTACCAGGCTGTCAGTACTGTGTGTGGGGTACCAGGCTGTCAGTACTGTGTGTGGGGTACCAGGCTGTCAGTACTGTGTGTGGGGTACCAGGCTGTCAGTACTGTGTGTGGGGGTACCAGGCTGTCAGTACTGTGTGTGGGGTACCAGGCTGTCAGTACTGTGTGTGGGGTACCAGGCTGTCAGTACTGTGTGTGGAGTACCAGGCTGTCAGTACTGTGTGGGGGGTACCAGGCTGTCAGTACTGTGTGTGGGGTACCAGACTGTCAGTACTGTGTGTGTGGGGTACCAGGCTGTCAGTACTGTGTGTGGGGTACCAGGCTGTCAGTACTGTGTGTGGGGTACCAGGCTGTCAGTACTGTGTGTGGTACCAGGCTGTCAGTACTGTGTGTGGGGTACCAGGCTGTCAGTACTGTGTGTGGGGGTACCAGGCTGTCAGTACTGTGTGTGAGGTACCAGGCTGTCAGTACTGTGTGTGGGGTACCAGGCTGTCAGTACTGTGGGGTACCAGGCTGTCAGTACTGTGTGTGGGGTACCAGGCTGTCAGTACTGTGTGTGGGGTACCAGGCTGCCAGTACTGTGTGTGGGGTACCAGGCTGCCAGTACTGTGTGGGGGGTACCAGGCTGTCAGTACTGTGTTTGGGGTACCAGGCTGCCAGTACTGTGTGTGAGGTACCAGGGTGCCAGTACTGTATCTGGGGTACCAGGCTGCCAGTACTGTGTGTGGGGTATCAGGCTGCCAATACTGTGTGGGGGTACCAGGCTGCCAGTACTGTGTATGGGTACCAGGCTGCCGGTACTGTGTATGGGGTACCAGGTTGCCGGTACTATGTATGGGGTACCAGGCTGCCGGTACCGTGTATGGGGTACCAGCCTGCATGCACTGTGTAGGGGGTACCAGGCTGCCGGTACTGTGTATGGGGTACCAGGCTGCCGGTACTGTGTATGGGGTACCAGACTGCCGGTACTGTGTATGGGGTACCAGGCTGCCGGTATTATGTATGGGGTACCAGGCTGCCGGTACTATGTATGGGGTACCAGGCTGCCGGTACTATGTATGGGGTACCAGGCTGCCGGTACTGTGTATGGGGTATCAGGCTGCCGGTACTATGTATGGGGTACCAGGCTGCCGGTACTGTGTATGTGGTACCAGGCTGCCGGTACTATGTATGGGGTACCAGGCTGCCGGTACTGTGTATGGGGTACCAGGCTGCATGCACTGTATAGGGGTACCAGGCTGCCGGTACTGTGTATGGGCTACCAGGCTGCCGGTACTGTGTTTGACCACAGTCCTGCGGGTATGTTGCTTACGGTGGATAGGTATCAGTTGCTTGGCGTCTGGTTGATGTGGGTTGGTGTTGGTTGACTGGTGGCAGGACATCTTTCTCTTACTCGGTCGTCGAACCAAATCTCTGGTGAAAAATAAATAATTTTAGAGGTTTAATGAGTAGTATAACTTGTTCATTTAGAAGATGTCGCTCTCCTTCCCACGGTGTCTTCTTCAGTGGATGTAGGTGTCGTACACCCCGACGGAAGCCGACCATCTTGGGAAAGTTGGCAGTTTTCCAAGACTAAAGTATGATGATTTCTGGCCACGCCAGATTATGCCTTTTAAGATGCTATAAAAGTTGAAAGTTATTCTCTTTCAACCAAATGAAAAGGTCAAGTTTTTGTCCCAGATTCTTGGCATGTCCGATGGCCTATCCGATGTTATCCTGACGCCAAATGACTTCGAGCAGGCGATAAATGACATGCCCATGCACTCTGCCCCAGGGCCAGACTCGTGGAACTCCGTGTTCATCAAGAACTGCAAGAAGCCCCTATCACGAGCATTTTCCATCCTATGGAGAGGGAGCATGGACACGGGGGTCGTCACACAGTTATTAAAAACAACAGACATAGCCCCACTCCACAAAGGGGGCAGTAAAGCAACAGCAAAGGACTACAGACCGATAGCACTAACATCCCATATCATAAAAAAATCTTTGAAAAGGTCCTAAGAAGCAAGATCACCACCCATCTAGAAACCCATCAGTTACACAACCCAGGGCAACATGGGTTTAGAACAGGTCGCTCCTGTCTGTCTCAACTATTGGATCACTACGACAAGGTCCTAAATGCACTAGAAGATAAAAAGAATGCAGATGTAATATATACAGACTTTGCAAAAGCCTTCGACAAGTGTGACCATGGCGTAATAGCGCACAAAATGCGTGCTAAAGGGATAACAGGAAAAGTCGGTCGATGGATCTATAATTTCCTCACTAACAGAACACAGAGAGTAGTCGTCAACAGAGTAAAGTCCGAGGCAGCTACGGTGAAAAGCTCTGTTCCACAAGGCACAGTACTCGCTCCCATCTTGTTCCTCATCCTAATATCCGACATAGACAAGGATGTCAGCCACAGCACCGTGTCTTCCTTTGCAGATGACACCCGAATCTGCATGACAGTGTCTTCCATTGCAGACACTGCAAGGCTCCAGGCGGACATCAACCGAATCTTTCAGTGGGCTGCAGAAAACAATATGAAGTTCAACGATGAGAAATTTCAATTACTCAGATATGGTAAACACGAGGAAATTAAATCTTCATCAGAGTACAAAACAAATTCTGGCCACAAAATAGAGCGAAACACCAACGTCAAAGACCTGGGAGTGATCATGTCGGAGGATCTCACCTTCAAGGACCATAACATTGTATCAATCGCATCTGCTAGAAAAATGACAGGATGGATAATGAGAACCTTCAAAACTAGGGAGGCCAAGCCCATGATGACACTCTTCAGGTCACTTGTTCTATCTAGGCTGGAATATTGCTGCACACTAACAGCACCTTTCAAGGCAGGTGAAATTGCTGACCTAGAAAATGTACAGAGAACCTTCACGGCGCGCATAACGGAGATAAAACATCTCAATTACTGGGAGCGCTTGAGGTTCCTGAACCTGTATTCCCTGGAACGCAGGCGGGAGAGATACATGATTATATACACCTGGAAAATCCTAGAGGGACTAGTACCGAACTTGCACACGAAAATCACTCACTACGAAAGCAAAAGACTTGGCAGACGATGCAACATCCCCCCAATGAAAAGCAGGGGTGTCACTAGCACGTTAAGAGACCATACAATAAGTGTCAGGGGCCCGAGACTGTTCAGCTGCCTCCCAGCATACATAAGGGGGATTACCAACAGACCCCTGGCAGTCTTCAAGCTGGCACTGGACAAGCACCTAAAGTCGGTTCCTGACCAGCCGGGCTGTGGCTCGTACGTTGGTTTGCGTGCAGCTAGCAGCAACAGCCTGGTTGATCAGGCTCTGATCCACCAGGAGGCCTGGTCACAGACCGGGCCGCGGGGGCGTTGACCCCCGGAACTCTCTCCAGGTAAACTCCAGGTATGTCCAAACATCTTAATGATGGTGATGCTGGGGGATTATGACTGGTGTAATGTGGGTGCGGTGGTGGTGTTTTGGTGATGTGGGTATGTTGGTGGTGTGGGTATAGTTTTGTTGGTGTTGGGTAAGCTGGCATGGGGTGAGTGTATGTGTTGAGTTCTCCACTAAGTCAGAAAGTAAACATTATCAACACTGCTCTGCAACTAAGCAGAGCAACATTATCAACACTGCTCTGCACCCAACATGCTTCAGAAATCAAACTAGCCGTTCTCTACGGCTAGTTTGATTTCGGAAATGATTTTTAAAATAACATATTCTCTCCAGGCCGGATGCTGTTATTTTTGACCTGCGGAAGGAAAGATGGTACATAAACTGTACAGAGGAGAGGCTGTAGAGTCAAACTCACGATGCGTAATTGTTAAAAAAAAATAGCCAATAGTTTGTTGTAATGGTCATTCTAGTTTTCAGCACCATAAAAGCCGTAGTAAAATAGCTTTTTTCCTCTCCGAAGCACAAAATTGTTCCCAAATTTCTTGATCACTGTTTGAGGCCTCCATGTTTCCAGGCCAGCGTCATGGTTTAACAAGTATGGCACCATTCAGCCCCGCCAGCCTTCTCGTCTTCATAAACTTGATACATGTAGCCAGCCTCCGTGAAGGACATAGTCCAGTACAGGAAACTTGAAGCAAGTTTCCTGTACTGTCATAGTATTTGTAAAGCTTTAAATCCGTGTGGATCATTCAGCTCGAGTGCTGGAGGTTCTATCCTCTGTCCGTCTTTTGCACTTCTCTAGTTGTCCATGGCGGACCCACAGCGTCTCGAAGGGAATAAGTCATCCTAACACCTCACATTACCAGCGTCTTGTTGACAACGAATTACAGTCGAGGTGTTCCTCACTGCCAGACGTCACTACTGCCATTGATGTATTTTAGGTTAACTAAAATAAATAAGATTTTACATTACACACTGATATGTTATCTTTTTCTCTTTCTTTTTTCTTTCTCTTTTCCCCTCCCCCCTTTAATTTCTCCCCGCCCCTCCTACGCAAGAAGGCACAAGTGGTGGTGGCGGGAAAGTAATAGCACCCAATTTACCCTGACTGGTGGATATTGTGTTCTGAGGAGGAAGGGAGGAGGAGGAGAGAGAATAATAACTGGGAGCGAGGGGCAAGAGAGGAGAGATACTTTAATGAAAGGAAGGACTTGGGAGACAGTGGGAAAGGCTAAGTAAACTGTGGTGTGCCGTGACTACTGTCTGTAGATATGTACAGTACGTAACATGCCCTTGTAATTATCCACGGTACCGTGACTGGTGTATATTCACCCACTGTACCGTGACTGGTGTATATTCACCCACTGTACCGTGACTGGTGTATATTCACCCACTGTACCGTGACTGGTGTATATTCACCCACTGTACCGTGACTGGTGTATATTCACCCACTGTACCGTGACTGGTGTATATTCACCCACTGTACCGTGACTGGTGTATATTCACCCACTGTACCGTGACTGGTGTATATTCACCCACTGTACCGTGACTGGTGTATATTCACCCACTGTACCGTGACTGGTGTATATTCACCCACTACTGTGACTGGTGTATATTCACCCACCGTGACATACAGGACACACCCGCCAGTGCTAACTCAGATTTCCTAGTGAATGTAACAAATTGCTTGATTCCTCCTTGCTAATTAACTTTCACCACGAGTGTGTGAAAACTGTCGTTACAGCTTATGATTCTTCACGTATTTAGTGTACACTCGCACCACACACACACACACACACACACACACACACACACACAGCGCACAATAGTGGATTTTAATACGGAAATTGAAGCTGCTACTTCTGTTGTTCCTCCATGATGGGCAGAAGGTGGGATGAACACGGGCGCGCACGCTTGCCTCTTAACAAGTTATGTTAGGCTGGTAATTTCCAAATCTCCAAAAAGGGAGACATAGTCGCTACGTACGTGTGTGTGTGTGTGTGTGTGTGTGTGTGTGTGTGTGTGTGTGTGTGTTAAATATACATTGTTACTTCATTATAATAACCAAAATACTCAAATTACGAAAGATTAAACCTAAATCAAACATATTTTATTATTTTTAAATATATTAAAAGTTGTAGAAAATATAGAAAAATACATTTAGAACTATTTATTTGTCAAATTTCAGTGTAAGGTGAATGATATTTTGCGGTAATTTTTCTAAAATTAATTTTCTAAACGCACTGTACATATCACATACGTGGATTCATACAGTAAAAATAAAGAACTAGAAGAAATGAACATTCATTTTTACTTTTGCTGGAACAGCATAATGCTAACCTAATTAACTTCACAAATTAAAGGAAGCAACCTATTCACCCTGGATGCCTACTTTTTTTTTTTTGTCCTTTCTTGCCATCTCCATGAATTTTCTGTTGGCCAAGAATTTTTTGTACATAGCTGGTCACTCTTCTGAGAAGTTATGGATATGAAGCTCGACTTTGACTTGAGTTCACTTGCAGACTACTACTCTGGTTACTCCAAACTGAGATCATCATTGAAAACACTTTGTGTGGGCAGTGCTACGTGGAATAGACAAGATATAAGCACTCACCTTCTGCAGATATGTGAAAGAGACGTCATATTTACTGAACAGCTTGACACAGCGTTCCTCACTGTGGTTATCTACCCTCTCAGGAATATTGATAATTGCCAGCTCAATCCCATACTCTTCATATAATTCAACTATGACAGTATCTTGAAGGCTACAGGTCTTGATTGCATCACTGAATTCTCTAAAAGTTGTGGCACTTGTTAGGCTCAATTTTGACATAACTCCTTTCAAAGAAATCATACCTATTATTTAAGTACTTGATGGTACTTTCATAGGACACTATAAAGTCTGTTTCATATTTCTTAGACACTTCTGGGGTAGGCTGGCCAAGTTTGTGTTACTGCAGAGCCAAGAAAAGTTTTACTCTTGTCTCAAGTTTGCTTTCCGGTTCAGACATCAGCTGAAATACAGAAGTTATAATGAATGTCTTGGCTTCTAGAGTTTCAACAGTGTCTTGAGAAAAATTTAAGAGTGACTGAGGAAGAAATAGATCTTAGACGATTCACAGGCATTTCTTTCATCTACCTTGGGGCACCTAACCAAGCTCTGGAAATAACTTTTTTAAGGCTTCCCAGCTCTTAAGATTGTGTACATAACTGGCAAGAAAAAACCATCCAGTCAGAATATGCCTCAACAGACTGCAACTATCAACCTCCACAAATTCGCAGAATTCCTCTAACTGTGCTGTTTGAGCTGTGATGCTGAAATATTTTCCACATCAGTTTCCAGTTTTGTTCCAAATCTTGTTGCATTGTGCAAAACGAGCCAGACAGTTTGTACCAATAACGTTCTTTTAAGCAATTTTCACTTTCTGATAATCACTATTGCGCTTTCCACTTGCATTGTCAGCAGACACAGTATTCAGATCCAGACCTGACGTCTCTACTTTAGATAGATGATTTGTTATGGCCTCTGATGATTCATTATTATCATTGTAAAAGTCTAGTAAGACATGGTACACTCCCTTCTTAAAATGAAAATTTTTCAGAAGAAACACTTTGTTGCACCTTTGTTTGAAGAATTAGTTACTATTGAAAATGACAAACCTTGTTCTTTGATGTACTTCGCATGTGTTTGTACAGACTAACGATGCTACAGTATTTTCATACAGCTTTTTAGTTTTCTCAATAAGTTACCCTTCACTAT
Source organism: Cherax quadricarinatus (assembly GCF_038502225.1). Lineage (NCBI taxonomy): Eukaryota > Metazoa > Arthropoda > Malacostraca > Decapoda > Parastacidae > Cherax > Cherax quadricarinatus. The sequence goes on from NC_091305.1 coordinate 6,225,194, forward strand.
CAATGAGTTGCCATATATTCCTTTGTCAAGTTTTACTCCACAATCAACTGATGATGCTTCACAGCACGATACACTTGACACAGTTCTACAGCCGTTATTTCGTCATCCTGAGATGATCGCGCTGGGGAGAAAAATGATAACACTGATGATGTACCGGCACTACGACTCTTACCTCTAGCTGTGGTACTATGCCATTCAGCTGCATTTTTTCCCGTGCCACTAATATCCACATCACAACGTGGCTGTGGCCTGGCTGGCAAAGCTCTTGCTTCACACGCTGTGTCCGGGTTCGATTCCGGCGGGGTGGAAACATTTCGACACGTTTCCTTACACCTGTTGTCCCGTTCACCTAGCAAGTAGTACTTGAGTGTTAGCCGACTGGTGTGGGTCGCATCCTGGGAGACAAGATTGAGGACCCCAATGATGCACTGACTTTCTTGGGTTATTCTGGGTGGCTAACCCTCCGGGGTTAAAAATCCGAACAAAATTTCAGTGTACAAAATGCATGAAAGTCACCTTTTCTGCTTTTAGCAATAAATCCAAATTCTTTGGCCTCTTCATGGTGAAAAGTAGTCTTTCTTTTCGGCATTCCTTCATGGACTTAAAGCAAGAAATGAAGTCAAGCACTCCCCACTGCGGCCTTCAACACACTGACCATCTCAGACTCCGACATATACTTAATTCATGGCTTGACTCGTCTTGTAGACGCACACTGCAGCTCCGCGTGCAGTGTTAACAACGGCAACTACATAAAACTATAGTGAAGATACGTCAGGGGTTATTCTTGCCTTCAGTTCCTGCTGTTTTAGTATACCTAAGGTAATTTATACAAGTCTCTTTAGACAAGCCCCAAAAAGGACAAATTATATTATCGTCGTACTTGAGGACAGAGTGCTCAATATCAGGACTGTCCTGCCTAAAGCAGGACGTCTGGCTGGCCTATGTTTGGTACGAGTGTGTGAAAGAAGTGTATTTGAACTAAGATGTACAGACACTTTTCTTTTTCTCTCTGGATGAGGGTGAGAGGAAGTGTTCCTGGTAATGGAGGGTTAGTGAGGCGATTCCTGGGAGGTATGTACTTCCTGGGCCAGTGTCAGTCAATGGCCCCAGTCTTTAAATTACTCACCAGCCTCAGTCGAAATTCCAGGCTTCGCGGCCCCTCTGTTACTATCCAGGTCACTTATCTTATCTCACTCCCTGCACGATCCCCATCCAGGTCGCTGCCAGCACGACCCCACCCGGATCACTCCCCCAGCACTAACCATCCAGGTCACTCCCCAGCACTAACCATCCAGGTCACTCCCCAGCACTAACCATCCAGGTCACTCCCCAGCACTAACCATCCAGGTCACTCCCCAGCACTAACCATCCAGGTCACTCCCCCAGCACTAATCATATAGGTCACTCCCCCAGCACTAACCATATAGGTCACTCCCCAGCACTAACCCTCCAGGTCACTCCCCCAGTACTAACCCTCCAGGTCACTCCCCAGCACTAACCATCCAGGTCACTCCCCCAGCACTAACCATCCAGGTCACTCCCCCAGTACTAACCCTCCAGGTCACTCCCCCAGTACTAACCCTCCAGGTCACTCCAGTACTAACCCTCCAGGTCACTCCCCAGCACTAACCATCTAGGTCACTCCCCCAGCACTAACCATCCAGGTCACTCCCCAGCACTAACCATCCAGGTCACTCCCCCAGCACTAACCATCCAGGTCACTCCCCCAGCACTAACCATCCAGGTCACTCCCCCAGCACTAACCATCCAGGTCACTCCCCCAGTACTAACCCTCCAGGTCACTCCCCAGCACTAACCATCCAGGTCACTCCAGTACTAACCCTCCAGGTCACTCCCCAGCACTAACCATCTAGGTCACTCCCCCAGCACTAACCATCCAGGTCACTCCCCAGCACTAACCATCCAGGTCACTCCCCCAGCACTAACCATCCAGGTCACTCCCCCAGCACTAACCATCCAGGTCACTCCCCCAGCACTAACCATCCAGGTCACTCCCCCAGCACTAACCATCCAGGTCACTCCCCCAGCACTAACCATCCAGGTCACTCCCCCAGCACTAACCATCCAGGTCACTCCTCCAGTACTGACCATCCTCACACTTGAGTGCCTCCTTACGTGACTGGTATTTAAGTCTTCAACTTCCATCAGTGTTCCATTATTTCCCTGAGGTTTGACCTGCAGGTCAGTTGGTATGTTTCCTCGACAGTTAAGCTGAAGATCGTTTTCTTCTTTACAAAGTGTTGAAGAAAACTTTTCACTACTCCGAACTAGCTAATTTCCTGTCTCAAAACTGAAGCTTTGGAACTCTTGCCTTATAAAAAAAAAAATTCCCCCTTTCATTCCCATGATTTCTGTCCCCCCCCCCATGATTCCTGCTCCCATAATTTCTGTTGGGTGAAACATGAAAGACTTTTCCTCTCTCGGTCCTGTGACTCTGGTGAGCACTGCTGTCTCCGAGGGGACGCACCTTTATCACTGCTGACGGTGGCGCTGAATGCACGCCGTCACGTGGTGCAAAGTCCTGTCTTAGTGACACTCCTCTGCACCACGAACTCGCTGTCTGGTGACACACGGCTGTCAATGAATACTAAAGGCATGCGTGACGTGACAGCCACTTTCTGGCTTTTTTTTTTTTAATTGCGTGCACCAGCAGTAGGCTGCTATAATCTGTGAGAGAGGCTGGCTAGGTTTCCCTGTCGTCTGCCATCACAGAGGACAGGCTTCACACCAGGTCTCCGCGGGGGAGGGAGGGGGGAGGGGGGAGGATACCTTCAAACTTATCATTAAGAATTCGGTAACGACATCTGAGTGATCTTAGTTCAAAGAGTTTTTTTTGCGGTTGTAATAGCATATTATAATGCAGTTTAATATTAATATGTAGATACCGAAATAATCGGTATAGTTACCGAAATAATCTGTATCTATACAGAAAAAAAATCAAGGACAGTTCCCTGATTCCTTCCATCCCCCTCCCCCACACAGGCGCTTTATAATCCCTACGGGTTTAGCTCTCCCCCATGATAATAAATATACAAAATAAAAGAATGTGTGCGAGTCTGGAAGAAGAGAGGCAGCAGCAGCAGCACCAGCAGCAGTTTAAAAGAGCCTGCTGAAAGAAGCCGACGGAATGTATAATTGATGAGGCGATTGTTAGAGCAGTGTGGGGAAGGGGTGCTGAGGAGCGCGGGTAGGGCTGGGAATAAGAAATGAGGTGGGGAGCAGTTTGAGGGTAGCTGGGTGGGTTTAGATGTAAACTTGAGCCAGCGTGAAGGTGCAAGACAGTTGGTTGTTGGCTCGGTATAGTCGAGGCACCTCTAAATAAAAAAAAAAAACGGGGGGGGGGGCATGTGCAACACCCTCGGTATCTTTCGTTAAGGGATGTCTCGCCTGTACAGCAAGTCAGATAAATACCCAGGTGATGCACTCGTCTGAGTGATAACGACACATCCTCCTCCTCGCTAGCGTCCATAGTTAGGAGTACATATGGTGTTGTTGCTTATGAGATGCACCAGTTGAACTGACCAGAAGAGTGCTTGAGCAGCATACGTCGCATCATTGTAGAAACCTTTCTCCCTCGGGAGCCAGAGACGGGTCATCGCAAGATTGAGACCTGTGCCAGGACTACGGTCTTGGCGAACATTATACATACATACTCGTCTGATCAACTAGTCTGTGTTACATCTTTAATCTGTCATGTGTCGGCAAGTTGTTCAGCTTCCGAGGGACGTGTTAAGGGCTCTCGTGAATGTCAGTGATGAACCTTGTGATGATGAGTAATAACTGTGAGTGTTCACCGTAGTTATCTTACCCTGAAGTTGTGGTGATGAGTGATAACTGTTCACCGTAGTCATCTTACCTTGAAGTTGTGGTGATGAGTAATAACTGTGAGCGTTCACCGTAGTCATCTTACCTTGAAGTACCATGATGTGCTTCCAGAAATCACAGTATCCGCCTCCTTCCCTCGACTTGGTCACTAGCCAGACTTCCTAGTTGGTGGCCAGACAGGAATCACAACAGTCTGATGAGAGACGCTAGTCTACAGTCTTGTGAACTTCGTATTTGATGGGGGAAGATGGAAAAGCCACGATTCCTATATTCCAGCCCCACCTGTACTTTCATACCAGCCCCCACCTGTACTTTCATACCAGCCCCCACCTGTACTTTCATACCAGCCCCCACCTGTTTCACCCACACGTATATTTTGGACACTGTTGATCTTCATTCGTACGAAAATAATTTTGTCTACAAATATAAAGTTCCTGGAGTATGCTGTAACTTGGGAGCACCGCCGAGACTTGGGACATTTGATCGCGGGAAGTCTGATATACTCACGAGATTTTCAGGGCTGTTAGTGTTAAAAATATTATAGTTTGGAGAATTCAACTGACTTAATGATTATTAGATTTTAACATTTTAAGATATCCACTCTATCTCGTACTTTGCAGTTAAGATAGTTACACTATTGCGAGTTTTTGAAGGCCAAAACGTTTCGTAACTGGGTTGATTCGAGATCTCTCTTTTTTTTTTTTTTTTTTTTTTTTTTTCCCACTCTGCGGTGTGGTTTCATGTGTTTAAAACTCTGTTTAATCAGAGCTGAGTTTTCTGTGTTGGAGAAAACTTTGCGACCCACTACAAGGTTCACTACATCCTCAGTGAATACTACTATACAATTTATTGGTGTCTGCCAAGGTAGGAAACTTACCAGTTTCTGTGGATCACAGATGCGAGACTATGCTGAGTGAGTCATGTCACAGACCTCACCTCATCCTCATTCCCCCCGGAGGTGAGTCATCTTAACACGGTGGTGATCTTGAAACCCGGGAGGGGCAACAGGGAAACCCAGCTTCCATGAAGCAAGGCAAACTGGAGGGAAGGATCCCGCTGACTCCAGGAGGAGAGGAGAAGGGATCGCTACCATGCAAGCCCTGAATAACAGAGCAAGTCAAGTAAGTTTATTCAGGTTACACAAATATAGTTACATAGATTGTCATACATAGCAGCATATGTGTAGAGAACCTAGGAATTCAAGATACTGAACTCTGAGATGTATGCTTCGTAAGGTATCCATAAAAACACTGATAGCTCGGGGATCCAGTGTTCATTATGCTACCTGTAACCGGCTCAGAATTTTCTACCCTGTCAGTCCAGCCTGGAGCCAAACTTTTCTGTGGCTTCAAAGAGTATGCTGGCGACATTACTGAAGACGAGACACAGTCAAGGAAGCTTTTGTTAATACAAGTGGCTCCCTGTAGAATTATCTCGATAAAAACTTGTCCTGCAAAATGCCGTTTTACTGTGCCGGCATCTCTGTATGAAGTTGTCACCCGGGTCTCGCTGTGTTGTAGTGGAGGGGGATGTCAGTCATGTGCGGCGTGGACTGCCATCGTCGGTGAAAAGCAGTCATGTGTGTATAATCAGGGTTACCATGGATGGATTCTGTTGAAGGAAAATGTCCATCTTGTGAGTTTTATAGTAAAATTAGAAATATCAGCAATGTGCTGCTACCCAAATCTTATTGAAGTACATTTGTGTCTCATATTCCGTCACACAAGATGGGTTTTGAAACTCGCTAGATGGGCAGAATTCAAAGCCATGGCAAGTCTGTGCTGAAATCTGTCAGCCTGAGCTGGAAGACTACAGTAAGTCATTGAGGATATAGTGAAGTATTATATAAGACTTATCACCAGAGCTGCAGTTACTATTACTTCGAATTGTCATCTCAGGAGGACCTATACCATACACTGGAGGACATATACCATGCACTGGAGGACCTATACCATGCACTGGAGGACCTATACCATACACTGGAGGACCTATACCATGCACTGGAGGACCTATACCATGCACTGGAGGACCTATACCATACACTGGAGGACCTATACCATGCACTGGAGGACCTATACCATACACTGGAGGACCTATACCATACACTGGAGGACCTATACCATGCACTGGAGGACCTATACCATGCACTGGAGGACCTATACCATACACTGGAGGACCTATACCATACACTGGAGGACCTATACCATGCACTGGAGGACCTATACCATGCACTGGAGGACCTATACCATACACTGGAGGACCTATACCATACACTGGAGGACCTATACCATGCACTGGAGGACCTATACCATGCACTGGAGGACATATACCATGCACTGGAGGACATATACCATGCACTGGAGGACCTATACCATGCACTGGAGGACATATACCATACACTGGAGGACATATACCATGCACTGGAGGACCTATACCATGCACTGGAGGACCTATACCATGCACTGGAGAACCTATACCATACACTTGAGGACATATACCATGCACTGGAGGACCTATACCATACACTGGAGGACATATACCATGCACTGGAGGACCTATACCATGCACTGGAGGACATATACCATACACTGGAGGACATATACCATGCACTGGAGGACATATACCATGCACTGGAGGACCTATACCATGCACTGGAGAACCTATACCATACACTTGAGGACATATACCATGCACTGGAGGACCTATACCATACACTGGAGGACATATACCATGCACTGGAGGACATATACCATACACTTGAGGACATATACCATGCACTGGAGAACCTATACCATACACTTGAGGACATATACCATGCACTGGAGGACCTATACCATACATTGGAGGACATATACCATGCATTGGAGGACCTATACCATACACTGGAGGACATATACCATGCACTGGAGAACCTATACCATACACTTGAGGACATATACCATGCACTGGAGGACCTATACCATACATTGGAGGACATATACCATGCACTGGAGGACCTATACCATACACTTGAGGACATATACCATGCACTGGAGAACCTATACCATACACTTGAGGACATATACCATGCACTGGAGGACCTATACCATACACTGGAGGACCTATACCATACACTGGAGGACATATACCATGCACTGGAGGACATATACCATACACTTGAGGACATATACCATGCACTGGAGGACCTATACCATACACTGGAGGACATATACCATGCACTGGAGGACCTATACCATACACTGGAGGACATATACCATGCACTGGAGGACCTATACCATACACTTGAGGACATATACCATGCACTGGAGGACCTATACCATACACTGGAGGACCTATACCATGCACTGGAGGACCTATACCATACACTTGAGGACATATACCATGCACTGGAGGACCTATACCATACACTGGAGGACATATACCATGCACTGGAGGACCTATACCATACACTGGAGGACCTATACCATACACTTGAGGACATATACCATGCACTGGAGGACCTATACCATACACTGGAGGACATATACCATGAACTGGAGGACATATACCATGCACTGGAGGACCTATACCATACACTTGAGGACATATACCATACACTGGAGGACCTATACCATACACTGGAGGACATATACCATGCACTGGAGGACATATACCATGCACTGGAGGACCTATACCATACACTTGAGGACATATACCATGCACTAGAGGACCTATACCATACACTGGAGGACATATACCATGCACTGGAGGACATACCATACACTGGAGGACTTATACCATACACTGGAGGACCTATACCATACACTGGAGGACCTATACCATACACTTGAGGACATATACCATGCACTGGAGGACCTATACCATACACTGGAGGACATATACCATACACTGGAGGACCTATACCATACACTTGAGGACATATACCATGCACTGGAGGACCTATACCATACACTTGAGGACACATACCATACACTGGAGGACTTATACCATACACTGGAGGACATATACCATACACTGGAGGACCTATACCATACACTTGAGGACATATACCATGCACTGGAGGACCTATACCATACACTTGAGGACATATACCATGCACTGGAGAACCTATACCATACACTTGAGGACCTATACCATGCACTGGAGAACCTATACCATGCACTGAAGGACCTATACCATGCACTGGAAGACATATACCATGCACTGGAGAACCTATACCATACACTTGAGGACATATACCATGCACTGGAGGACCTATACCATGCACTGGAGGACCTATACCATGCACTGAAGGACCTATACCATACACTGGAGGACATATACCATACACTGGAGGACATATACCATACACTGGAGGACCTATACCATACACTTGAGGACATATACCATGCACTGGAGAACCTATACCATACACTGGAGGACCTATACCATGCACTGGAGGACCTATACCATGCACTGGAGGACCTATACCATGCACTGAAGGACCTATACCATGCACTGGAAGACATATACCATGCACTGGAGAACCTATACCATACACTTGAGGACATATACCATGCACTGGAGGACCCATACCATACACTTCAGGACATATACCATGCACTGGAGAACCTATACCATACACTTGAGGACATATACCATGCACTGGAGGACCCATACCATACACTTCAGGACATATACCATGCACTGGAGAACCTATACCATACACTTGAGGACATATACCATGCACTGGAGAACCTATACCATACACTTGAGGACCTATACCATGCACTGGAGAACCTATACCATACACTTGAGGACATATACCATGCACTGGAGGACCCATACCATACACTTCAGGACATATACCATGCACTGGAGAACCTATACCATACACTGGAGGACCTATACCATGCACTGGAGGACCTATACCATACACTGGAGGACATATACCATGCACTGGAGAACCTATACCATACACTTCAGGACATATACCATGCACTGGAGAACCTATACCATACACTTGAGGACATATACCATGCACTGGAGGACCTATACCATACACTTGAGGACATATACCATGCACTGGAGAACCTATACCATACACTGGAGGACCTATACCATGCACTGGAGGACCTATACCATGCACTGGAAGACATATACCATGCACTGGAGGACCTATACCATACACTGGAGGACATATACCATGCACTGGAGAACCTATACCATACACTGGAGGACCTATACCATGCACTGGAGGACCTATACCATGCACTGGAAGACATATACCATGCACTGGAGGACCTATACCATACACTGGAGGACATATACCATGCACTGGAGGACCTGTACCATACACTTGAGGACATATACCATGCACTGGAGGACCTGTACCATACACTTGAGGACATATACCATACACTGGAGGACATATACCATGCACTGGAAGACATATACCATGCACTGGAGGACCTATACCATACACTGGAGGACATATACCATGCACTGAAGGACCTATACCATACACTGGAAGACATATACCATGCACTGGAGGACCTATACCATACACTGGAGGACATATACCATGCACTGGAAGACATATACCATGCACTGGAGGACCTATACCATACACTGGAGGACATATACCATGCACTGAAGGACCTATACCATGCACTGGAAGACATATACCATGCACTGGAGGACCTATACCATACACTGGAGGAATGAAAGATTGATGAAAGTCGCTTATGACGAGGGTTACCATGGCTGGGCTGCCTTCAGGGAATGATCACTTCAGAATTACATTTTCTGTTGCCTCCGGTTTTATGTTCTGTATTAGACTGATGGTGCCTGCTGTGTAGGCGAAACGTTTCGGCAATAAAGCTACCAAAGTGTTACGTATGACTTGTTAGTCGGCTTATCGGCAATGTATGCCATCAATAATAATCAAAAAGGTTGAGTGTTGAGAAACTATGCTCTTCTCCCATTTTGTCTCACTCTCAGATCAGTTTTTTCCCCCATCCCTGGAAGAACGTAGCTCAGGATGAGACAAGGTCACGACATAGAAAATACTGAGAAAGAGGGTAAAGACGGAGGTGTTAGTGAGCGATGGAACAAAATTAGGCAGCCAGGCCCTTAGGCATTTCAAGGTAAGTCATTTTCTGAACTCCACAATCCTCGTCACTTCATCAGAGACTGCAGACGGCGGGCATTAAACATCTTCAGCACACCCAGAGAAGACACTGCCAAGAAGAGATACATAGTCCTCCCCACCAACTTCATTGCCAAACATGTTTCCAACATCTTTTCCAATACATCATTCCAAGTATCTACCTCCACAACCACGACCATCAAGGACATTACCAGTAACAGACAGGACAAGCTTCCATCCTCTGCAGGGGTATACATAATCCCTTGTAATGACTGCAACAAATTATACGTGAGCGAAACATCAAGAGACCTCCAAACACGTATTTCAGAACACCAATACGCAAGCAGGTCTGACGATACAAGGAATACCTGTGTACAACACCGCAATTCACACAACCATTTAACTACAGAAACTCAAGACTTATCGCCAGAGAAGACAACACTCGGTACCAAAGAATCCTGGAATCATCGCTTATCTCTATAACCAACAATTTCAACCAGAATAATGGCTTCTATAACATAGCTGAACCACTTGCCAAGAAACTTCTTCAACGCTATCCAACATAAGAATGGAGGAACATTGCAAAAGATCTGCTCACAACCTTATCCAATCTCCCTTCCAAGCTACCCAAGATTTTAGACTCTATAACCCCACTCGGTACATCAGATGCAACATTCTCCACCTGACCTCAGCATTCTCCACCTGACCTCAGCATTCTCCACCTGACCTCAGCATTCTCCACCTGACCTCAACATTCTCCACCTGACCTCAACATTCTGAACCTGACTATAAATACTCGCGTACCTCCACCCCAGGTAGATCTGTTTGTGATGAATGGTTTGAAAAACCGACAAGCTGAAGATTGAGACACTTATGCAGCATATGGGAATCTTTATTCAGGAAACGTTTCGCCACACAGTGGCTTCATCAGTCCAATACAAAGAGGAAGGCGTAAGGAGAGGAGGAGTTTACCTGGAGATTACCTGGAGAGAGTTCCGGGGGTCAACGCCCCCGCGGCCCGGTCTGTGACCAGGCCTCCTGGTGGATCAGAGCCTGATCAACCAGGCTGTTGCTGCTGGCTGCACGCAAACCAACGTACGAGCCACAGCCCGGCTGATCCGGAACTGACTTTAGGTGCTTGTCCAGTGCCAGCTTGAAGACTGCCAGGGGTCTGTTGGTAATCCCCCTTATGTGTGCTGGGAGGCAGTTGAACAGTCTCGGGCCCCTGACACTTATTGTATGGTCTCTTAACGTGCTAGTGACACCCCTGCTTTTCATTGGGGGGATGGTGCATCGTCTGCCAAGTCTTTTGCTTTCGTAGTGAGTGATTTTCGTGTGCAAGTTCGGTACTAGTCCCTCTAGGATTTTCCAGGTGTATATAATCATGTATCTCTCCCTCCTGCGTTCCAGGGAATACAGGTTTAGGAACCTCAAGCGCTCCCAATAATTGAGGTGTTTTATCTCCGTTATGCGCGCCGTGAAAGTTCTCTGTACATTTTCTAGGTCGGCAATTTCACCTGCCTTGAAAGGTGCTGTTAGTGTGCAGCAATATTCCAGCCTAGATAGAACAAGTGACCTGAAGAGTGTCATCATGGGCTTGGCCTCCCTAGTTTTGAAGGTTCTCATTATCCATCCTGTCATTTTTCTAGCAGATGCGATTGATACAATGTTATGGTCCTTGAAGGTGAGATCCTCCGACATGATCACTCCCAGGTCTTTGACGTTGGTGTTTCGCTCTATTTTGTGGCCAGAATTTGTTTTGTACTCTGATGAAGATTTAATTTCCTCATGTTTACCATATCTGAGTAATTGAAATTTCTCATCGTTGAACTTCATATTGTTTTCTGCAGCCCACTGAAAGATTTGGTTGATGTCCGCCTGGAGCTTTGCAGTGTCTGCAATGGAAGACACTGTCATGCAGATTCGGGTGTCATCTGCAAAGGAAGACACGGTGCTGTGGCTGACATCCTTGTCTATGTCGGATATGAGGATGAGGAACAAGATGGGAGCGAGTACTGTACCTTGTGGAACAGAGCTTTTCACCGTAGCTGCCTCGGACTTTACTCTGTTGACGACTACTCTCTGTGTTCTGTTAGTGAGGAAATTATAGATCCATCGACCGACTTTTCCTGTTATTCCTTTAGCACGCATTTTGTGCGCTATTACGCCATGGTCACACTTGTCGAAGGCTTTTGCAAAGTCTGTATATATTACATCTGCATTCTTTTTGTCTTCTAGTGCATTTAGGACCTTGTCGTAGTGATCCAATAGTTGAGACAGACAGGAGCGACCTGTTCTAAACCCATGTTGCCCTGGGTTGTGTAACTGATGGGTTTCTAGATGGGTGGTGATCTTGCTTCTTAGGACCCTTTCAAAGATTTTTATGATATGGGATGTTAGTGCTATTGGTCTGTAGTTCTTTGCTGTTGCTTTACTGCCCCCTTTGTGGAGTGGGGCTATGTCTGTTGTTTTTAGTAACTGTGGGACGACCCCCGTGTCCATGCTCCCTCTCCATAGGATGGAAAAGGCTCGTGATAGGGGCTTCTTGCAGTTCTTGATGAACACAGAGTTCCATGAGTCTGGCCCTGGGGCAGAGTGCATGGGCATGTCATTTATCGCCTGTTCGAAGTCATTTGGCGTCAGGATAACATCGGATAGGCATGTGTTAATCAAATTCTGTGGCTCTCTCATAAAAAATTCATTTTGATCTTCGACTCTCAGTCTGGTTAGCGGCTTGCTAAAAACTGAGTCATACTGGGACTTGAGTAGCTCACTCATTTCCTTGCTGTCATCTGTGTAGGACCCATCTTGTTTAAGTAGGGGCCCAATACTGGACGTTGTTCTCGATTTTGATTTGGCATAGGAGAAGAAATACTTTGGGTTTCTTTCGATTTCATTTATGGCTTTTAGTTCTTCCCGCGATTCCTGACTCCTAAAGGATTCTTTTAGCTTAAGTTCGATGCTTGCTATTTCTCTGACCAGTGTCTCCCTACGCATTTCAGATATATTGACCTCTTTTAGCCGTAGACGTGGCTTATATACTGTAGTGAGGTGAGGTGAAGCAGGCAGAGGACTAGTGGATGGTACCACTATGACCCCGCCTCCGCCTGCTTCACCTCACCTCACTACAGTATATAAGCCACGTCTACGGCCCTATGCTGTACATTCTACAAGACTGATGGACTGAACACATTGACTCCAGGCTGAGGGACTGATTACCTCATACTCCTCCTCTCCTTACGCCTTCCTCTTTGTATTGGACTGATGAAGCCACTGTGTGGCGAAACGTTTCCTGAATAAAGATTCCCATATGCTGCATAAGTGTCTCAATCTTCAATCAGATCTGTTTGTGACTTGAAAAAGCCCACTGTGTGGGCGAAACGTTTTCAATAAAGGATCACATTAAACTGCATGTGTGTTTATATTTCCATTGTGTCGGTATTTTATACCATTTATTTCCAAGTCACAGAGGGACTGAGATGAAGAAAGTAGGAAACTCCATACATAGCTTTCCAAGCGAGTACGGTGAAGCTAATTCACAGTAGTCGACAGCAAACTCGCATAGGTGACACAGAAGTGTACACAACTACGAACACACTCGCACAGACATAACACAGACTGTCGTAGGCTCTAATGCCTTGGCTGGTAGTAAGTCATAAGACAGACGAAAATGAACGAGGGAGAGAAACTGAGTTAGAGAAAGAAGACAAAGGTGAGAGGGGATGAGGTAACTATAGAAGAAGCGAACTCACTGTAGAATCGAGTCAGCCAGTGAGTTAGACAGCGAAGATAACAGGGAAGCAACAAACCCTGAAGGTGAGACAGGGTAAAAGGAATGTTTGTTTTCTTCTGATGTAACTTTTTTTTTCCCACCGCCTGTACATTAATCGCCTTCAGGGATGACTTAAGCATTCCTCGGCTTCCAAATATATATATAAAAAAAATGTGGAAAATGTAATAGTTACTTAAATTTGATTTTGATGAACAGCTCGTGGTAACAGGCTGTTGTGACTGAAGGAAACGTAACAAACAGCACTGCTGGAGAAGACAGCAACAGCCATCACAGAAGTGGCCACCTGGACGCAGTTTTCTTTTTGTACAACAATCGACACAAAATACAGAAAGAGGACAGGAAAAAGGAAGGAAGGATGGATGGGAGAATGGGGAAGATATGGTATGAATGAAGAAAAGGTAGGAAGCAAATGAAAGAAAAGGAAAGGACAGAGAAGGATGATTAGGTCTGGAGAGGCATTTTCTCATGAAAATGCGAAACGGGGTGGAGGATGTATTAACATCAGGCGCACGAGACACCTTCCAGCAGGTACTGAACTTTCTCACACGGTATATAACCTTCCAGCAGGTACTGAACTTTCTCACACGGTATATAACCTTCCAGCAGGTACTGAACTTTCTCACACGGTATATAACCTTCCAGCAGGTTACCACTTAAGAACAAGCATAAGACAGCATAGAATAACTGAATTATATTTCCTCTACCAAAACAAGCTGGTATTCACAGTGTATCATAACTTATGTACAGTAATTACAAGCTGTATAATGAGGCAAAAGCAAGCATAAAACACGGTGAATCATGAACGTCCGGCAGTGAAGGCAAGTTAGATTCCCAGCGAGGGTAGAAACGTTGGGCGTGTTTCGTTACACCGGTTGTCCATGTTCATCCATCAGTACAATGGGTACCTGGGTGTTAGTCCACTGGTGTGGGTCGCATTCTGGGACAAAACTGACCTAATTTGCCGGAAATGCTCTGCATAACAAGCGTCTTTCTGTATAGTAGTATGTCATTGATGTCAGATATGGTCTGTATACCTTGTACATGTAATGGTAGAAATAAAGATACATATTTGTAAAGTTGTTTCTTACAAATGTACCACATCGCTTCACAACTTTGGCAGGATGCCTTGTGATTGGCTGGTTGAACCAAGATACTTGTATAACTACGGGGTCCTTTGATGGTTAAAGTTTTAGAGCACCTGGTTCGCTGGTCGGGAGGCAGCCTATAGGGGTGTGTGACATACGCCGAATAAAATGTAACATAGTCTTAACATACCACTCTTCCAGTCCAAGAAAGTATACCACCAGTGCAAGAGAGTATGCCCGACTATGTATAATATAATGTTAAAAATTATGGACTTTGTTGCCCTTTGCTTGTCTTCCTTAACAAAACTTTTCGTTTAATTTAGTCTCTGGTCTCTGGCCTCCCATTATTATTTTCTCAGTATGTTCAACAAAGACTAAACATAGAGGAATAATAGTCATTATACCAGTTAATATATCACATTGGGAAGCATGTTATTACATCGAGTACGTTTTTCTTCTATCTTCCCGTGTGCGTACGTGTGGGACGTGCGTACGTGTTGGGCGTGTGTACGTGGGCGTGCGTGCATACAGGTCGTGAGCTGTGGGTGATGGTAGTGTCAGCGTCACCGTACGAGCACATCGTGGGTCAGCCCAACGTCAAATACGTGGCCAACATGCATGGTAACGAGGCGGTGGGCAGAGAGATGCTGCTACATCTCATAGAGGTAAGTCTTCTTTCTCTTTATTTTTCCTCCTCCTTCACAGC
The DNA here is from genome assembly GCF_038502225.1 of Cherax quadricarinatus. Classification (NCBI taxonomy): domain Eukaryota; kingdom Metazoa; phylum Arthropoda; class Malacostraca; order Decapoda; family Parastacidae; genus Cherax; species Cherax quadricarinatus. Next base: position 6,240,754 of record NC_091305.1, read on the forward strand.
ATCCTCCTCCGCAGCCTGAAGAAGAGTTCAGCTCCATGGACTGGCTGAGGGACTGACCACCTCCAAATACTATGTCTCCAGAGTTAATGGACCGATTACATCATCTTTACCTCCTCACTATTAATGTCTACAATGCATTCTGTGTATTTTACTGACGAAGTCTACCATGTAGGCGAAACGTTTCAACAATAAAGACGCCCAACTGGTGCACATATTTTAACCACCAAGCATGTAGTGGTTGTTGTAGTTAATGGTAGATTTCCTTAATTTAAAGCAATGTCTTTGCATTGCCAGTTCTCCTGTGTATCTGTTACTTTTGATGACTTTGCAGTGTTTTTCCTCTGATCTTTTCTTTAGTTATATTGTCAATATTTAGTTGTGTGTCATCTATGTGTTTAATTCTCTGCTCTTCCATTTTAGTTTCTGTTCTACAGTTGTTTTGCTATCTAATTGTTTTGCTACAGTTGTTTTGCTATCTAATTGTTTTGCTACAGTTGTTTTGCTATCTAATTGTTTTGCTACAGTTGTTTTGCTATCTAATTGTAAACAATTGTTTTCTCGTTATTTTATCTGTTACTGATCTCATATTACGTGGTTAATTTATGTTTAAACTAGGAATGTAAACCTTACTCGCCTTTATAATATCTTTCTCGTACTAAAACTTGTCGCTAGGTTAGGCTTCACAGCACAGATAGGTAGTGTTTGTGTTAGAATTAAGGGACGAGAAATCCAGCCTTCACAGCTTCATTAAACAGAGTGCTTCACAAAGCAAATAAATCGCGAGGTTAGTGGTGAAGTAACAGATGGCTGCCCTTTGTATTTTTCTCAGACTTGTGACACCAGTCTTCTTCACGCTGTGATCGGCTCAGTACAATTTCGTTGAGAAACACAAGTGTTTAATGCAGTAAATATTACTTGTGCTTACTTGATAAAAAGATACTTGTATTAATTTGTTGTGGTAGAGCTAAGGGTTCTCAATGATTGCTGAGACGATATATATCTAGCAATACATAAATGCCTTAGTAATGTTAGTAGTTTGTGCTGTCTTCTTCCCTGCAGTACCTGAGTGACGAGCTTTTGTAATAGTTTCCTCCCCTCCCTGCTTGCAGTACCTGACGAAGAGCTACACTACTGACGACTATGTTCGCTGGCTGCTGGATAACACCAGGATCCATATCATGCCTTCTATGAACCCCGACGGCTTCGAGGTGGCCAAGGAGGGCGTCTGCCGTGGAGGCCAGGGCAGGTGAGGGTGTTAGATGGTAGGAAAGGAGAGAGTCTGCCCTGGAGGTCAGGCAGAGCAGGTGAGAGTGTCAGATGGTAGGAAAGACAGGGAGGAAAGAAGATATAATTGAAGATGAAAGGAGGAGCAAGAAATGCAGAGGAGTCAATAAACGAGTTGTTTAGGAAGTGAGAGGTAAAGAAAATGAAAGAGAATAACAAGGTATAACAGATTTAAAGCCATTATAGGGAGTTCAGAAAGGAAAGAGGCAGTTTGGCGTAAGGCTGAACATATAATAAGAGTCAGAAGTACTGAGGATAGCCTTCCACCACCTACTCCTCGACTACAGGTACAATGCTCGCGGCTTCGATCTCAACCGGAACTTCCCTGACTACTTCAAGCAGAATAACAAGAGAAACCAAGCTGAAACAGAGGCTGTCAAACAGTGGGTGTCCAAGATCCAGTTCGTACTCTCTGCCAACCTGCACGGTGGTGCTCTAGTAGCTTCATACCCCTTCGATAACTCTCCTAATACAAGTGAGTGTTGACACGTTCCCCTACACTCGCCTATTGTTTGCAGGGGTCTTATCTGTATGTGTGTGTGTAAGTAGTTATGTACGTACGTGTACACTTGTACTTGCAAGCATATAAGAGTGGTTGGTGTGCGGAAGTGAAAGAGTAAAATTAAAACTTGCCTAACATATCATTTGTTTACAGGAGCAGTGATGCTCGCGGTGTCTCGCGAGCGGACGTTCCCACTTTACTTATAAGTGATAAAAATAATTTTGATTTATATGTAGGAGTGTCAAACATGGCTTCTGGGCTAATGAAGAGTATTAACCACATTGACATATCTCGAAAAATGTGATATTAGCCAGTGATAATTGGTCGGGGGGGTTTAATCTGTGTAAAAAATGGGGATTAAAGTGTAAACAATAGTCGGGGGCTTTAACCAGTGTAAATAATGAGGATTTCAGTGTAAGGAATGGTTTGGGATTTAGTGTCAACGATGGCTGGATGATTTAGCTTATTATATTTATGAAGGAATTCTAAACCAGTAGGGGTCATAAAGCGCCTGAGGAATGGTAGACAGTTAGGTATGATCTAAGGGCATGGAAGATAGCTTAATTCTCTGTATCAGGAGTCCTTTGCCAGGATCAAGGCAGAGGAAGACTTAAGACCAGGTAAAAGCTGGCCATGATCCATCACTGTTAAACTTAACAAAAGAGGAATGACCTTCATTAGTTAACCAGAGGTCTGTAGTATGAATAATGGATTTCTTTCACAGAGAATTGCTAACCTATATATGAAGTATGTGTGGACACTAATGTGAGCTTGTGACAATCAATTTTGTAAGTATGTATGGACACACTGGTGTGAGCTTATGAATGTCAGTTTTGTAAGGTGTGTGAACACACTGGTGTGAGCTTATGACATTGCCAATTTGATGTCTGTGTATCAGACTGCAATTATTTAAGTTGATCTTAATGTTTGTTCCATTAAAATGGGCGAGTTGTCGGCTTATACTTCGAGGACACTGACAGTATTTGACAAATCAGTATTTGACAAGTCAGATATTGGTTAGGCCTGTAAGTAACATTAATGACATGAAGTCATTCGTGTCACTGTTGTTACTTGTAGGCCTACGGTCACAAGTCTGGTTCATCAGTGATGTTACCAGTGTTACATGTAGATCATATAACCACACTGTTTACACCATTAAACCACAGTATATTCTCCAGACAACTACCAGCTCTTGTGATTTTTCTGTAAAGATTTTCTTAAGCTACGTATCTTACTATGTTTCCATCATATACTAACACGGTTCTCTGTATCATTTATAGTCAAGGACTGCAACCTGAAGCCCTTGTGTGCAGGTATTTTCTCTTAATGAACCAGTAATTCTTGCCTTGCCACGTTCACACCTAGGTTGGTTGGTCTGGCCTCTAATGCATCAAAGTTTACCTTGCAAGGCCCATGTCGCTGTAGAAGACTCGGTTCATATCATCCTTGGTTCTGAGTCAGTCCATATTTTTTTTTGTATAAAAATATTATTTTTGGATGGCAAAAATTTACCTTTGGGCACAGTTCTGTTTTGGTTGATAAAAAAGACTAATTTCTTAATCCTGCATGTTCTCTGTAGAGAAAAGCTTCGCTAGTCCAATGAAAAATTATTTAAAAGCTAAAGAGTTTCGTTGGAGACTTTTCAGAGGTAACTTAAGCTCACTTTGACAGCCAGTTCAGAAGTTAGTGCCTTATCAGGGTCTTCACTACCAGAGTCCTTATGCAAATCAGGGAGGCAAGAAGAATCACTAAAGACTATTTCGTAAGATGTTAAGAAAATCGTCCATTTGGTGTTATCATGGCGCTTGGAACACTGGAAAATACAAATCTTGAACTGGTAGGAGTGCTGGGAGAGGGAGGGCTAGTGAGTGCTAATACTTGCTCTCTTATTTACTTTCTTACATCGATCTTTCCTCTCATCCACATGGTTTATGTGGCATCTACATTCTTATTCCATCCTTCTCGTCACTACTGTGCTCTCTCTCTCTCTCTCTCTCTATCAATCTATCTCTGACTGCCGCTACTATGAGCGTCTTTCTCTGTTGCTAGTCATCTCTCCCTAAAATTCTGGAGACTCCTCTCTGGCGTCATGTCTGGCGACATCTCTATCGTTCCTCTTTAACTGCTGCTGCTGCTGTCTCCTCTCTGCCTCCTCGTCTCTCTAAAACTCTCCTCTCTGGCTCCTCTTGCTTACCTCTTCTCTGACTCCGGCTGTTCCTTCAGTACAAGTTGACACAGCGTGAGAGTATTTTGCAGAAATTAAGACCCTTCATTTTTTCAGAGTTCAGTGTTACTTTGTATATTATTGTAAAAGTCTTCAATTAAGCATTTATTTCAGTTTTGGAGGAAGACAAGATGTGAAGCAGAGTGTCACAAAACAGTGTACACATAAATTTTATCTGCACTAAAAGCTAAAAGTTTTCGAATGCGTAATATACAACACTTTTTATTTAATGAGTTGCTTTAACCTGTTATCAGCCTTTGCCAATGTTGCTCTGCTGAGTGAGAATGTATCACGAATTTCCAGCCCTGGACTGGTCTCAGCTTCTCCATATCTTAAACACAACTCAAGGCAAGGATGGTAGGGAGGAGGTGGATTATAGGAGCGGTGAGTGGGTCTCTGTTGACATTTTGTCAGATATGCTGCTTTCTTATTGGCCAGGCGTGTCATGACGTCATGCTTCCAGGCTTTCTTATTGGCCAGGCGTGACATGACGTCATGCTTCCATGGTTTTATATTAACCTGGTTTTATGACGTCATGCTTCCATGCTCTCTTAATGGCCAAGCGTGTCATGACGTCATGCTTCTATGCTTTGCTACTGGCCAGGCGTGTCATGACGTCATGCTTCCATGTTGCTTCCCAGGCAGGGTTTGAAAAGTGTTTTGCATTTGCAACTAATGGAATCGAGCACATCTTAATTAAAGTGATGCCACATTGATCGGGTCCCACGGCAGCTGCCTGGTGACTCTTGATTTAATTAAGACTGCTTGCAAAAAAAAAAAAAATAGCGAGATTTTTTGCCTTGATATGCACCGGAGTGAGAGATCAGTTAATGAGGAAGTTATGAGAGATGTGTGTTCGTAAGTTAGTCCCTCGCAAGCTCTGCCATCTTCCTCAACACTAACTAAAGCGAAGATATAAACCAGAGAGTGTTAAAACAGCCAGCGCCGCGTTAATTCACACACACATGAACAAAAACCCCTCAAACGCCTCCGTCTTAAATATAATATAATACATCTTTAAATATTGAAACGAAAACTCAGTTTTGCATGGTAATGACGAGAGCATGTTGCTTGTGTTGCTCGAGTTGCTTGTGTTGCTCGAGTTGCTTGTGTTGCTCGAGTTGCTTGTGTTGCTCGAGTTGCTTGTGTTGCTCGAGTTGCTTGTGTTGCTCGAGTTGCTTGAGTTGCTTGTGTTACTTGGTCACCTGTGCCTCTGCTCAATTATTTATTTATTCTTAGAATTTGTGTTCACTTCCACAGAGAGACATTTGCATGTTTAATGCGCACTTAATGTTTGATGTTGTGGCTTGTGTTCGTGTTTACATTAAGGCTCTTCACTGTCTTGGATAAATATGTGAACATTTAATCGTCATTCTCGTGATAAATAAGGAAGTCTAAACATAAGATCAATAATTCAAGGTGATAAATGGCTGATCACAGCTCAACTTTAATAATTCTTCAAGTTTGTCTGTCAACACTTGGGTAGATCTACATCCAGCAGCTGTCAGCGGCTGTCACTAACTACAACCCTGGCTACTCTACCCCTCTCCACCCCCACTCACAAGACTCCCCACTCACAACTGACTCCCCACTCAGCACTACTTTAATTTCTCCTCCATTATAATCATCCCCCTCGTCCTCTACCCTTCTCCCCTCTACACATCCCTCTGTCTCTCTTCCCACCATCATCACTCTTGTTCTCTCCTCCACGCCACTTTCTACTACTGTTTTCTTAACTTTTCCTCCAATTATCCACTCTCGCCCCTATTTCCTCGTTCTCTTTCCCTGTTACACCCTAATACACCTTCCACCCTTCCAATCAGCCACTAACTTTCTTACCCTGGCACTTACCATCTCAGTGGCTTTCCAGTTTTCTTTGCTACCTCTGCATGTGTGACACTGGCATCCTGGGTGGCACTGGCATCTTGGGTGGCACTGTCATACTTGGCACTGGCATCCAGCTTGGCACTGTCATTCTGGGTAGCACTGTCCTGGATGGCACTGCCATCCTGGGTGGCAGTGTCATCGTGGGTGGCAGTATCATCCTGGGTGGCACTGTCGTCCTGGGTGGCACTGGCATCCTGGGTGGCACTGGCATCTTGGGTGGCACTGTCATCCTGGGTGGCACTGGCATCCTGGGTGGCACTGGCATCCTGGGTGGCACTGGCATCCTGGGTGGCAGTGTCCTGGGTGGCACTGGCATCCTGGGTGGCACTGGCATCCTGGGTGGCACTGGCATCCTGGGTGGCACTGGCATCTTGGGTGGCACTGTCATACTTGCCACTGACATCCTGGGTGGCATCCAGCGTGGCACTGTCATCCTGGGTAGCACTGTCCTGGGTAGCACTGTCATCCTGGGTGGCACTGTCATCCTGGGTGGCACTGTCGTCCTGCGTGGCACTGTCCTGCGTGGCACTGTCCTGCGTGGCACTGTCATCCTGGATGGCACTGTCGTCCTGGGTGGCACTGTCGTCCTGGGTGGCACTGTCATCCTGGTTAGCACTGTCATCCTGGGTGGCACTGTCATCCAGGATGGCACTGTCATCCTGGGTGGCATTGTCATCCTAGGTGGCACTGTCATCCTGGGTGGCACTGTCATCCTGGATGGCACTGTCGTCCTGTGTGGCACTGTCGTCCTGGGTGGCACTGTCATCCTGGGTGGCACTGTCGTCTGGGTGGCACTGTCATCCTGGGTGGCACTGTCATCCTGGGTGGCACTGTCATCCTGGGTGGCACTGTCATCCTGGGTGGCACTGTCGTCCTGGGTGGCACTGTCGTCCTGGGTGGCACTGTCGTCCTGGGTGGCACTGGCATCTTGGGTGGCACTGCCATACTTGGTGGCACTGGCATCCTGGGTGGCAGTGTCGTCCTGGGTGGCACTGTCATCCTGGGTGGCACTGTCATTCTGGGTGGCACTGGCATCCTGGGTGGCACTGGCATCTTGGGTGGCACTGTCATACTTGGCACTGGCATCCTGGGTGGCATCCAGCGTGGCACTGTCATCCTGGGTAGCACTGTCCTGGGTGGCACTGTCATCCTGGGTGGCACTCATCCTGGGTGGCACTGTCATCCTGGGTGGCACTGTCGTCCTGGGTGGCACTGTCATCCTGGGTGGCACTGTCGTCCTGCGTGGCACTGTCGTCCTGGGTGGCACTGTCCTGGGTGGCACTGTCATCCTGGGTGGCACTGTCATCCTGAATGGCACACTGTCGTCCTGGATGGCACTGTCATCCTGGGTGGCACTGTCCTGGGTGGCACTGTCGTCCTGGATGGCACTGTCGTCCTGGATGGCACTGTCATCCTGGGTGGCACTGTCATCCTGGGTGGCACTGTCGTCCTGGGTGGCACTGTCATCCTGGGTGGCACTGTCGTCCTGGGTGGCAGTCATCCTGGGTGGCACTGTCGTCCTGGGTGGCACTGTCATCCTGGGTGGCACTGTCCTGGGTGGCACTGTCGTCCTGGGTGGCACTGTCGTCCTGGGTGGCACTGTCATCCTGGGTGGCACTGTCATCCTGGGTGGCACTGTCATTCTGGGTGGCACTGTCATCCTGGGTGGCACTGGCCTACACCTGCTTTTCTTCATCCCTCTCTTGTTGGCTTCATCCTCCCATCAGCACTTTTACCTCACCACTCACCTCCCCACACATCTCCCCACTCACCTCCCAACACGTTTCGTCCGCCACCATATCTTCACCATCTGATCATTCTTTCATAATTTCTCTAGTCAATATCCTACCACCACCACACTGACCACCACCACCACACTGACCATCACACTGACCACCACCATCACACTGACCACCACCATCACACTGGCCACCACTACCACACTGACCACCACCATCACACTGACCACCACCATCACACTGACCACCACCATCACACTGGCCACCACTACCACACTGACCACCACCATCACACTGACCACCACCATCACACTGACCACCACCATCACACTGACCACCACCATCACACTGACCACCACCATCACACTGACACCACTACCACACTGACCACCACCATCACACTGACCACCACCATCACACTGGCCACCACCACCACACTGACCACCACCATCACACTGACCACCACCATCACACTGACCACCACCATCACACTGGGCACCACCATCACACTGACCACCACCATCACACTGACCACCACCATCACACTGACCACCACCATCACACTGACCACCACCATCACACTGGCCACCACCATCACACTGGCCACCACCATCACACTGGCCACCACCATCACACTGGCCACCACCATCACACTGGCCACCACTACCACACTGACCACCACCACCACACTGACCACCACCATCACACTGACCACCACCATCACACTGGCCACCACTACCACACTGACCACCACCATCACACTGACCACCACCATCACACTGACCACCACCATCACACTGACCACCACCATCACACTGACCACCACCATCACACTGACCACCACCATCACACTGGGCACCACCATCACACTGACCACCACCATCACACTGACCACCACCATCACACTGGCCACCACCATCACACTGGCCACCACCATCACACTGACCACCACCATCACACTGGGCACCACCATCACACTGACCACCACCATCACACTGACCACCACCATCACACTGACCACCACCATCACACTGGCCACCACCATCACACTGACCACCACCATCACACTGGCCACCACCATCACACTGACCACCACCATCACACTGACCACCACCATCACACTGACCACCACCACCACACTGACCACCACCACCACACTGACCACCACCATCACACTGACCACCACCATCACACTGACCACCACCATCACACTGACCACCACCATCACACTGACCACCACCATCACACTGACCACCACCATCACACTGACCACCACCATCACACTGGCCACCACCATCACACTGGCCACCACCATCACACTGGCCACCACTACCACACTGACCACCACCATCACACTGACCACCACCATCACACTGACCACCACCATCACACTGGCCACCACTACCACACTGACCACCACCATCACACTGACCACCACCATCACACTGACCACCACCATCACACTGACCACCACCATCACACTGACCACCACCATCACACTGGGCACCACCATCACACTGACCACCACCATCACACTGACCACCACCATCACACTGGCCACCACCATCACACTGGCCACCACCATCACACTGACCACCACCATCACACTGACCACCACCATCACACTGACCACCACCATCACACTGACCACCACCATCACACTGACCACCACTACCACACTGACCACCACTACCACACTGACCACCACCATTACACTGAGCACCACCACACTGACCACCACACTGACTAGTGTAACCACAGCCCCATTGCTTGCACTACTGTCCCCCTACTAACATTACCAACCTCACACTACCCAGCCTCACACTACCCAGCCTCACACTACCCAGCCTCGCACCACCCAGCCTCGCACCACCCAGCCTCACACCACCCAGCCTCACACCACCCAGCCTCACACCACCCAGCCTCACACCACCCAGCCTCACACCACCCAGCCTCACACCACCCAGCCTCACACCACCCAGCCTCAAACCACCCAGCCTCAAACCACCCAGCCTCGCACCACCCAGCCTCACACCACCCAGCCTCACACCACCCAGCCTCACACTACCTAGCCTCTCACCACAGCTCATCATGTTGATGATTGTGTTGCTGCTCCTCAGTTTTCCAGCAGTTCACCTCAACACCTTCACTGACTCCCGACGAGGACGTCTTCAGGCACATCGCGGGCGTGTACTCGTTCAACCACGCCAGCATGCACCTGGGTCTGCCCTGCAAGCCCGGGGCTCACTCCTTCTCCAATGGCACCACCAACGGTGCTGCCTGGTACCCTCTTACCGGTAAGTTACTCTTAATCTGATTATTCACCATTTTGTCATATGGTGACCCAAAAGCCTGGACATCTAGGAAATATTACTATTATTCTGTTTTTTTTTTTCCGCAGTTATTATAAACAATTCTGGCTATGTACTGTGTGTGATTGTATTACACTCAGTAAGTGTAATAATTATTTCTTTCCTACTAATAACCTCTTGCTGTCTCTGCTGTCTGTCGCCTTACCCTGGCTTACTGTGACTGCAGGAGGGATGCAGGACTACAATTACGTCTGGCACGGCTGTATGGACGTCACAATTGAGCTGTCGTGCTGCAAGTACCCGACGGCTGATCAGCTGCCTAAGTTCTGGGCTGACAACAAAAAGGTCAGTTTTTTTTTTTTTTTTTTGTGTGTGTGTGTGTGTTTACCCTCCGCCGGGAGTACATGCCTCCCTAGTACCTATGGTTTTGGACTTTATAGAGACTGTCTTGAACTTCTTTATTTCTCAAGGAGTTCAGAAGAGTGCTGCTGCTGGATCCAAATGGCGTACTGTCGAAAACACTGAAGACATTTTACAGAACGAGCTGTGTTAGGAGGACCTATCACTCACTGTTGAGCTCAGTCATATTTTGATAATGGACTCAGAACGAAACATTATTTCGAGAAAAAAAAATTGCGAGTTTCTTCTTGCTGTGGCTGCTACTGTTGTTACTGCTGTAGCTGCTGCAACTTCTGTAGCTGCTGCTGCTATACCTGTAGCAGCTGTAGCTGTTACTAGCAGTACTAGACTACCTTAACTTCACATACAATTATTATATTTCCTTTGAGTGCTAAACCATTATGGATCATACAGCTCTTGTGTAATGAGATTTAATCAGATTTGATCCCATATATGTATGTATATTTGGTACAGGCACAGCCAGTATGTACACTGTAAGCAGGTCTCGGTTGGTTACCTAGTCTTGCACAACACGCAGCACTAACCACGTCAAAGTGATGACTAATCTTCCAGGTTCTTAAATTCAGTACATTATAGAAATGATAAAACTGAAGATAAGACCGAATCCCTTCCTGTCTACGACTGAGGTTCTTTTCATCTCTTTGCTGAAGGGGGTCTAGTGTGAAGCCGAAATACACAGTACTCTTGGTGCAATTTTATTTTCGCTCTGGGTGTGTTTGGGCCATTAAAAGAATGTTTATTAGGCTTGTTAGGCTGTATTTATTACCCTGAGGTGGTCTGATTCCGGTGCTCTCCTGATTCAGGCGCTGGTGAGGTACCTGGCGGAGGTTCACAGAGGCGTGAGGGGCTTCGTTAAGGACGAGCAGGGTCGGCCGGTGGAAGGAGCTTCCATCAAGATAAGAGGACGAGATGTTGGCTTCCAGACTACCAAATACGGAGAGTACTGGCGGGTCCTCCTTCCCGGCAGATACACCATAGAGGTCAGTGCTGGTGTACTGCTCTTACTGCAGCTGCACGCAGACAACAGCGAAGCAAGATGGTGTAGAGCAAGATTTTACTGGGTGCAAGGTTTTGTTCTTTAGGGCTTTTGACAAATAATTTTATACACTTCTATAAGAAACGTTGTTACAACTAAGTTAACTAGTACACACACACCATTACTATTAACAAGACTACTATATGCTATTATACTGCTACTGTTGCAGCAACACACGCAAAAACTTGAACTTGTGGTTAGAAGCCATAGAAAATCTTTGTATTTTCATTCCTGTGTGTATCAAATTTTTATAATCTTGCCACAATTTTAATTGTTTTTACTAGTACCGCATTCTTCCCTTAAACTCTCTGCCTTGTTGTAATCACTAACTTTGCTTTTCCTCCATCTCCTCTACACTTGGTATCTAGTGTTAACATTAGGTGCTATGTTGTCTTCCTGTCTAGGTGTACGCTGGAGGGTTCGATCCCCGGGAAGAAGACTTCACTGTAGTGGAGACCAACCCAACGCTGCTCAACCTAACACTCTACCGTGCCGCGGTGAGTACATTCACACCCCTCGCTCCTCCATCATTCCCTCATAACTGTTAAAGTACTTTGATTACTGTTTGGACCCTTGTACGTAGGCGTGGCAGCTCCCTAGAATGCGTCAACTCTGCCTGAAGAGTATTAAAATAAGAAGTTTGGCAATACTTTTCAGAGACGCTCTATGATGCACTTGTATTCTCAGTTGCGGTAACTTAGACGTTAATCTCCCAGAACCGTGAAGGCTGTACTTTACTAAATCCAGCGACTAGATTCCTTTAAATAGTAATGTTAATTCTGTTCGTTCTTTGTGTAGTCTCTTAACTTGGACACAGCTTTACAGCAGTACCTGAGCCTCCCATGGGACAAAACTAATTACAACCACCTTTCAGAGCCATACCTCCGGGACGCTCAAAAATTTAAAGCAAAATATTGTAATATCGAGAATCAATTCACCTTTTAAGAGTTCTGAGACTTGATTCATCTGCTTCCTTATTAGATTTCAAAGTGCTGGAAAGAGCTTAAATGGACCTGGTGGCTCGCTACATAACAAATACAGTCTCCCAAAATGTTCACTTGGTACAATATTTTGAAGGCGTAGGATATTTTGCTGAATTTTTTCCTTGTTCCATAGCACTGTTAGTCTAGCAGGGCTGAGCTACCTGGTCGCTGCTGCCGCGGCTCGTCACACATACATCACTACCCCCACTTTCATCTTTCTTACTATATAAAAATGTTAAGATTTTTAGGAGGGAGTCTTGTGCTCCATTGTAGTGCTGGTACCCAATAGGTTAACATATCCCGCGTCAGTACAAGGCTCAGTTTTGCTCAAAATACCGTCCACCAACCCTAGCTATATTCTAAAATATCCTGAGCTATCGTGGTAATGCTCATTGCGAGACAATCCTCTAAATCTTTAACGTTATTGTTTAATATAAGCATTAATAGGTTTATTATATTGGGTATTAATGTGTGTAAATCTAAGGTGTTCCCGACTCTATGCGGTTGCTCACTTCTTATCCACATTTCTAATTGATAATCACGAATTCTGCCAGAGTTAAATATTTTAAATAGTTTTTAACGCCTGAATTAAAATAACAATGGTTAACAATTTAGTAGTGTAAGCTTGATTTATAAAGCACCTTTGCATGTTTCTTGACCTCGTGATTGCATGAATGCACCCTTTAGATTCCAGTTTAGTTACGTAGTGAATAGCGTAGTCACGCTGCTTACAGTGCATTGTATTAATTACGTCTGTCTTTACCTTGTATCAGTTTAAATCTATAAGTATATTAGATTTGTAACTGAACTGTATTTTGGTATTAAATATGCTCTCCATTAACATTTGAAGTGTTAAAGCTTTTGCAGTCATGATATATGTTGGTTGTGGAAGGAAGTGTTAGGATATTAACTGGCTTCTTCCCCTAGCCGCCGCCGGACGCCCTACCCTCCAGACCGCAGCAGGAGCAGCAGCCGCAGTCTGCCGCAGGGGTACGACACAGTCCTCTCTCTGTTCTTTGGCTTCTGCAGAGCCCTTTTCTGAGCTTTCACTTTCTCTGCCGCGACCCAACATCCATTCTGTGTCCCCTGATCTGTTTTATACCCCACAACCCAGGTTCCACTCTGACGATGACTTTAAGGCTTTGGTTCATGTGTTTACCCTGGAACCTTGAGCTCAGTCTTTTAAGTAACACACACTCGCGTAACACATTTAGATTGCAATATATTTTAACGAATAAAGATTTGTATTGTGTTTTTAGTACTGCCTTCCTAAGTGACGACGAACAAGCTTTTCCGTGAACGATAGTTTCATAGTGAGTATAGACACCATCTTGGCTGTCACAGGTGTTAACTTGGTCTCAAAAGTGAAGACGTCAACAGTGTGTGTGTGTGTGTGTGTGTGTGTGTGTGTGTGTGTGTGTGTGTGTGTGTGTGTGTGTGTGTGTGTGTGTGTGTACGCGCGCGTGCGTGCAGGACACTGTAATTCAAAGAAAACTTTAGTGTATCCACAGATTTTAATAAACAGTTAATCAAGCGCTGTTACCTCGAAGTGACATCCTGTTTAGATTTTGTCTTATATATATATATATATATATATATATATATATATATATATATATATATATATATATATATATATATATATAATATATATATATATATATATATATATATATATATATATATATATATATATATAAACCTTTAACTCAGGATTATTAGCACAGGGTAATCAACAAACTTGATATTGCATCTCATATACGTAGGGTCCTTTCCGACGATGCGACCCACAACAGTTTACTAATACCCGGGTACCTATTTTCTGCTAGGTGAACAGCAGCACCAGGTGAAAACGTAATATTGCGTATCGGAGTGCCCAGGAATCGAACCCGGGTTCTTTCTCTTGAGCCGAACATTCTTACAAATGAGGTATAGGTTAGACTGTTAGTTGAGGTTAACCTAACCTAAGCGGGGATAATAGAAAGGTAATTCCTGCTTCATAGATCGCTCACAAAGAAGGGGAACAAGGGATGGTTAACACATCACCGTGGATGGAAGTGGGCCATGAAGACGCTGGATAGACCAAAAGAGGATGGAAAATCTGAGGTAACGGTGAAATATTCGCCATAAGGATGACTGGGATAGACTCGTAACTCAGGGCAGTGAAGGTTGTGAAGACCGGCCTCACCTGCCTCGATATATTAAACGTTGTCTTTGACCTCCAGTGCGAGATCTGATGGATGTTACACTTGCGTGAGCATGTATTGTTTTTGTTATTCAACTTAAGCATTCGCATCTTCACCCATCGCACACAGGAGATACTTATAACCATATAGATGATAATCTCTTCTCTTAAAAATGTTAAGATTTATTTGTTTTCCCCCCCAACGTCCCCTCTGAAAAATGACAGGGCTGTGATAGTTTTAAGTCAGTTAAATGTTTAAAGGCAGGGCAATGAGCTAGAGCTCAACCCCGTAAATTCAAGGCAAGTGAATGATGAAGTTGCTGAGGCAGCTTCCGTGCACAGCTGCAAGGATTGGTAAGGTTGGGCTCAATAACCTGCAAATAGAATAAAATTTTAGCACATATTTCTATACTTTTAAATATTTCACGTTTTTTAAAAAGTCATATGAAAATCCCATAAAAATACATATTGAATATTTCGACGTTTCAGAGTAGATGGAGACATTTTTTGACATGAAATTTTAGCTAAAATTTGTAGATTATCACACACTAATAAAAAAATGAAAATTTACGATTTTTCGGTGTAATTAAAGAAGCAGGTTGAAGAGCTCATTGACTTCGTCCCTGCAACAACTACCTTATAAGAAGCACGCTAACAGGTTTTCGGGATCTTTTAACTATATCATGCATGTGCACGAGACTCGTGTGCTTGAAGGCTTGATTAAGGTTGGGAGGAGTTCTGGACTTAAATAGAAATATAAGGTTACAGAATATCACTTAATATTTATTGGTGATCATGTTGGGGCAGATACTAGTAACACATTGCATTTCATGACGCGTTCAACAGCGGATTAGAGGAAACTTTTATCTTGGGTATTTAGCGCTTCCTTTTGATTATAGTTTTATCTTGGGTGCGTTGATCACACGGTCAGGTGTGACCAGTTCCTGTGTATCAGCAGACATTGTATGTCCGAGTTGGTGGCAGACGGGTCAATAATATTAAATCCTGCTTCTGTCTTTCCTTTACCTCGGCTTCTACTTTATATTACCATCCCCTCATGTTATACATAAGATGTCTGGGTATGAAGACACAAGATACAGAACAAGGTTTCGTCACAATGTTTCGCTCAGGGCAGAGCTTCATAGTCTGACTTGGCTTGAGGATCTATCCTTATCGAAGCTTCATCCAAACAAGTTTCTGTATTCTGTGTTATGCCCGAACCTGTGATCATTACATCTGTATACACACTCAAAATAGGTGTCACATCTGATAACTACGTAAATAACTTGCATGATTCATGCATGGCACTTCTATTATTGGTGTTCACATATCAGCTGTAGTCTTTAAACATATTTTCAGAAAAATACAGAAAGTACATTAATAATCTGAGGTAGTCAGACAACTTTCTGTGTATATGCCAGTACGGAGAATTTCTTATTCTGAGCCATTCTTCTGCCACTAACAACGAACATGTTCTTCCCATCAGGTACCTCTGAGTAAACCAGCACTATGGACCACAGCTTTAATTCTCTTAGCGGGCCAAGCGCTCTACACCAACTGAAAAACCATTTCCTCGTAGCTCTGGCGCCACCTCCTAACTACAATATTTTATTTTCATTCACAACTCGAGATCCTCGGATAAATTTTCCATGATAAAGCTATTTAGGCTGCGAGTAGTTTTGATTTATTCTGCGGGACCATATTGTTTTCCTAAAGGGTAGAAATTTGGATTAACTTTATGTAGTGTAACTAGTTTGTTTTTTTGTGTGTGTGTATGGTATGACACTTATTTTTCTATTTAGCTTCTAATCTTTCTTATCCTGTCGTGCTGGTGAAATTAATTTCTTAGTGCCGTTGTGATAACATGTTGAAAAGCTCTTTATATTATATAGTAATGGTCTTGTCTGTGATACCGAAATTTTGTAAGCCATATCTTGTGTGTCTTATCTTAACATATTTACCAAAGTTTACTTTACATGCATTTTAAGTAACTCGTAGATTATTAACACCGGTCTCAGAGCAAGGCTTTTAATAAGCCTTTAAATATCACCTTCGTTAAATGCCTGGAATTAAAAAGTATTAGAAAAAGTATGTCGGTGGACAACTAAGAGTTCAAAGTCAATCATGAACGATACAAAGTATTCATATCAGCAAAGTTAGTGGAGGCTCAGGGACCAGGATTGTTCATGGGTAGACAGGCAGCCCCCCATCCCTTCCCTTCCCTCACACACAGCAGCAATGGAGCACAACAAGTGGCATTAAGACACTGTGCATGGCAGCCTCGTCGAGGTTACACTCCATGGTAGCTTAGTCGTCACGGGTATGGTTGTACAATGGTGGTAGTGCATGCTTACACTGCTTGTGTGCGTACATGGTGAAGTTGATTGCATGAGACTAAGTCCTTTAACAAAGTTTATAGAAATGAATAACGCCAGAATTCTTGTGCCATTAAATATCATACTAGCTGCAATAGTGCTTTTTTTTTATTTTATAGAATAAAAAAAACTATGAGTGCATGACAACTTACAAACAAGACTTCTATAATCAGATTAATAAAGTTGCCAGGTACTTATTTTGGCAATAATCCTAACAAAGACCTGCATATAGAACTGTTTCCTGCATGTATCACACACTCAGGTACTTGTAAGTTACTGAAATATTGATCAGTATAACTAGACTAACATTGTATGTTGACAATGTCTCCTGTGTTTCTTAATGCACGTGTTTCTCGCAGTTAATAATTCTTCCAGACTGTATTATGTTTTTCTGTATTCGTGTGCATTTTTTTTGTTGTGAAGTTAATTAATGTGAATGTCTAAACTGAAGTTCAGTTTGTAGACTTGTTGATTAATTGATGGTTTATGAAATGAGTGATTTTTATTTAATTGCTTGTTGTCATAGCTATGATGGACTTTAATGAACACCTGTGATGATGATAATGATGATAATGATGATGATGATGATGATAATTACTTGTAAACAGTAGTGTACTTCCACTTCAATATTTACTAATGTAATGCGGTAAACTCTTCGATACCTTATTGTTGTTTATTATTAATAAATTCGTGGGGTAAGTGTTGGTTTAGCATTGACTAGGCATTGTTAAAACTTCGTTTGATCATAATTGATCATTATGACATTGTATAATATCTTAACACTTACGTGTTGCGAAGTTATGGTCAAGTTAAGAATGTTGACACAGACTGAGCACAGTTTGATAAAAGGTATTTCTTACGAGAGAATTATTATTATTATTATAATCAAGGGGGAAGCGCTAAACCCGGAGGATTATACAGCGCCTGGGGGGGGATGTGGAAGGCATTCAGGCTTAATTCGGGGAACTGGAGCACAGATCCAATTCCCTAAATCAAGAGCCCCTCACCAACATCAAGGAACCTTCCTTGAAAAAAAAAAAAAAACTTACGAGAGAAGAAAAATTGTCTGGGATGTTCCGTATTGAGTTACGTCGATCAGTTATTAATTCTGGTCAAGAATACAATAATTCCTCATATAGGAATTAATGTAATCTTCGTGTGTGTAGATTTCTGTGTCTTGGTGTATGTAGTACTAAGGATGGGACGATACCAAAATTTTTAGATACCCATTTTTTCGGCCGATACCGATACTTGTATATATTTTTCTGAGTTATAATGAATATTTTCATTATATAAGAAATGCTTATTGCACAATGGGTATTAAATAACACAGGGAAGTTAAACATTAAATAACTTAATTTCTTTGAGATGTTACCTTTTATGTCAGTGGATGTTAAAGGCACATCTGTGCACATTTGTGGTTGCAGGGGTCGTCTTAAAATTATGTATGGTTCCTGCCTCCACTACCTCACTTGCCAAACTGTTCCACTTCCTGACAACTCTATGACTAAATACTTCTTGACATCTCTTTAACTCATCTGAGTCTTCAACTTCCAATTGTGACCCCTTGTTTCTGTGTCCCAGTTCTGGAACATCTTGTTTCTGTCCACCTTGTCAATTCCTCGCAGTATTTTGCATGTCTTTATCATGCATCCCTTAACCCTCCTGTCCTCGTGTCGTCAGGTGTATGTGTGTGCGCGCGTGCGTGCGTGCCTACACGGACGTATGTACGTACTCACCTATCGAGTCACAGCTTTTGTGCGTACGTACGTGTGTAAATGTACGCACGTTGCGTTTACTTTAATGATAGTATCCATGACTGGTGCAGTACAGGTGACGATCTCAGTGACCGTCCACATGTAGTCTAGTCCGTCAATCAACCCAGGTTCAGCAAGCAATCAGCGCACCTCCTCGCACTCTTGAAGCATACTTATTCATTATAGGCAGCATTTTTCATGATACACGTATGCGAATTTATAAGTAAAATATAGTGGCCTAGCACCCAAACATCAGACTACGTTATGTGCGGAATCTTAAGGTCGATGTTCAGCCTAGTGTCCACTTCTCTCTTGCTTCCCAAATTCCTTATTAAATAACTATAATCTAACCGCCCTTTATTATCTGTTGGTTTTATTATTTGGCTTCTTTATTGTTGCTGTTCCTTCACTAGCTGCTGACTGTTGCTCGCTTCATTATTTGTTGCTTCTCTGTGTTTTATCTGTTGCTTTATTTATGTCATGTGTTGGTAATGATGTTGATTTTCAATTTATATCCCCGACTCTCAGTGCATCATTAATAAGTCTGTTGCATGTATTTTTGAATTCATTGACAATATTGAAAGTCTCTTATATATAAGCAGAGAATATTTGATTTTTTTTCCCCAATTTTTAGCCTTCAGGACTAGACCGAAAATGTAATGATTTTTAAATTCATATCACAGGACATTAAGGCACGAGTATTTATTTTTTTTCCTCACATAGTGAAGAGCATCACAAATAAAGTAACTTAATTTCTATTTCTGATACAGGTTTCTAAAGCCGAGTTGAGTTGTTCCTTAAGGTAGCGAGGGTCCTACAGTAACTCCTAAACTACTTTCTACAACCTTGCTTAACATCAGTTTTTAAGTTTACTAGGCTCAGAAATTTGATGTACCAAGACTGTTAACTTGTCAAACTGTAGACATTTTGGAAGGCGAATTCTTAGGCAAATGTAGACCAAAGTCATTAGACATCACTGACAGCGTTGTGTTGTTAAACCGCAAGTTAGGATTATTGCTCAATTTTCATTTATTTACTGGTTAACGTGTGTTCAACAGGATCGTCATGAGGCTCAACGACGACCATCGTACGTAGGAGGACCCAACCAGCAGCAAGGAGCTGCACCACAGAGCGGTATATCCGGGTTTCTCTCCTCCATCTCCAGCCAAATATCTAATGTCTTCAGTATCTTCGGTTGAGGAGTGGTTCCTCGCCAGATGTTTTATGAGTGAAGTTTAGGCTGTAGTATATCGAGCTGTCCTCGTGAGTGGTGTTCGGGAGAGTGCTTGGTTGATGTTAGAGTGCGTGGTTTACTTGCAGCAATATTGATGAGTTTTGACAAAATTGACTCTGTTGCTTAACGCTCACTCGGGTTTCATGCAAATGGAAGCACAAAGAACCAAATACCTTACTGTAGGTGTGTTAGTGAGAGGATGTAGACTTCACTGTGTAACAAATGCTGTTGTTGTCAGAGTGTTCATACTATAGTGTAGGAAAGTGTGGCATTAGGCTGAGGTGATCCACTCTTCTGATGATACAGAAGTCTTGGACCTCCTGCTGTAGATCCCTGCCCTTCTTGTTACCCAAGACACTTACCACTAGTAATTAAGGTATGTTTTGCTTTAATTTATTCTTAAGCTATTAACTGAGCCTCCCTTTACTGTCGAGGTAGTTTATATAAAAGTAATGTATGTAGAATTACTAGACGATACCCGGGACGAAAGGGCCATACATTTTAGTCCAGAGAATTATTGTAGTCTTTGTTGTTACCTTTTTCACTTTGCACTTATTGTTGACGTGAGTTTATAAACAGGTAATTATATAAACAATGAAACTGGGTACAATGATGTGTATGATGAATATCCCTTTAAATGTTGACAGAACCTCAATTTTATTGGTTCTGGCTTAAAATAATATTCAGGTGGGACCAGTGAAATGTATCAGTTTCATGATGCACATATTTAGTATTTTCTTAAATCGTTAAATAATACTTTGAGACAATTGAGAAATTACATATTGCTTGCAGTGTAAAAAGAATAACTTAAAAGATGTTAAAATAACGTGTTAAAATTGGAATATCATTGTAGATTGGGCAGACAATTTACAGTTACAAATCTCGGAGATGTTAACTAATTTTCTGCACAAAACAGACCACAATCAACATCTGCCTTCCATTGACTGCCTTGTTTGTAGTTGTAGAGTTGATGGTTGATGATAACCTTAGAAACACACGTTCCTAGGTGTTCACCCTGACGAGGTCAGTCTTGTTCTAGCACTTCCTCTGTACAACACTGATATATATACTAGTACTCTTTACAACACTGATATATACTAGCACTCCCTCTTTACAACACTGATATATACTAGCACTCCCTCTTTACAACACTGATATATACTAGCACTCCCTCTTTACAACACTGATATATACTAGCACTCCCTCTTTACAACACTGATATATACTAGCACTCCCTCTTTACAACTGATATATACTAGCACTCCCTCTTTACAACACTGATATATATACTAGTACTCTTTACAACACTGATATATACTAGCACTCCCTCTTTACAACACTGATATATACTAGCACTTCCTCTTTACAACACTGATATATACTAGCACTTCCTCTTTTACAACACTGATATATACTAGCACTCCCTCTTTACAACACTGATATATACTAGCACTCCCTCTTTACAACACTGATATATACTAGCACTCCCTCTTTACAACACTGATATATACTAGCACTCCCTCTTTACAACACTGATATATACTAGCACTCCCTCTTTACAACTGATATATACTAGCACTCCCTCTTTACAACACTGATATATATACTAGTACTCTTTACAACACTGATATATACTAGCACTCCCTCTTTACAACACTGATATATACTAGCACTTCCTCTTTACAACACTGATATATACTAGCACTTCCTCTTTTACAACACTGATATATACTAGCACTCCCTCTTTACAACACTGATATATACTAGCACTTCCTCTTTTACAACACTGATATATACTAGCACTCCCTCTTTACAACACTGATATATACTAGCACTTCCTCTTTTACAACACTGATATATACTAGCACTCCCTCTTTACAATGATATATACTAGCACTCCCTCTTTACAACACTGATATATACTAGCACTTCCACTTTACAACACTGATATATACTAGCACTTCCTCTTTACAACACTGATATATACTAGCACTCTTTACAACACTGATATATACTAGCACTCCCTCTTTACAACACTGATATATACTAGCACTTCCTCTTTTACAACACTGATATATACTAGCACTCCCTCTTTACAACACTGATATATACTAGCACTTCCTCTTTACAACACTGATATATACTAGCACTCCCTCTTTACAACACTGATATATACTAGCACTTCCTCTTTACAACACTGATATATACTAGCACTTCCTCTTTTACAACACTGATATATACTAGCACTCCCTCTTTACAACACTGATATATACTAGCACTTCCTCTTTACAACACTGATATATACTAGCACTTCCTCTTTACAACACTGATATATACTAGCACTCCCTCTTTACAACTGATATATACTAGCACTCCCTCTTTACAACACTGATATATACTAGCACTTCCTCTTTACAACACTGATATATACTAGCACTCCCTCTTTACAACACTGATATATACTAGCACTTCCTCTTTTACAACACTGATATATACTAGCACTCCCTCTTTACAACACTGATATATACTAGCACTTCCTCTTTTACAACACTGATATATACTAGCACTTCCTCTTTACAACACTGATATATACTAGCACTTCCTCTTTTACAACACTGATATATACTAGCACTCCCTCTTTACAACACTGATATATACTAGCACTTCCTCTTTACAACACTGATATATACTAGCACTTCCACTTTACAACACTGATATATACTAGCACTTCCTCTTTACAACACTGATATATACTAGCACTCTTTACAACATTGATATATACTAGCACTCTTTACAACACTGATATATACTAGCACTCTTTACAACACTGATATATACTAGCACTCTTTACAACACTGATATATACTAGCACTCTTTACAACACTGATATATACTAGCACTCTTTACAACACTGATATATACTTCTTTACAACACTGATATATACTAGCACTCTTTACAACACTGATATATACTAGCACTCTTTACAACACTGATATATACTAGCACTCTTTACAACACTGATATATACTAGCACTCTTTACAACACTGATATATACTAGCACTCTTTACAACACTGATATATACTAGCACTCTTTACAACACTGATATATACTAGCACTTCCTCTTTACAACACTGATATATACTAGCACTCCCTCTTTACAACATTGATATATACTAGCACTCCCTCTTTACAACACTGATATATACTAGCACTTCCTCTTTACAACACTGATATATACTAGCACTTCCTCTTCACAACACTGATATATACTAGCACTCCCTCTTTACAACACTGATATATACTAGCACTTCCTCTTTACAACATTGATATATACTAGCACTTCCTCTTTACAACACTGATATATACTAGCACTTCCTCTTTACAACATTGATATATACTAGCACTTCCTCTTTACAACACTGATATATACTAGCACTTCCTCTTTACAACACTGATATATACTAGCACTTCCTCTTTACAACATTGATATATACTAGCACTTCCTCTTTACAACACTGATATATACTAGCACTTCCTCTTTACAACACTGATATATACTAGCACTTCCTCTTTACAACACTGATATATACTAGCACTTCCTCTTTACAACACTGATATATACTAGCACTTCCTCTTTACAACATTGATATATACTAGCACTTCCTCTTTACAACATTGATATATACTAGCACTTCCTCTTTACAACACTGATATATACTAGCACTTCCTCTTTACAACATTGATATATACTAGCACTTCCTCTTTACAACACTGATATATACTAGCACTCCCTCTTTACAACACTGATATATACTAGCACTTCCTCTTTACAACACTGATATATACTAGCACTTCCTCTTTACAACACTGATATATACTAGCACTTCCTCTTTACAACACTGATATATACTAGCACTTCCTCTTTACAACACTGACTGATATATACGCTTTTAACCTAGTTTTAAAGATTAATCTCGATGAACATTTATAATTACAAGTACTACTAGAGACTTCAGCCAGCCTAATATTCCACTTGAGCCCAAGTTAAAACAATGAAATTGCTGCGGTAGAATTTTTTTTTTTCGTAAATAATTTTAACTGGAAAATTCTTGCATAAATGGTTAGTTTCTGCATCTATAGGCGAAAATGCTTTTAACAGTTGATGGAAAGTTAGTAAACTAGTACGGAAACTGTAACTAAATTTAGGCAGTCTTTCAGATAAACATCAACTTCGCCACTTGGAATGTTTAACAAAATTTGATAATTTAGAAATTAACTGTACTTTTGTCTTTATTCTGCTAGTCAAAAAATAATTTATTTATTTGTGAGGTAAAGACGAAACTTACGAAATTTCAAAAATATTTAAAATCAGTTGAAATGAAAGTTTTATAAGTAGCCCTTAACAATAACTGACAGTTGTAGCTTTTTTTTTAATCTTGTAAATTATGCAAGAATGTGCCACAAGTGATCACTTTTTTTCAACTTTAGAAGCAGAATGAATCATGTATCATAATGATGTATGCAGAAATAGTCAGTTTACTTTGCTTGATGTGTATATAGGGGAAAAAATACATGTACTTATAACCAAGACTGTTTTCAGGATTCAAAATAAACAAGAAATAAAAATAGGATAATGTTACAAGTCAATAATGAGCAAAGACTTTGGGCAGTAATACTACAAGATTTTTCACTCCCATTAAATTGATGTTTTCTTATTAAAGAATTTAGTTTTTTAGCAAAGTATCTATTGCATTAGGTAACAGTACATTTTGATGAATCATAATAGTTTACATGACACTAGACACCTCAAGAATATCATGTACCTCCCTCAGACGTCTTCTGTTATATAGACACTGGATGCTGTTGTATTAAGTCTTGTTAGGTTCTGTTGATGTTCAGTATCCAATATTTTAAGATCATTAATTTTACTGCAGAGTCTCAAGTTCTGTTATGTAGATAGTAAGTTGTATTATATTGTTTAATATAATAAATGAGTACCCATCCTAAGTTGTATTATTTATGATTATAGTTTACAATGAAAATGAGTAAATTGTTAAGACAAACATCACGCGTTTGTTAGTATGTCAGAAGAATTTAGCGATTTTTAAGATAATGCCTGTAACTGAAATCAATAACAAAAGCTAAATAAAACTGTCCACAATAGGCAAGATGATAAACTTCGAAAATCCTTTCCCTTTCAATCAGTAACCCTTTGCGCCGCGGAGGGACTCACTGTCCGTGGAATTAGATCTCGTCTCCTATGGATCGAATCTAAATACAATCCCTTTCCTCCCTAACTCCATTCGACCTTTGGGAATATTCCACTTGCAAACTACAACTTCTGGAATGAGGGAAACGGGATCATCCGTCCCAGTGCTGTATGACCCTTGTGGGTTTAGCGCTTATTTCTAATTGTTGTAATACTAATATCTGTCCCATTCCATTGAGGACCTTGGTGATGGTGTTTGTCAAGGGAATTTGATTACCTGGGGATGTGCTTATGACCCTGGTGGGTTTAACGCTAGGCCTCCCTCAGGGGTTCCGGTGGGTGGCCTCTTTTCCCCGTGGGGTGATGAGAATATCACTGGAGGCTAGTTGTCGGTTCCCTTGGGCAAAGGGCGTGTACCTCGGCGGGTTTCTGGTCACCCGCATCTCTTGTCAGCTGAGTTGGCTCGGTTTATGTGCTAGTTTAGTATAACATAATACAGTATAATATAATATCTTTATTTCTACAAGTACATGTACAAGGTATACAGGCCTAGTTGACATCACTGACATACTGCTATATAGTAAACCGCTTGTGATGCTCAGCATTTCGGGCAAATTAGGTCAGTTTTGTCCTAGGATGCGACCCACACCAGTCGACTAACTCCCAGGTACCCATTTTACTGATGGGGAACATAGACAACCAATGTAAAGAAACATACCCAATGTTTCTACCTTTGCTGGGAATCGAACCCTGACCCTTGCCGTGTATAGCGAGAGCTTTAGCCACCAGGCCAAGAGGCATGGAAGGACGGGACATGGAAGGACGGGTATGCAGTGGTTTCCATGCACCATCAACACTTCTTGTCGCACTAAATTCTAGTGATGCACTAACAAATGTGTGATTTTAATCGTGACGTGACAATTTACGCTTTCTCCCTCGGAGTTCATCTTTTCTCTCCCACTGCTCCATTTTTTTTTTTTTTGAGAGAGAGAGAGAAAAGGGAAAAACCTTAATCATGAATGGTCTTATCTATGATTACCTCCGCCCGGGCACCTTTCCTTTGCGGCACCCTTTAACTGACTCCAGCACGCCCACGGATCTTTGAACCCAGCATCGCTTGTGGGCAACTCTTCATTGCTCGACTCCTGTGCCAGAGTTCCTGCTGACCTTGATTCTGGCTTCTACCACAATGTGTATCGATTTCGGATTGTTCGTATATCACAAGACGGATTGGCTCGAAGCCTCCATCCAAAAGACCTCCATGTACTTGATGATACTGACAGTTCTCGCTCTTACTCAAAGAAACAATATGCCTAGAAACCTCTTCACCTGCAATTTGTATTTCAAGAATGCTCCTGGACGAAATTAGTTTCCCCAGTTAACGACACCTACAGATTACCTCGCCGACAGTAGGACAAGCAAAACATTTTTTAGGCATGTTGGGCAAAACTGACCATCCTAGCCCATAGGCACCGCCTACTTTGTGGCCTTTTTTTCGTATTTGCAACTAATGACTTTATTACAGTAGAACCTAAGAGGATACATGGGAAATGGGGAAAGGGCTTAAAGTGCTGCTGCTCCCAATTTTCTCCTATTAGTGCCTGTTTAAATGAGCCACAATTACGTTTCACTGTTGGCCTTCCTATCACTGGCTGTTTAATTGCGATCATTTGAGCAGCGCTATATACCCCTTGTGGCTTAGCGCTTCTTTTTTATTATAATAATGCGATCATTTGATCCTTTTTTCCGATGAGACAGTTAATGAGAGTGCGGAAGCGATATTATATATATATATATATATATATATATATATATATATATATATATATATATATATATATATATATATATATATATATATATATAACAACACTTCAAACTGGCGTTCCTTGTATCCTGGAGTACAAGACGTGATAATTACAAGCAATCGCTTGAACCTGCATCATGGTAGATTCTGTGATGCTGGTGATGGACTCTTGATTCAAGGACTTCTCCTTGGGTTGACCCTAGTTGCTAAATCCTAAGGGTTTAGCACTTTTCCAAGCAATGACTTCTTCGGGTCAGCCTACCTTGGTGGGAGGCGGCTGTTGTGTAAAAAAAATATAATTTAAATCTTCAAGTGGTTAAGGACAGGATCACCTTGTTTGACAAAAATGTAGTCTGTTAGATAGTCTAACAAAACGTATCCTTTGCCAGTCAAGTATTGGATGATCCTGGGTGCGTAGGCGCTGTCCTCTATCTCTATCACCAGCACCCGCACACTCACCTCCTCCCATGGAACCGCCTTCAGGATATATTCTTCCATACCTTGGGTATCCAGTGAAAAGAAGTCGATCTTAGAGATATTGAGTGCTATGATGTAAGACACCAAAGGAAAACACGTTGTTGTCATGTAGGTTTGGTCTGCACGACGCAAGAAGTCTTTGAAGAAGTTGCTCCTGTTAATGCCATATTGGTATGATGCTCCTCTGACGTGCCATGGGGGTGCTGAATCATCTGTTGGTGTGGCCGCGACATGGATAGACCGTCTAGCAAAGCCGTCTTGAGAGAGACATGTATTAGAGATCCAGGCTTTGCGACGCTTGGCCCTCAGAGCCCTGTAGCTGGAGGTATCAGGTTCTATCAGCAGCCCGGTCCAGCCTAGTTCCTGCTCCAACCAGAGGGTGTTAGAGAGTTGCTGGCCGTCAAGAGCTCCTGCCTCCACAAAGAAACCTTGCCGCTCCTGAGCGAAAATGTGTTGGAGGTGCTTATGTATGTAGGTCCAGGTGCCCGAAGTGCTGGCTTGTAGGTACTGCAGGTCCCTTGACAGGTTGTAAGGCAAAGTTGATGGAGGTTCTAAGAAGTTCCTCCTTAACTCAGCCACCACTCTATGGTCCATACCAGGTATGGGCTCAGCTAGCATATCCGGCTCCTTGGTCCATGTCAACACCTGCAATTCAGGACACATATAAAAACATATAAAAAAAGAATGTACAGGAAAAGTCCTATAAAACGGACCCCTATAACAAGGGCTCAACATATATATACGTCGAATGAGATGCCCGATTAAAATAGCCATAAAGCGGACCAAATTCTTAGTATTAAATGACTGTCCAGTTCGACCATACACTCAATAGAATGAACCAACTCAGCCTAATCCCAAGTTTGTACGGTCCAGACTTTGTCCAGAACTTGTCCATTTTCATTTCGGTGGTAGAGACGAGCTTCTTGTGTCCAACTGGAAATTATGTTGCCAGAGACAAAATAATTGTTTACAAGATAGAGACAGGGCATGTGAGGTATTCTTGCTCAGGATGGTGAGGTTAGTTACCATTTTGTCCTAGGCACATGTCGATTAGACACTAGGCCTGTTTTGTGTGTGTGTGTGTGTGTGTGTGTGTGTGTGTGTGTGTGTGTGCTTACCTAATTGTGGTTTGCTACGTCTGTGTTCTCAGCTTGCCTCGTTAGGTATTCCTGGATTATAATTGGTTCAGCCTCTGGAACACCCATCGTGCGTGTCAGCGTGCCTCGTTGTGCTCCCGGTTTTTCTGGTGTTTTCACGGTCGCTCTTACGTGCTAGAACTTTAATTTGTGTCATCAATCCTATACGATACATCCCTCTAGCGCCTGGAACCAATCTTGGGCGGAAAACATTATATACTGAGTAAAAAAAGGAGAATTAGTGTGCACTTCCTAGCAGAGTTTACTGCCAGAGGGGAATCATAGGCCTGTCCCGTGTGGAAAAATAATAATATTGAACTTTGTGTCAGAGGAAAGAAAGTCTCCCTGAAAGCATTGAGTATACATAGTGTATAGTGTATACTACAGTGGCTCCCTAGTATATTGATGATAAAGGCTAAAGTGTCATTTGAAAACAGGTGAATTTGTAAATGAAGTGATAAGCCTATAGAGGCAGGTGCCAGAAGTCGCCAGAAACTTACCACAGGTCAGCTGTTTTTAATAATCTTCCTGGCCTGCTAGTGTACTCGCATATAATCTAGTGATACCAGTGAATAGCAGAATACAGTGTTGTAGTAGCAACTAACCAGTATTATAATGGTACTTAGTGAAGTGGAGTGACTTTCATTAGTTTCTTTTTCTTGAAATACCAGACGTTACTGTGAATTTCATATAACCTGTAGTTACCAGCGGTCAAAATATACACAACGAGAAGCAATTATTACTACAGAAAAAGCGCCCTTCCTCCAAAATTTGCACCAGTCAACTATAGTGATAATATAGCATTTATTGTGGTGGAGACGGAAAAAAAAATAGAGAAGCTAGATACAGCGATTGATAAACAAAGGTGCAGGCTCGACCGTTCGTCATTGTAGGAGTGCCAGCAGTCACCGGCTCTTCAACACGCAAGTTATACTTTTGTATCAATCAAATCACATATTACTCGGGTAGATAATTTCCAGTAGATCCTTCATGTGTTAGCTCAAATCACCGACCAGTATGGTTTAAATAAGTGACCCACTGATCAGATCAGATAGACTGGTCCGAACCCTTGACTGGTCCGAACCCTTGACTGGTCCGAACCCTTGACTGGTCCGAACCCTGGACTGGTTTCAAACGGTTTCGTTGTGCACCACCTAGCAGGTTATTAATAGAATATTCAAGAGGTTGCTAGTAGAATTGCAGTAAATCAACCATTCAAATCATTATGAAGCTGTGTGTAGTCTGTGGTCAGTCAAACAAACGGGCTTCCACATGCATAAATTGTCATTTCTGTGGAAATTGGTGTCACGCCCCTTGTGCAGATATCCAAGAACTAGCTACAAGCAGTATTAAAACAGGGAAGTGTTTTTGGGTATGCCCTTGAATGCCTTCCACATCCCCCCCCCCAGGCGCTGTATAATCTTCCGGGTTTAGCGCTTCCCCCTTGATTATAATAATAATAATTTGGGTATGCCCAAATGAGATAAATCTGTGGACTAAAATCACAAGGGTATTAAAAGAGGTCAACATCAAAGCTGCTTTCATAGAAAACCTGGAAGCTTTCTACAACAGATGGGAACATAAAAAGTCCGGGCTGAATGGTACTGCCCTTGATACTGGCCATGTAGTCAGAAACTGTAAGGCTGGAGATGATGTCCTGGTAGTCAGTAAATGGGGGGCTGATAGTGCTGTCCTGGGAGACAGTAATGGGGAAGCTGGAGGTGCTGTCCTGGGAGACAGTAATGGTGAAGCTGGAGGTGCTGTCCTGGGAGACAGTAATGGTGAAGCTGGAGATGCTGTCCTGGGAGACAGTAATGGGGAAGCTGGAGATGCTGTCCTGGGAGACAGTAATGGTGAAGCTGGAGATTTTGTCCAGGTAGTCGGGAATTATACGCAGGAAGGAATACATATGAATGACCGCATAGGGGACAGGAGCTATAGTAGGGAAACAAGTGTAGTCAAAGATAAGATAAAACCAATATTGCAAACTAGAAATACCGCAGGAAATAGCAAACAAGAGGACTCCACTAGCAATAGTGAGGATATATTACCAAAAACAAATGGTGGGAGCTCCATTGTTGGTGCTAGGGAGGATAGAAGTAAGACAGGGAAACATGCACCAACAGGGAATACAGTCACAGAAACCCAAGGCAAACGGAAACCAAGCCTGTGCACATACTATGCACTCGGTATCTGCTGGCATGGGAAATCTGGAAAAACAGATGGGACGTGCAACTATGACCACCCTAGGAAATGCCATGCCCATATGACAACAGGAAAATGCAAACTCCCTTCCTGTAAGCTTTTTCACCCTGAACTGTGTACCTCTTCAGTACAGGAAAGACTGTGCTATAACTTAAATTGCCAGGCATACCATCTAAAGGGGACAAAAAGATACAAAACATCCAGGCCATGGGAAAACCTGGGTAGCCACAGCCACTCAAGAGGGAGAGGTTTTTTAGTGCCAGGAAGGAAAAAAAACTGGCAGGAAATGGCAGAAATCGTACACCAAATCCAGTCATTCCTGGAGTGGAACCACAGTCGATGGCCTCCACTCCAAACCAACAGATACAGATACTAATGCCGGAAAAAAAATCCCCCCCCAGTACCAACAATACCACCAGTCCGATAACATTCTTCTTTGCAAATATACAGGGTCTAAAGCCAGCAACAAACAACAAAATACCTTTCATCCGTGGACTGCTTGCAGAGGCAAAGGCAATGTTCGCGGCTTTCACTGAGACCCACATAAAGGATCACTTGGACAACGAAATATGGATCCCAGGTTACAACCTATACAGATGTGACAGAGTGAACAGGCAAAAGGGGGGGGGGTTGGCCTGTACATTGCAGAGTCACTTGTTTGCACAGAACTGCTAAATGCCTCAAATGATGTAGTGGAAGTTTTAGCAGTAAAGGTCGAGAACCAAAACCTAGTCATTGTGATAGTCTACAAGCCTCCGGATGCAACATCCCAGCAATTCCAGGAACAGCTGTTAAAAATTGACCACTGTCTGGAAAACCTTCCAGCTCCTGCACCCAACATCTTGCTCCTGGGGGATTTCAACTTAAGGCACCTAAAATGGAGGAATATAGCAAATAATATTGTTGCAGTAATAACACCAGGAGGCAGCTCTGATGAAAACTCACACTCATGCGAGCTTTTAAATCTCTGCACAAAATTCAATTTAAACCAGCAAATAATAGAGCCTACTAGACTGGAGAATACACTAGACCTCATCTTCACTAACAATGATGATCTGATAAGAAATATCACCATATCAAAAACAATATACTCAGATCACAACATAATTGAGGTTCAGTCATGTATGCGCGGAGCCCCAGACCGACATAATGAGATTAGTCACGAGGGAGCATTCACCAAATTCAACTTCAATAACAAAAACATAAAGTGGGACCAAGTAAACCAAGTCCTAACCGATATAAGCTGGGAAGATATACTAAGCAACACAGACCCCAACTTATGCCTAGAACAGATTAACTCGGTAGCACTCGATGTATGCACAAGGCTTATTCCTCTAAGAAAAAGGAGGAGTAGATGTAAAACAGAAAGAGACAGGCGCTCCCTTTACAGGCGACGGAAAAGAATAACAGAGCGGCTAAAAGAGGTCAATATATCTGAAATGCGTAGGGAGACACTGGTCAGAGAAATAGCAAGCATCGAACTTAAGCTAAAAGAATCCTTTAGGAGTCAGGAATCGCGGGAAGAACTAAAAGCCATAAATGAAATCGAAAGAAACCCAAAGTATTTCTTCTCCTATGCCAAATCAAAATCGAGAACAACGTCCAGTATTGGGCCCCTACTTAAACAAGATGGGTCCTACACAGATGACAACAAGGAAATGAGTGAGCTACTCATGTCCCAATATGACTCAGTTTTTAGCAAGCCGCTAACCAGACTGAGAGTCGAAGATCAAAATGAATTTTTTATGAGAGAGCCACAAAATTTGATTAACACAAGCCTATCCGATGTTATCCTGACGCCAAATGACTTCGAACAGGCGATAAATGACATGCCCATGCACTCTGCCCCAGGGCCAGACTCATGGAACTCTGTGTTCATCAAGAACTGCAAGAAGCCCCTATCACGAGCCTTTTCCATCCTATGGAGAGGGAGCATGGACACGGGGGTCGTCCCACAGTTACTAAAAACAACAGACATAGCCCCACTCCACAAAGGGGGCAGTAAAGAAACAGCAAAGAACTACAGACCAATAGCACTAACATCCCATATCATAAAAATCTTTGAAAGGGTCCTAAGAAGCAAGATCACCACCCATCTAGAAACCCATCAGTTACACAACCCAGGGCAACATGGGTTTAGAACAGGTCGCTCCTGTCTGTCTCAACTATTGGACCACTACGACAAGGTCCTAAATGCACTAGAAGACAAAAAGAATGCAGATGTAATATATACAGACTTTGCAAAAGCCTTCGACAAGTGTGACCATGGCGTAATAGCGCACAAAATGCGTGCTAAAGGAATAACAGGAAAAGTCGGTCGATGGATCTATAATTTCCTCACTAACAGAACACAGAGAGTAGTCGTCAACAGAGTAAAGTCCGAGGCAGCTACGGTGAAAAGCTCTGTTCCACAAGGCACAGTACTCGCTCCCATCTTGTTCCTCATCCTTATATCCAACATAGACAAGGATGTCAGCCACAGCACCGTGTCTTCCTTTGCAGATGACACCCGAATCTGCATGACAGTGTCTTCCATTGCAGACACTGCAAAGCTCCAGGCAGACATCAACCAAATCTTTCAGTGGGCTGCAGAAAACAATATGAAGTTCAACGATGAGAAATTTCAATTACTCAGATATGGTAAACATGAGGAAATTAAATCTTCATCAGAGTACAAAACAAATTCTGGCCACAAAATAGAGCGAAACACCAACGTCAAAGACCTGGGAGTGATCATGTCGGAGGATCTCACCTTCAAGGACCATAACACTGTATCAATCGCATCTGCTAGAAAAATGACAGGATGGATAATGAGAACCTTCAAAACTAGGGAGGCCAAGCCCATGATGACACTCTTCAGGTCACTTGTTCTATCTAGGCTGGAATATTGCTGCACACTAACAGCACCTTTCAAGGCAGGTGAAATTGCCGACCTAGAAAATGTACAGAGAACTTTCACGGCGCGCATAACGGAGATAAAACACCTCAGTTATTGGGAGTGCTTGAGGTTCCTAAACCTGTATTCCCTGGAACGCAGGAGGGAGAGATACATGATTATATACACCTGGAAAATCCTAGAGGGACTAGTACCGAACTTGCACACGAAAATCACCCACTACGAAAGCAAAAGACTTGGCAGACGATGCACCATCCCCCCAATGAAAAGCAGGGGTGTCACTAGCACGTTAAGAGACCATACAATAAGTGTCAGGGGCCCGAGAATATATACTGCGATACCTTTCTATGTTACTGACCTAAATAAACAAGCAAGGTATCATGTACCTAGGTACATGTAACACTAGTGTACATAGGGAGGAGAGACGGAACTAATACTCTTCAAAAGCTCTTGCACTTTCGTGTACACAGGTACGTGAAGCACAAACAGCAGTATCCTTCCAAAGCTCACGTGTTCTCGTTTATCTAGGTACATGATATACGATTTATAATACTCTTCTAAAGCTCTTGTACTTATATACATAGGCATTATAACACTTGTACTCGCAGTTCCACTTGTTTCCAAAATACTTCATTCTTGTACAAAAGACTGTTGTTGCAAGGCACACAAGATTTCCACCCAAAAAAAATTAAGTACAAAGATCGATCGCTAACGCATTCACCTCACACACTGAGGTCCAGGGTTGGAATCTCGGGTACGGCTGGAATACATTAGGACGTTTTTCCATAAGATACCTGCTGTCCCTCTTCACCCATCAGTTTAAAATGGGCATCTGGATGTTAGTGGACTGGTGTGGGTCGCATCTCGGGACAAAACTAACCCCATTTTCGGGAAATGCCCAGCATAACAAGTGGCTTTCTATAAAATTTTATGTTATTGATGTCAGCTATGATCTGTATACCTTGTACATTCACTTGTAGATATAATATTTAATATCTAAACTATTTATAGCACCTCAGGGGACTCTGAATTTATTTTCTAACACGGAAGATAGAGGGGTGTGATATATTCTAAGTTGGGTAAATATTATGCCAGATACCTGGCGGCTTACACACTAAAATAACTAATTGGAGTATGAGACGTCAGAGGAAGTGAAATGTAAAAGTTGCCTTAAATACAATTAAAGAGTGAATTGTGTCAACATTCTTGCTCCATTCATCCACCAAGGTTTTTAATACCATGGTGGCTGGTGGGGGTTGTGCCCCCACCAGCCGCTGTCAGGACAAGAAAAATGAGGTCACCCAACCATTGCGAAAGTCTGATATCGTCGCCATTCTTAATAATACTCCTCGTCTGTTCGGCAAAAGATGCAAAGTTGTCTCCAGCGATTATCTACTTGGTGGACATCTTCTACCCAAGGGTCACGGTCGCTTTGTAGTGACGAAGGAAACCCCTCATGTTGTCGCTCTGTACTTCTGCCTAGATGGGACCTTAATCTACTACAGTGGCGGCAATCCTGAGTTCGCCAACAAAATAGCAAATGACTACTTCAAGCAGCACCCCTGCTTCAGAAGACTCCTAAGTGTTGGTGAAGTACCACAATATGCTGGTACCTGCGTGTACCATGCTATAGCATTCATGGACATAGTTGTTAGTTCCAAGCTCACGGACCCTGATGACATCATCCGCTGGTTCACCAACAAAATGAAATATAACCCGGATATTACAGCAATCAACCTAGTCAGGTCAATGTTGACTGAATTCAATAATGATATAGTTACTTCCTGCAATGATCCACAAGAGAGCGTATTGTTGGCAGACGTTAAAGATCATCTACTAGTTGCTGACAAGAAGACTCTTAAGCGTCCACTGGACACTGAGACGCCTTCAACACCTCCACAAAACATGATTAAACTCTGAATGATCAAATAAAGAGAACACCAAGAAGTTGTCCGTGTGTGTGTGTGTGTGTGTGTGTGTGTGTGTGTGTGTGTGTTTGTGTGTGCATGTGTGTGTGTTTGTGTGTGCATGTGTGTGTGTTTGTGTGTGC
This sequence comes from Cherax quadricarinatus, assembly GCF_038502225.1. Lineage (NCBI taxonomy): Eukaryota > Metazoa > Arthropoda > Malacostraca > Decapoda > Parastacidae > Cherax > Cherax quadricarinatus. Next base: position 6,276,475 of record NC_091305.1, read on the forward strand.
ATTTATGATTTATATTTTACATTTATATATTTAGGATAAATTCAATAACAATGGTATTTCATTTTTTTATGTTTGAATTAATAATGTAATAAAGAGGATATTATTATTATTATTATTGTTATTATCACCATTATTACCACCATCATCATCATTATTATTATTATTGTAAGTTCCATGGAGTTTCCTTAAAAATTAGATAAAACAAATAAAAATGTTGAGTTTTGGCCAGACAAGACTGTAGCACTTTTATCAAGCATACCTCGGGTGGGGTTAGAACTCCAGGTCACACATATTATATTTTGTTGGGATTTTTAACACTGGAGGGTTAGCCAACCAGGATAACCCAAGAAAGGTGTTCTTGTTCCTGTGAAAACGTGCCTAGTGTGTGCCATTCTTAACTTATGTGACATTTTGGACCTGACTAGTTGGAGTGTGGACCTGATTAGTTGGTATAGATCGGCAATAGGGATAATTAGGAAGAAGGGAGGGCACCCTGTCATATGTAGCATTTTGTTGAGGAGTTGGAAATGAATGGGTGTCCGAGGCAACTGGTGTTAATTGTTGTCTGGACAAACACTGTAAGGACATTACAGTATCATTTATAGACAACTGGAATCTCTTCCATAGCAGAGATGACATGTATGCCAGGGATGGGATTCACTTATCTAGGGCAGGTATGGTGGCACTGGCCAATGCCACTAACCCATACCACTATTTCTATCTTTAAACTAGAAATAGTTAGTGGTATGGGTTTTTGTGGGAAAGCAATGAGATATGATACAATGGAATTGGGCAGGATGAATTCTCATTGTAGTGATGTGCGTTTTATCAAAGTCAGTTATACTCAGAATGAGGTAGAGTTATTGGTGAATATTGGAAAGCCAGTGACACTAGGTAATAAGGAGAGTAATAGAGATAGCAGAGGAGCAGGAAGGAAAAAGAAAAGAGAGGGCTTCTAAAAAATATACAAATAGTCGTAATGCTAGAAAAAAGATGGATGAGTTGATATTAGTTGCAAGTGCGGATAACACTGACGTATTTGCCATAAATGAGATGTGGTTTAATATGAAGAATCGGGACATGCCTACTGAATGTTACATTCGGGGTTTTAAGTTATTCCGCGTTGAGAGAAGTAACGGAAAGAAAGGTGGGATGGCACTATATGTTAGAGAGCACTTAAACTGCTGCATAAAAGCGAGTATTAAGAAAGAACACACACAGAGTCTGTATAGAATTTTCGGAAAGGCGTGAAAAATTATTTTTAGGCGTAATTTACCGTTCCCGAAACTTGGATAGGGACCAAGGGAGACTGGGAAGGAATTATTAAAGCCACAAGACACGATAACGTAGTAATTCTAGGAGACTTTAACTTTAGCCAAATTGACTGGAATTCATCTACTGGAAATTCTGAGTCAAACGACTTCCTGCAGGTAGATCAACATTGTTTTTCTTGGATCATTTTGTGACAAAATCAATGAGGGAAAATAATCTGCTTAATTGGGTTCTGGCTAACAATAATACCCTTGTTAATAATCTAGAGATTACAGAGGAACTTGGCAACAATCAATTACCTTTAGCATCGATTGTAAGTATGATAGTAGGGATAATTCAGTAATAGTCCCAGATTTTCGCTTAGTAGATTCCATTGGGCTAAGAGAACACTGATCATCTGTGGCTGGGGTAACGAAGAGAACTAACAATACAACAGTTTTTTTAAATACTATACAAGCTGCCCAAAGAACATTTATTCCGTTTAGAGAAATGAGATCGGATAGAAATGATCCGAAACGGATGAACAATAAGCTCACATTCTTCATATCCATCTTTTGTTGAGGTGGTTCGGACATGTAGAGAGAATGGAGCGAAACAGAATGACTTCAAGAGTGTATCAGTCTGTAGTGGAAGGAAGGCGGGGTAGGGGTCGGCCTAGGAAGGGTTGGAGGGAGGGGGTAAAGGAGGTTTTGTGTGCGAGGGGCTTGGACTTCCAGCAGGCATGCGTGAGCGTGTTTGATAGGAGTGAATGGAGACAAATGGTTTTTAATACTTGACGTGCTGTTGGAGTGTGAGCAAAGTAACATTTATGAAGGGATTCAGGGAAACCGGCAGGCCGGACTTGAGTCCTGGAGATGGGAAGTACAGTGCCTGCACTCTGAAGGAGGGGTGTTAATGTTGCAGTTTAAAAACTGTAGTGTAAAGCACCCTTCTGGCAAGACAGTGATGGAGTGAATGATGGTGAAAGTTTTTCTTTTTCGGGCCACCCTGCCTTGGTGGGAATCGGCCGGTGTGATAATAAAAATAAAAAAATATCTTTTAGGGCAGAAGAAAGGAATTTATATGAGTATCAAAAGATATGAGGGTCATCTCATTGATCAATATACTCACGTTAAGAGGGAGATTAAATAAGAGATAGAGAGAAAAAAGCTAAAGGGGACTAAGAAATTAGAGTGGCAAATCAATCAAGTTTATTCTCTATAAGGATTACAATGTGTGGTTTACAGATTTTGAATATTGTGTGGTTTGCATGTTTTAAAACACTAATTACAGAGGGGGCCACTAGGACACCTAGCATGGCTAGGCATTTCGGGCAGACTTAGATTAATTCTAAACTTTAAATTATTACAAATTATGGTATTAAGGCTAAGTGACTACATTACAGTTTAAGAGTTTAGCAATGTGAATGCTTTTGTTTTGGCACAAGACATAGTGTCTATATTGGAGTATCATAGGCAAACTTATGACTAGTTAGGATTCATTATTTTAAGATTAAGTTCGTATTTGTGTTTATAGTCAATGGGTGAGTGAGTGTAATTGTGAGCCACCAGGTGGTTATCATGTAGTTAGTTGACGGGGTGTATCAGGGAGATAAGATGTTTTCTAACTGTAGTTTTGAAAGTGATGAATGTGTCTGCAGTTCTAGTTTTCAGATAGGGTGTTCCAGATTTTAGGTCCTTTGACACACACTGAATTTTTGTAAAGGTTTAGTCGGACACGGGGAATGTCATAGAGATGTTTGTGTCTGGTGTTATGCCTGTGGGTCCTGTCACAACTATCAAGAAAGCGTTTTAGGTCAAGACTGCTCATACACTACCTTCCTTGACCTTAAATCCGCTTTTGATGTAGCCAACCGACATGTAATCATTAGTGAACTTGCCAGAATGGATGTTGGAGGATGGCTTCTCCGCTGGATTAAAGGTTACCTGTCCAACAGAAAGTCGTCTGTGTTGTTCCAGGGACATAGAAGTGTAACTAAAGATTTTGAATTAGGAACCCCACAGGGAGGTGTGCTTAGTCCCACCCTTTTCAACATTTTGATTAATGCCTTATTTAATGTCATGCCTAGCCAGCCCCATCATTATATGGTTAGTTTTGCTGATGACATAATGATTCACACCACCGGATTCTCCAACACCCAAAACATCCTTAATCATGTACTAGCCTCGTGTCAGGACCTGGGGTTAATAATCTCAGGGGATAAAACAAAGATACTCAACAGGCGTCCTCCTCGGCAGAGAGGCACAGTTCGTCAGATCCAGTTGCATGATGGGTCTCTTCTAGAATATGTAAGCAGATACAGGTATCTAGGCTTTGAGGTTCCACTACTTGGACCTGTTGTAACGAGACTTTGTCGCCAATACAAAGAAAGGCTGAGAGCACTTAGAGTTGTGGCAGGTTTTCATCCCAGGTATGGAGCTAATGTTAAAATTGTGAAAATGATGTATCTTGCTTATATTAGATCATTGGTTGATTATGCGGCGCCACTACTTGCACTCGTGTCTGACTGGAAGCTTGGAGGGCTGGAAAAACTGCAAAACGAAGCAATGAGGATCATCCTAGGATGCCCTCGTACTGCCAAAATTTTAAATATGCGGAAAGAACTTAATATTCCAAGCATTAGAGATCGTGTTACTGAAAGAAATATCCTTATTGGGGTCAATATGCTTAGGCTAGCCCATTCAAACCCCTGCACATAAGCCCTTCAAACTTTCCTCAGCACTGGTGAACATCCTTCCAGATGGATCGAAAAAACTGGAACCGACCTCCGCATGAACCAGCTACATGATCTGTATCAAGTTAGACAACAGAGACATTTCCCTGCTCCATGGGATATTACCCCATTCCAAACTACCATTCCTCCATTTCCCCCCAAAACTCTTCTTAAATCACAACCAAAGCTTCGTCTTGAAGCCAAACATGATGCCTTAAGCTGTATTGATAACTTAGTCACACAGAACACTCTTTCACAAATTATTTACGTCGATGGTTCTGTTCACCAGTCCGCTGGTGCAGCTGGTAGTGCTGCTGTCACACAGAGTGATGGCTCTCATAAAGAAATTGGAGCACGCATCAATAACTGGGCCTCTACCCTTCAAACAGAACTGTTTGCCATACTCCTTGCACTCAAATGTGTCCATGTATCTAAGGTTGACACTTTAATTGTAACTGATTCTCTGTCATCCATAAATGCTCTCAACTCATTAAGTATAAATTGTGGCATGCTTGTGTCAGAAGCCAGACATAGGTATGGTAAGATTGTGGACAGTGGAGTCAGAGTGCACATGCTGTGGATTCACATTGGTCTTCAGATGCATGACAGAACTGATAAATTGGCTAAGCTGTATGCTTTCAAAGAGGGGGTAGATTACAATCTTGGGTTGTCAGTTAGCAGTTTGAGAACAATAATACGAAAAGAACTTCAAATGAACTTTATTGACTTAAGACTTAGGAAGATTGACACAAGTCAGTCCATCTATCATCATTCCATCATGCAGGAGGAGCCACATGTCTATGATACATCCACCAAGATAAGCAGACTCTTGGATGTCACTACTGCCCGGCTTCGGCTGGGTTACAAATATCTATGGCAGGTTAAATCACCACCACCAGATGTAGACCAAACGAAATGTAAACTTTGCCAGATGGACTACTGTCACACCTTGCGTCATTATGTACTGGAGTGTGATAAAATTAATGAATTTAGAAACAACTTACTCAGAAATGTTCAAGAAATGGCAAAGTATTTTATCCACAGTGGTATATTACAGACCATTCTGGAGAAATACCCTGACTTTGCTAGCTGTAAATAATGCATTACCATGTGTGTGTGTGTGTGTGTGTGTGTGTGTGTGTGTGTGTGTGTGTGTGTGTGTGTGTGTGTGTGTGTGTGTGTGTGTGTGTGTGTGTGTGGGTGTGTGTACTCACCTATTTGTGGTTGCAGGGGTCGAGTCATAGCTCCTGGCCCCGCCTCTTCACTGATTGCTACTAGGTCCTCTCTCTCCCTGCTACATGAGCTTTATCATACCTCGCCTTAAAACTATGTATGGTTCCCGCCTCCACTACTTCACTTTCTAGACTATTCCATGACTTGACTACTCTATGACTGAAGAAATACTTCCTAACATCCCTTCGATTCATCTGAGTCTTCAACTTCCAATTGTGACCTCTTGTGTCTGTGTCCCATCTCTGGAACATCCTGTCTTTGTCCACCTTGTCTATTCCGCGCAGTATTTTATATGTCGTTATCATGTCTCCCCTGACCCTCCTGGCCTCCAGTGTCGTCAGGCCGATTTCCCTCAACCTTTCTTCGTAGGACAATCCCCGTAGCTCTGGGACTAGTCTTGTTGCAAACCTTTGCCCTTTCTCTAATTTCTTGACGTGCTTGACTAGGTGTGGATTCCAAACTGGTGCTGCATACTCCAGTATGGGCCTGATGTAAATGGTATACAGGGTCTTGAACGACTCCTTACTGAGGTATCGGAACGCTATCCGTAGGTTTGCCAGGCGCCCGTATGCTGCAGCAGTTATCTGATTTATGTGCGCCTCAGGAGATATGCTCGGTGTTATACTCACCCCCAGATCTTTTTCCTTGAGTGAGGTTTGCAGTCTTTGGCCATCTAAACTATATTGTGTCTGCGGTCTTCTTTGCCCTTCCCCAATCTTCATGACTTTGCATTTGGCAGGGTTAAACTCAAGGAGCCAGTTGCTGGACCAGGCTTGCAGCCTGTCCAGGTCTCTTTGTAGTCCTGCCTGATCCTCATCCGATTTGATTCTTCTCATTAACTTCACATCATCTGCAAACAAGGACACTTCTGAGTCTATCCCTTCCGTTATGTCGTTCACATATACCAAGAACAGCACAGGTCCTAGGACTGACCCCTGTGGAACCCCGCTTGTCACAAGCGCCCACTCTGACACCTCGTCACGTACCATGACTCGTTGTTGCCTCCCTGTCAGGTATTCTC
>NC_091305.1:6285213-6327713 GCF_038502225.1 Cherax quadricarinatus
GTAAATTGTGAGTTCATTATCCTTGTAAACTGTGAGTCCATTACCTCTGTAACTTGCTCAGCTATCAAAACTTTGGAGTCCAGTCCCTGGACCAATTATGTACCTCTGTAATCTTTTGACTACCGCCCACAGGATGGGTATGGGGTGCATAATAAACATATTAAACTAACTTTCACACAAAAGGACACTAATGATATCCCAGAAATTAATTTTTACAGCAAAATAAATCCCTGGGCTCTGATGAACATTTTCAAAATGGAACTTTGTGAACCATTAACTAACCTTTTTAATATATTTATTCAAATGGGTGTAGTGTCTGACATATGAAAGATGGCTAATGTAATTCCATTCTTTAAAACAGGGGATAAGTCGTTACCGTCAAATTACCGCCCAGTAAGCCTGACCTTAATTGTAAGCAAATTACTAGAGTCAATTATGCCTGATATTATAAGAAGCCATCTTGATAAGAATAATTTGATCTATGATACTCAGCATGGATTCACGAGGGTCCGTATCTGACTAATTTATTGACTTTCTTCAATAAAGATTTTGCAACAGTTGATCATGATAAAGAATACGATATTTATTTGGATTTTAGTATAGCTTTTGACAGAGTACCACACAAAAGACTTTCAAAGAAAGTGGCAGCTCATAGTATTGAGGAAAAAGTCCTGTCATGAATCGAAGCCTGACTCACCAATAGGAAGCAGTCTGCATAAATGAGGTGAAATCCGAGTGGAGATCGGTCACAGGTGGAGCTCCACAAGGGTCACTTTTAGGCCCATTGTTGTTCATAATATATATTAATAACCTTGACGAGGGAATATATGAGCAAGCTCGCTGACGATACAAAAATAGGCAGTGTTACTGATTCAGAGGAAGATGCCACCATTCATCAGGAGGAGTTAGATAAGCTCATGCAATAGTCATAAAAGTGGCAGATGCAGTTCAATGTAAACAAATACAAAGTCCTGAAGCTCGTGAAATTAAATAACTGTAGCGCATATAAACTATATAATATACAGCTTGGCCATACAGAATTTGAAAAGGACTTGGGAATTATGGTAAGCAAGATTATTTTCATAATAAAAAAAATGAAGCGCTAAATGGTAAGCAAGAACCTAAGCCAAGACAGCAATGCCTATGCGTACGTAATAAGGCAAACAGATTACTGGGATTTATATCAAGAAGTCTAAGCAACAGGTGTCCAGAGGTTATATTACAGCTCTACACATCATTAGTAAGGCCTCACTTAGATTATGCAGCTCAGTTTTGGTCTCCTTATTACAGAATTAATATAAATTCGTTAGAAAACATTCAGAGAAGAATGACAAAATTAATCCTTTGCATAAGAAATCTTCCATATGAGGAAAGATTGAAATCCCTTAAATTATATTCTGTTGTAAGACGAATAATGAGGGAAGACATGATTGAAATGAATAAGTGGAAGATGGGCATAAACAAAGGAGGTATAAATAAGGCCCTGAGGATATCCCTCCAAGAAAGAACTCAAAATACTGGATTCAAATTAGATAAGATTAAATTTAAAAAGGATATAGAAAAGTACTGGTTTGGAAATAGCGTAGTCGATGAGTGAAACAATCTGCCTAGTAGGGTTATTGAAGATAAGACTTAAGAAATCGTAATGACACGATTGCAAATAAACCATACCCCCGGCCGGGATTGAACCCGCGGTCATAGAGTCTCAAAACTCCAGCCCGTCGCGCTAGCCACTAGACCAGCTAGCCACAATAAGATTCATCCAACTAGGTATATTTCTACACCATAGGAAAGTTAGCACAGGCACCTCTGTGACCACAAATGCAAGTTTTTACAGACGAATCTCCAGCTAGCGTGGCCGTGACGAACTCTAGCTCAAGTCCCTTCACTGCCGTAAACATGACTTAAGAAATCGTAATGACACGATTGCAAATAAACCATACCCCCGGCCGGGATTGAACCCGCGGTCATAGAGTCTCAAAACTCCAGCCCGTCGCGCTAGCCACTAGACCAGCTAGCCACAATAAGATTCATCCAACTAACTTTCCTATGGTGTAGAAATATACCTAGTTGGATGAATCTTATTGTGGCTAGCTGGTCTAGTGGCTAGCGCGACGGGCTGGAGTTTTGAGACTCTATGACCGCGGGTTCAATCCCGGCCGGGGGTATGGTTTATTGAAGATAAAACATTGAGTGGCTTCAAATTTAGGTTAGATAAATACATGGTTATTCCTTGGGTAGCATTGAACAAATATTTTTGTTAGTGGGTTTGGGTTTAAAAAAGATTTGCCTAGTAAGGGCCAATAGGCCTGATGCAGTGCTCCTCCTTTCTTTTCTTACGTAAGACAAGGAAAACCAAGCAGGCAGACAGGTAGTCAGTCAGTCAGTCAGTTAGCCAGCCAGCCAGGTAGCCAGTTAGTCAGTCAACCAGCGAGGTAGCCAGACAGTCAGGTAGCTAGTCAGTCAGCCAACCTGTTAACCAGCCAACCAATAAGGAAGCCAGGCAGTTAGCCAGCCAACCAGAGAGATAAGGAAGAAGAAAGAGGAGAGAGGGAAAGGGACAGAGGGGGCAAGAGAGGAAGAGGAATGGGGAAAGAGAGGGAGGGAAGAGAGAGGGAGGGGAAAGAGAAAGAGGAGAGAGAAAGGGAGGTAGAGAGAGTGAGAGATCAAGGCACACTTAAATTAGTTTTTTCTTTGTATGTCCGGCCGTGTCCTGAATTCAGCAAACTAAGTCTGTTTTAATGCACGTTTGACCATGTCTGGTAGTGGATCGCGAAAGCGGATTACATCCATTCAATATAACTGATTTTTCTGTAAATCGTACACCCCTCCCCCCCCCTCTTCATCATTAGTCCGTTATATCAAACTCTTACTGTATTATCAGTCGTTTTTATTAGTAGTAGTATTAATGCTGAGCATAGCAAGGGGCTTTCTATATAGTAGTATGTCATTGATGTCAGCTAGGCTTGTATACCATGTACAAGTACTTGTAGTAAATAAAGATATTATTATTATTATTATTATTATTATTATTATTATTATTATTATTATTATTAAGGAAGCGCTAAACCTATTAGGGTCATGCAGCAGTCGTTTTCATTGGTGGTGCAGTAATGCTAATGACTGTGTGGATCATTATCCACAATCCCTGCCAGAGAGGTTAATAGGAATAACAGTAATAATGACAAATATAATAGATATAGTACCATCAGATCCATTAATTTCAGGAATGGTAGGGACTGGATCAGTAATAAATTATGACTATTAAACACTGGGAATTGTTAGATAAGTAATACATGTATTATCTGTATTTTGGGATAATATTAGGGATATGCTGATGTATCGGTATCGGCGGATATCGGCCATTTTTATGGTGTCGGTTAAAAAACAGCTGATACCATCCGATACTTTGTTAACAGTTAATATCAAATGTGTTTAAAAATATCAACATTAATACTTCCTCACGATTATGAGAGTTACTCATACACTCACACACACAAATACACACATACATACATACAGACCCCATCCCTGGCATACATGTCATTTCGGCCATAGAAGTTGTCCCAGTGTTTATCCAGCCAACAATTAATACCAATTGCTCTGGACAACCATTCATTACCAACACCTCTTCTTGGCAAAATGCCACATATAACACACACACACACACACACACACACAATTAGGTGAGTACACACACACACACACACACATACACACACACACACACACACACACACACACACACACTAACACACACATGCATGCACATACAACAGGCCTAGTGTCTAATCGACATGTGCCTAGGACCAAATGGTAACTAACTAACTAACAGAAACACACACACACTTAGGACAAGGTAATGGAAGTAAGACAGGAGAGAGAGGGATGGGTAGATTGCATTTTCTTGAACTGTAAGAAGACTTTTGACAGCACCACATAATAAAAGCTAGAGTAGCAGGCAGGAATAACAGGGAAAGTACTGCAATGGATAAGGTAATACTTGACAGGAAGGAAACAACGTGTGTTGGTATGTGACGAGGTGTCAGAGTGGGTGCATGTGTCGAGCAGGGTTCCACAAGAGTCAGTCTTTGGGCCGGTGCTGTTTCTTGTATATATGAATCACATTTCAGAAGGGATAAATTCAGAGATGTCCCTGTTCGCAGACGACGTGAAATTAATAAGGAGGATACAAGTGGACGAGAATCAGGAAAGATTACAAAAGGATCTGGACCGGCTGCAAGCCTGGTCCGATAAATGGCTCCTGGAGTTTAACTCCAACAAGTGCTAAGTTATGATACTTGGGGAAGGACGTTATGTACCTCTGTAATCCTATGACTGCCGCCCACAGGATGGGTATTAAGGATTAAGGGGTGCATAATAAAGATATTAAACTTACTTGGGGAAGGATAAAGAAGTCCGCAGACAGATTACAGGCTCGGGGTCAAAGACCGCAAACCTCACTCAAGAAGAGGTATCTTGGTGTGAGCATCACTCCGAGCACATCTCCTGAGGCGCACATCAACTAAATAACTGCTACAGCATATGAGCACCTGACAACCTGAGAACAGCGTTTCGCCATCTAAGTAAGAAGTCATTTACCACACTGTACACCGTGTATATCCGGCGCATGTTAGAGTACGCAGCATCAGTATGGGACCCACACCTGATCAAGCACATCAAGAAATTTGAGAAAGTGCAAAAGTTTGTAACAAGACTAGCCCCGGAGCTAAGGGGTATGTCTGATGAGAAGAGGTTAAGGGAATTCAACCTGATGACACTGGAGGACAGGAGTTTACCTGGAGAGATTACCTGGAGAGAGTTCCGGGGGTCAACGCCCCCGCGGCCCGGTCTGAGACCAGGCCTCCTGGTGGATCAGAGCCTGATCAACCAGGCTGTTGCTGCTGGCTGCACGCAAACCAACATACGAGCCACAGCCCGGCTGATCCGGAACTGACTTTAGGTGCTTGTCCAGTGCCAGCTTGAAGACTGCCAGGGGTCTGTTGGTAATCCCCCTTATGTGTGCTGGGAGGCAGTTGAACAGTCTCGGGCCCCTGACACTTATTGTATGGTCTCTTAACGTGCTAGTGACACCCCTGCTTTTCATTGGGGGGATGGTGCATCGTCTGCCAAGTCTTTTGCTTTCGTAGTGGGTGATTTTCGTGTGCAAGTTCGGTACTAGTCCCTCTAGGATTTTCCAGGTGTATATAATCATGTATCTCTCCCTCCTGCGTTCCAGGGAATACAGGTTTAGGAACCTCAAGCGCTCCCAATAATTGAGGTGTTTTATCTCCGTTATGCGCGCCGTGAAAGTTCTCTGTACATTTTCTAGGTCGGCAATTTCACCTGCCTTGAAAGGTGCTGTTAGTGTGCAGCAATATTCCAGCCTAGATAGAACAAGTGACCTGAAGAGTGTCATCATGGGCTTGGCCTCCCTAGTTTTGAAGGTTCTCATTATCCATCCTGTCATTTTTCTAGCAGATGCGATTGATACAGTGTTATGGTCCTTGAAGGTGAGATCCTCCGACATGATCACTCCCAGGTCTTTGACGTTGGTGTTTCGCTCTATTTTGTGGCCAGAATTTGTTTTGTACTCTGATGAAGATTTAATTTCCTCATGTTTACCATATCTGAGTAATTGAAATTTCTCATCGTTGAACTTCATATTGTTTTCTGCAGCCCACTGAAAGATTTGGTTGATGTCTGCCTGGAGCTTTGCAGTATCTGCAATGGAAGACACTGTCATGCAGATTCGGGTGTCATCTGCAAAGGAAGACACGGTGCTGTGGCTGACATCCTTGTCTATGTCGGATATAAGGATGAGGAACAAGATGGGAGCGAGTACTGTGCCTTGTGGAACAGAGCTTTTCACCGTAGCTGCCTCGGACTTTACTCTGTTGACGACTACTCTCTGTGTTCTGTTAGTGAGGAAATTATAGATCCATCGACCGACTTTTCCTGTTATTCCTTTAGCACGCATTTTGTGCGCTATTACGCCATGGTCACACTTGTCGAAGGCTTTTGCAAAGTCTGTATATATTACATCTGCATTCTTTTTGTCTTCTAGTGCATTTAGGACCTTGTCGTAGTGGTCCAATAGTTGAGACAGACAGGAGCGACCTGTTCTAAACCCATGTTGCCCTGGGTTGTGTAACTGATGGGTTTCTAGATGCGTGGTGATCTTGCTTCTTAGGACCCTTTCAAAGATTTTTATGATATGGGATGTTAGTGCTATTGGTCTGTAGTTCTTTGCTGTTGCTTTACTGCCCCCTTTGTGGAGTGGGGCTATGTCTGTTGTTTTTAGTAACTGTGGGACGACCCCCGTGTCCATGCTCCCTCTCCATAGGATGGAAAAGGCTCGTGATAGGGGCTTCTTGCAGTTCTTGATGAACACAGAGTTCCATGAGTCTGGCCCTGGGGCAGAGTGCATGGGCATGTCATTTATCGCCTGTTCGAAGTCATTTGGCGTCAGGATAACATCGGATAGGCTTGTGTTAATCAAATTTTGTGGCTCTCTCATAAAAAATTCATTTTGATCTTCGACTCTCAGTCTGGTTAGCGGCTTGCTAAAAACTGAGTCATATTGGGACTTGAGTAGCTCACTCATTTCCTTGTTGTCATCTGTGTAGGACCCATCTTGTTTAAGTAGGGGCCCAATACTGGACGTTGTTCTCGATTTTGATTTGGCATAGGAGAAGAAATACTTTGGGTTTCTTTCGATTTCATTTATGGCTTTTAGTTCTTCCCGCGATTCCTGACTCCTAAAGGATTCTTTTAGCTTAAGTTCGATGCTTGCTATTTCTCTGACCAGTGTCTCCCTACGCATTTCAGATATATTGACCTCTTTTAGCCGCTCTGTTATTCTTTTCCGTCGCCTGTAAAGGGAGCGCCTGTCTCTTTCTGTTTTACATCTACTCCTCCTTTTTCTTAGAGGAATAAGCCTTGTGCATACATCGAGTGCTACCGAGTTAATCTGTTCTAGGCATAAGTTGGGGTCTGTGTTGCTTAGTATATCTTCCCAGCTTATATCGGTTAGGACTTGGTTTACTTGGTCCCACTTTATGTTTTTGTTATTGAAGTTGAATTTGGTGAATGCTCCCTCGTGACTAATCTCATTATGTCGGTCTGGGGCTCCGCGCATACATGACTGAACCTCAATTATGTTGTGATCTGAGTATATTGTTTTTGATATGGTGATATTTCTTATCAGATCATCATTGTTAGTGAAGATGAGGTCTAGTGTATTCTCCAGTCTAGTAGGCTCTATTATTTGCTGGTTTAAATTGAATTTTGTGCAGAGATTTAAAAGCTCGCGTGAGTGTGAGTTTTCATCAGAGCTGCCTCCTGGTGTTATTACTGCAACAATATTATTTGCTATATTCCTCCATTTTAGGTGCCTTAAGTTGAAATCCCCCAGGAGCAAGATGTTGGGTGCAGGAGCTGGAAGGTTTTCCAGACAGTGGTCAATTTTTAACAGCTGTTCCTGGAATTGCTGGGATGTTGCATCCGGAGGCTTGTAGACTATCACAATGACTAGGTTTTGGTTCTCGACCTTTACTGCTAAAACTTCCACTACATCATTTGAGGCATTTAGCAGTTCTGTGCAAACAAGTGACTCTGCAATGTACAGGCCAACCCCCCCCCCCTTTTGCCTGTTCACTCTGTCACATCTGTATAGGTTGTAACCTGGGATCCATATTTCGTTGTCCAAGTGATCCTTGACATGACGTATAAAATACTGAGAGGAATTGACAAAATAGATAGGGACAGAATGTTTAAGGGATGAGACAAAGGAACAAGGGGCCACAACTGGAAGTTGAAAATTCAGATGAGTTACAGGGATGTAAGGAAGTATTTCTTCAGATGTAGAGTTGTCAGAAAGTGGAACAATCTGGAGAGTGATGTAGTGGAGGTAGGATCCGTACATAGCTTTAAGAAGAGGTATAACAAGGCTCTCAGAGCAGGGAGGAAGTGGACCTAGTAGCGTCCAGCGAAGAAGAGGAGATAGGAGCTGTGAATCGACCCCTGCAACCACATTTACACAATATCTGTTGATTCATGTATGAAAGAAAACGGGAATCCTTCAGCTCGCATACTTATTCATTAAACAGTGCTTGTTATATCACCTTTATAAGAGCGACTCATTTTGTTCCATACTTGATGACATTTCCTTCTTAAAAAGATCACCTAAGACCTAAGTGATCAGCTGACTCAGTGCGCTTCCATAAAATGCAGCAGCAGCAGCAGCAGCAGCAGCAGCAGCAGTTAATACTGCTGCTTTGTGATTTTTGACCATAGCTCTGCTGCTTACTTTGTAAGAGAAGTTACATTTACACTTTTTAAGACTTCTGAGATTTTACCTGAATTTAAGCTCCTCCTCCTCCTCCTCCACTGAGTGCTCGTTTATTTACAAATACTGGTATCCCGGAATAAGTAAGTAAGTTTATTCAGGTATACACAAATACAGTTACATAGAATTATCATACATAGCAGCATATGTGTAGAGAACCTGGGATAACCCAAAAAAGTCAGACAGAGTGACTTATTTCCATTGGGGTCCTTTTACCTTATTATTATAATATAAAGGTTATAATATTTTCTTATTATTCTACAATGAAGATAACATCTTATTATCATACTAAAAAGACTATCTACTACACCAAGGTCATTAAGACTATCTACAATACGAGGGTCATTACTAGGAATAAGATAAAATTTACACGTATGTTAGCTAAAAAATAGAAAATCATTCCCCTCCCTTTCTGTAGCTACATTCATCAGACACCTTTTGGCACTCTTCTTGAACTGGTTCATGCTATGACTGGCTTTGACATGTGCGGGCAGTCTGTTCCATTCCTTTATTGCTGTACAATAAAAGGTGTTTGACGCCTGGCCAATGACTGTGGCTACTACAAAGTTGTGCTCTCTCCCCCTAGTACTATGATTGCTTTGGTTCCCAACATTGACAAAATTGACAGCAAGATATTCTGGACACTGTTTTTGAGCAATTTTATAAACATGATTTATCTTCAGTTGTTTTACTCTGTCTTCAACATTCAAAATATCCAACTGCTGTAATTCATCCTGGCCTACATGTTCTCTTGGTCCCAGCCCCAGGATGAATCTTACGATTTTGTTCTGGGTGATTTGCAGTCTATCTTTCAGTTTTTTTGTCAAGGCAGAGTACCAAGAAGAGCAAGCGTAATCCATATGGCATTGTATAAGGGCTAGACATAGGGTCCTGCGAGCCTCAGTAGGTAGACACTGTGCTTGTCTATACAGGAACTTCAGTCTGGCATTCGCTTTCTTTACTACACTGTTCCCTATCAATTCTCCTGACATGCATGGGTCAAAGGGGATTCCCAGATATTTTACTGATGAAACCAAAGTGATGGGCTCCCCATTACATTGAACATTAAAATTATTTACCCTTCTCAGTTTATGTTTCGTGCCAAAGAGAATGGCTTCATTTTTCCCTAGGTGTAATGATAGTTTGTTGTCTACTAACCATTTGCTGCAGGACTCCAGTTCCAGTGTTAAAACATTAGCAATATCTTGTGGGTCTTTACCTGACACTAACAGAGCACTGTCATCTGCATACAGTAGGAGTTTGCACTTGACACTGATAGGCATATCATTGACATAACATAAGAATAATAAGGGACCCAGAATACTACCTTGGGGAACTCCACATGTTATCGGCAGGGGTTCTGATTCTGTTTTGTTGATTTTGACTATTTGTCTCCTGTTGCTAAGGTAGGACTTAAACCAGTATACAGAACCTATACCGATAGCTTGAAATTTATTACATAATATATTGTGGTTGACAGTATTGAAGGCCTTTTGCAGGTCTAAGGTTACCATACCTATGAGGTTCCCCTTTGACATTTCACTCCCAGCTGCTGCGTGTGTGGCCATGTTGTCTTTCTCGAAATCTGAAGGATTTATACTAATGTCAGATATAAAACTGTAGGACTCTTGACCAAAGTTATTTCAACTACCTTTCCTTTCCTTGAGTGAAACCTGATTACCTGCCATTCCTCAGGCACTGTGTGATCCTTCAAGGTTGTGACTTGATGTCGGGGAAAGACTCTTGAATCAGTGAATTGAAACAATACCTCTCCTTCCATGTGTCAGAACTGACTACCTCGAGAATCCAAGTGTTGTATGACCCTGATGGGTTTAGCAATTCCCCATGAATATATAAGAACATTATTACTCACCATCAAGCACCATACACACAGAACGCTCCACACAAAGACTGATGTCAAAACACACTTCATTGCCGTCACTCCCATTAATACAGACTTTCAGTAAGTCTTCCACCGAGCTCTGCACTGAATCGCCACCCAAGGGTTTAGCTCTTCACTTAATAATGGTAGTATTTTCTTCAGATGTTGAGGCAACACGAGCTGAGAGAGTTTTACACTGAGCTATTAATAGAGACTTTGTGGTACACCTTTCCTGGGAATTATATCTTTGTTTCCTCTAGTTGAGCTAAATTTATATTTTCCTTTATTGGGTTAGTTCCGTGATGTGATTGGTCTGCCATGATTAGTCTCATTCTTAAGTGTCAGTGGTCTCAATCTGTGATGTGACTGATCTCATTGTGCTGTGATAGGTCTCATTCAGTGCTGTGATGGGCTTCATTCTGTGCTGTGAGTAGTCTCATTCTGTACTGTGATACCTGGAGTTTACCTGGAGAGAGTTCCGGGGTTCAACGCCCCCGCGGCCCGGTCTGTGACCAGGCCTCCTGGTGGATCAGAGCCTGATCAACCAGGCTGTTACTGCTGGCTGCACGCAATCCAACGTACGAGCCACAGCCCGGCTGGTCAGGTACCGACTTTAGGTGCTTGTCCAGTGCCTGCTTGAAGACAGCCAGGGGTCTATTGGTAATCCCCCTTATGTATGCTGGGAGGCAGTTGAACAGTCTCGGGCCCCTGACACTTATTGTATTGTCTCTTAACGTGCTAGTGACACCCTTGCTTTTCATTGGGGTAATGTTGCATCGTCTGCCAAGTCTTTTGCTTTCGTTGTGAGTGATTTTCGTGTGCAAGTTCGGTACTAGTCCCTCTAGGATTTTCCAGGTGTATATAATCATGTATCTCTCCCTGTACTGTGATAGGTCTCATTCTGTGCTGTGATATGTTTCATTGTGCTGTGATGGGTTTCATTCTGTGCTGTGAGTAGTCTCGTGCTGTGATGGGTTTCATTCTGTGCTGTGAGTAGTCTCATTCTGTGCCGTGATGGGTTTCATTCTGTGCTGTGAGTAGTCTCATTCTGTGCCGTGATGGGTTTCATTCTGTGCTGTGAGTAGTCTCGTGCTGTGATGGGTTTCATTCTGTGCTGTGATGGGTGTGTCTGTGCTGTGATGGGTTTCATTTTGTGCTACTCTGAGACCTCTCTCCCTGCTTTGGATGCTCCCCTATGCTGACATTGCAACATTGCACAGCTCCTGATGACGAACTGAGAAGTGTGAAAGTACTTGAGCTAAAGATTCCCCCCCCCATTCCCCCGTGGTTTGTCCTGCATAGTTAAGATCGCCCATTTGCGATTGTTTACAAGATACTATTTATGTAATATTTTTGTAGCCCAGTTCATGTCTGCCTGGTGGCTAATGCTCTTGCTTCACACGGCGATATCCGGGTACGATTCCCAGCGAGGGTAGAAACATTGGGCGTGTTTCTTTACACCGGTTATCCATGTTCACCCATCAATAAAATGGGTACCTGGGTGTTAGTGGACTGGTGTGAGTCGCATCCTGGGACAAAACTGACCTAATTTGCCCGAAATACTCTGAGCACAACAAGCGGTTTACTATATATTAGTATATCATTGATGTCAGCTATGGTCTGTATACCTTGTACATGTACTTGTAGAAATAAATATATTATTATTCGGTTGAGGAGTTTGCCTTAAGTGCATCGTAAAATTGATGACTTTCTTTTGTGCTTACCAATGTTTTATTTATTTATTTATTTATTTATTTATTTATTTATTTATTTATTTATTTATTTACAATTTGAGCACACATACAGAGGTACAAAAAAATACAGATAAGAGCAGCATGCCAAAGCCACTTATACTATGCATAGCATTTCGGGCTGGCTTAAAATTAACTTAAGATTAACTAAGCAATGATGAAATCAGTGATAAAACATTATTGTAAACAGATTACTATAAAGCACAAGTGAGTATTACAAAGACAGGTCATATGGTTGCATTCAGTTAGGTAGTGATTCTGTTAGGTAGTGTATTTAAAAAATAATAAAGTTAGATTCGGTTTTAGGTTTCACATTTATTTTAACATTTTATTTCTACCGCATAAACAAATAAACATTGTATTTTATTGTAGATATAAACTTTCTTTTTAGCTACGAAAATTCTGGGGCCCAGTCCGAGGACCCATCATGTACTCACCTAGCTGAGGCTGCAGGGGTCGATCCCTAGCTCCTGGCCCCGCCAGTAATATATTGACTACCACCCACACCACGGGCTGCGTAATAAACATATGAAACTAAATTTATAATTTTTATTGCTAATAATCATGACTGATTTGTACTGGTTGATATTACGAGGACTACAGTGGAAATAATGTAGCTGAGTCTAGCTCCAGTGGTGTTATTCCAGGTAATATAAGTAAGTAAGTAAGTAAGTAAGTTACACACATTATTATAACAATTGTAATCATCCAAAGATTGTGAAATTGTATCTTAATAAAATTACTTATTACAAATGACCATATTTACAATTACAGTTTTGTTATTGAATTATTTATATTGTTAGTCTTCAGTCTGCCCTAAATGCTCTGCATATAAAGGTTTTTTTTTGGGGCATGTTCATCCAATTGTTATACTCCTTAGTACAAACACGTATCATGATAAAATAAAGTTATTATTATTGTTATTACTTACCTGTTCACTTAGTGTATCTGCTTACGTGCTTACTCTAATTCTCTGTACTTAATCTTCTCGGTGGTAGAGGGGTGTTAGTAGACGGGTGGTAGTAGTGGTGCTAGTAGTGGTGGTAGTAGTGGTGGTAGTAGTGGTGGTAGTAGTGGTGGTAGTAGTGGTGGTAGTAGTGGTGGTAGTAGTGGTGGTAGTAAAGGGGTGGTAGTAGTGGTGGTAGTAGTGGTGGTAGTAGAGGGGTCGTAGAGGGATTGTTGTGATGGTAGTAGAGGGGTGGTAGGGGGGTAGAGGGATTGATGTGGTGGTAGTAGAGGGGTGGTAGAGGGATTGTTGTGGTGGTAATAGAGGGGTCGTAGAGGGAGTGTTGTGATGGTAGTAGAGGGGTGGTAGAGGGATTGTTGTGGTGGTAATAGAGGGGTCGTAGAGGTATTGTTGTGATGGTAGTAGAGGGGTGGTAGAGGGATTGTTCTGGTGGTAGTAGAGGGGTGGTAGTGGTAGGGGTGGTAGAGGGATTGTTGTGGTGGTAGTAGAGGGGTGGTAGAGGGATTATTGTGGTGGTGGTAGAGGGGTGGTAGAGGGATTGTTGTGATGGTAGAAGAGGGGTGGTAGAGGGATTGTTGTGGTGGTAATAGAGGGATGGTAGTAGAGGGGTGGTAGTGATAGTGGTGGTACAGGGATTATTGTGGTGGTAGTAGATGGGTGGTAGAGGGATTGTTGTGATGGTAATAGAGGGGTGGTAGTGGTAGAGGGATTATTGTGGTGGTAGTAGAGGGGTGGTAGTGGTAGGGATGGTAGAGGGATTGTTGTGATGGTAGTAGAGGGGTGGTAGTGGTAGAGGGATTGTTGTGGTGGTAGTAGAGGGGTGGTAGTGGTAGGGGTGTTAGAGGGATTGTTGTGATGGTAGTAGAGGGGTGGTAGTGGTAGAGGGATTGTTGTGGCGGTAGTAGAGGGGTGGTAGTGGTAGGGGTGTTAGAGGGATTGTTGTGATGGTAGTAGAGGGGTGATAGTGGTAGAGGGATTGTTGTGGTAGTGGTAGAGGGATTGTTGTGGTGGTAGAAGAGGGGTGGTAGTGGTAGGAGTGGTAGAGGGATTGTTGTGATGGTAGTAGAGGGGTGGTAGTGGTAGAGGGATTGTTGTGGTAGTGGTAGAGGAATTGTGTGGTAGTGGTAGAGGGATTGTTGTGGTGGTAGAAGAGGGGTAATAGTGGTAGGGGTGGTAGAGGGATTGTTGTGATGGTAGTAGAGGGGTGATAGTGGTAGAGGGATTGTTGTGGTGGTAGTAGAGGGGTGGTAGTGGTAGGGTTGGTAGAGGGATTGTTGTGATGGTAGTAGAGGGGTGGTAGTGGTAGGGGTGGTAGAGGGATTGTTGTGATGGTAGTAGAGGGGTGGTAGTGGTAGAGGGATTGTTGTGGTGGTAGTAGAGGGGTGGTAGTGGTAGGGGTGTTAGAGGGATTGTTGTGATGGTAGTAGAGGGGTGGTAGTGGTAGAGGGATTGTTGTGGTAGTGGTAGAGGGATTGCTGTGGTGGTAGAAGAGGGATGGTAGTGGTAGGGGTGGTAGAGGGATTGCTGTGATGGTAGTAGAGGGGTGGTAGTGGTAGAGGGATTGTTGTGGTAGTGGTAGAGGGATTGTTGTGGTAGTGGTAGAGGGATTGTTGTGGTAGTGGTAGAGGGAGTGTTGTGGTAGTGGTAGAGGGATTGTTGTGGTAGTGGTAGAGGGATTGTTGTGGTGGTAGTAGAGGGGTGGTAGTGGTAGGGGTGGTAGAGGGATTGTTGTGATGGTAGTAGATGGGTGGTAGTGGTAGAGGGATTGTTGTGGTAGTGGTAGAGGGATTGTTGTGGTGGTAGTAGAGGGGTGGTAGTGGTAGGGGTGGTCGAGGGATTGTTGTGATGGAAGTAGAGTGGTAGTGATAGAGGGATTGTTGTGGTAGTGGTAGAGGGATTGTTGTGGTGGTAGAATAGGGGTGGTAGTGGTAGGGGTGGTAGAGGGATTGATGTGATGGTAGTAGAGGGGTGGTAGTGGTAGAGGGGTTGTTGTGGTAGTGGCAGAGGGATTGTTGTGGTAGTGGTAGAGGGATTGTTGTGGTGGTAGTAGAGGGGTGGTAGTGGAAGGGGTGGTAGAGGGATTGTTGTGATGGTAGTAGAGGGGTGGTAGTGGTAGAGGGGTTGTTGTGGTAGTGGCAGAGGGATTGTTGTGGTAGTGGTAGAGGGATTGTTGTGGTGGTAGTAGAGGGGTGCTTTATAGTAATCTGTTTACATTAATGTTTTATCACTGACTTCATCATTGCTTAATTAATCTTAAGTTAATTTTAAGCCAGCCCGTAATGCTATGCATAGTATAAGTGGCTTTGGCATACTGCTCTTATCTGTATTTTTTTGTACCTCTGTATGTGTGCACAAATTTATAATAAATAAATAAATAAATAAATGGTAGAAGAGGGGTGGTAGTGGTAGGGGTAGTAGAGGGATTGTTGTGGTGGTAGTGGTAGGGGTGGTAGAGGGATTGTTGTGGTGGTAGTAGAGGGGTGGTAGTGGTAGGAGTGATAGAGGGATTGTTTTGGTGGTAGTAGAGGGGTGGTAGTGGTAGGGGTGGTAGAGGGATTGTTGTGGTGGTAGTAGAGGGGTGGCAGTGGTAGAGGTGGTAGAGGGATTGTTGTGATGGTAGTAGAGGAGTGATAGTGGTAGAGGGATTATTGTGGTGGTAGTAGAGGGGTGGTAGAGGGATTGTTGTGATGGTAGTAGAGGGGTGGTAGTGGTAGGGGTGGTAGAGGGATTGTTGTGGTGGTAGTAGAGGGGTGGTAGTGGTAGGGGTGGTAGAGGGATTGTTGTGATGGTAGTAGAGGGGTGTTAGTGGTAGAGGGATTGTTGTGGTGGTAGTAGAGGGGTATTAGTGGTAGGGGTGGTAGAGGGATTGTTGTGATGGTAGTAGAGGGGTGGTAGTGGTAGAGGGATTGTTGTGGTGGTAGTAGAGGGGTGGTAGTAGAGGGGTGGTAGTGGTAGGGGTGTTAGAGGGATTGTTGTGATGGTAGTAGAGGGGTGGTAGTGGTAGAGGGATTATTGTGGTAGTGGTAGAGGGATTGTTGTGGTAGTGGTAGAGGGATTGTTGTGGTGGTAGAAGAGGGGTGGTAGTGGTAGGGGTGGTAGAGGGATTGCTGTGATGGTAGTAGAGGGGTGGTAGTGGTAGAGGGATTGTTGTGGTAGTGGTAGAGGGATTGTTGTGGTGGTAGTAGAGGGGAGGTAGTGGTAGGGGTGGTAGTGGTAGGGGTGGTAGAGGGTTTGTTGTGATGGTAGTAGAGGGGTGGTAGTGGTAGAGGGATTGTTGTGGTAGTGGTAGAGGGATTGTTGTGGTAGTGGTAGAGAGATTGTTGTGGTGGTAGAGGGGTGGTAGTGGTAGGGGTGGTAGAGGGATAGTTGTGAGTGGTAGAGAGTTGTTGTAGTGGTAGAGGGATGGTAGTGTAGGGGTGGTAGTAGAGGGGTACTAGGGGTAGTGTAGAAGGATTGTTGTGATGGTAGTAGAGGGGTGGTAGTTGTAGAGGGATTGTTGTGGTAGTGGTAGAGGGGTTGTTGTGGTGGTAGAAGACGGGTGGTAGAGGAATTGTTGTGATGGTAGTAGAGGGGTGGTAGTGGTAGGGGTGGTAGAGGGATTGTTGTGGTGGTAGTAGAGGGGTGGCAGTGGTAGAGGTGGTAGAGGGATTGTTGTGATGGTAGTAGAGGGGTGGTAGTTGTAGAGGGATTGTGTCTTCCATTGCAGACACTGCAAAGCTCCAGGCAGACATCAACCAAATCTTTCAGTGGGCTGCAGAAAACAATATGAAGTTCAACGATGAGAAATTTCAATTACTCAGATATGGTAAACATGAGGAAATTAAATCTTCATCAGAGTACAAAACAAATTCTGGCCACAAAATAGAGCGAAACACCAACGTCAAAGACCTGGGAGTGATCATGTCGGAGGATCTCACCTTCAAGGACCATAACATTGTATCAATCGCATCTGCTAGAAAAATGACGGGATGGATAATGAGAACCTTCAAAACTAGGGAGGCCAAGCCCATGATGACACTCTTCAGGTCACTTGTTCTATCTAGGCTGGAATATTGCTGCACACTAACAGCACCTTTCAAGGCAGGTGAAATTGCCGACCTAGAAAATGTACAGAGAACTTTCACGGCGCGCATAACGGAGATAAAACACCTCAATTATTGGGAGCGCTTGAGGTTCCTAAACCTGTATTCCCTGGAACGCAGGAGGGAAAGATACATGATTATATACACCTGGAAAATCCTAGAGGGACTAGTACCGAACTTGCACACGAAAATCACTCACTACGAAAGCAAAAGACTTGGCAGACGATGCACCATCCCCCCAATGAAAAGCAGGGGTGTCACTAGCACGTTAAGAGACCATACAATAAATGTCAGGGGCCCGAGACTGTTCAACTGCCTCCCAGCACACATAAGGGGGATTACCAACAGACCCCTGGCAGTCTTCAAGCTGGCACTGGACAAGCACCTAAAGTCAGTTCCGGATCAGCCGGGCTGTGGCTCGTACGTTGGTTTGCGTGCAGCCAGCAGCAACAGCCTGGTTGATCAGGCTCTGATCCACCAGGAGGCCTGGTCTCAGACCGGGCCGCGGGGGCGTTGACCCCCGGAACTCTCTCCAGGTAAACTCCAGGTAGTGGTAGAGGGGTTGTTGTGGTGGTAGAAGACGGGTGGTAGAGGAATTGTTGTGATGGTAGTAGAGGGGTGGTAGTGGTAGGGGTGGTAGAGGGATTGTTGTGGTGGTAGTAGAGGGGTGGCAGTGGTAGAGGTGGTAGAGGGATTGTTGTGGTGGTAGTAGAGGAGTGGTAGTGGTAGAGGTGGTAGAGGGATTGTTGTGATGGTAGTAGAGGAGTGGTAGTGGTAGAGGGATTATTGTGGTGGTAGTAGAGGGGTGGTAGTGGTAGGGGTGGTAGAGGGATTGTTGTGATGGTAGTAGAGGGGTGGTAGTGGTAGAGGGATTGTTGTGGTGGTAGTAGAGGGGTGGTAGTGGTAGGGGTGGTAGAGGGATTGTTGTGGTGGTAGTAGAGGGGTGGCAGTGGTAGAGGGATTGTTGTGATGGTAGTAGAGGAGTGGTAGTGGTAGAGGGATTATTGTGGTGGTAGTAGAGGGGTGGTAGTGGTAGGGGTGGTAGAGGGATTGTTGTGATGGTAGTAGAGGGGTGGTAGTGGTAGAGGGATTGTTGTGGTGGTAGTAGAGGGGTGGTAGTGGTAGGGGTGTTAGAGGGATTGTTGTGATGGTAGTAGAGGGGTGGTAGTGGTAGAGGGATTGTTGTGGTAGTGGTAGAGGGATTGTTGTGGTAGTGGTAGAGGGATTGTTGTGGTGGTAGAAGAGGGGTGGTAGTGGTAGGGGTGGTAGAGGGATTGCTGTGATGGTAGTAGAGGGGTGGTAGTGGTAGAGGGATTGTTGTGGTAGTGGTAGAGGGATTGTTGTGGTAGTGGTAGAGGGATTGTTGTGGTAGTGGTAGAGGGATTGTTGTGGTAGTGGTAGAGGGATTGTTGTGGTAGTGGTAGAGGGATTGTTGTGGTGGTAGTAGAGGGGAGGTAGTGGTAGGGGTGGTAGTGGTAGGGGTGCTAGAGGGTTTGTTGTGATGGTAGTAGAGGGGTGGTAGTGGTAGAGGGATTGTTGTGGTAGTGGTAGAGGGATTGTTGTGGTGGTAGAGGGGTGGTAGTGGTAGGGGTGGTAGAGGGATAGTTGTGATGGTAGTAGAGTGGTAGTGGTAGAGGGATTTTTGTGGTGGTAGTAGAGGGGTGGTAGTGGTAGGGGTGGTAGAGGGATTGTTGTGATGGTAGTAGAGGGGTGGTAGTTGTAGAGGGATTGTTGTGGTAGTGGTAGAGGGGTTGTTGTGGTGGTAGAAGACGGGTGGTAGAGGAATTGTTGTGATGGTAGTAGAGGGGTGGTAGTGGTAGAGGGATTGTTGTGGTGGTAGAAGACGGGTGGTAGAGGGATTGTTGTGATGGTAGTAGAGGGGTGGTAGTGGTAGAGGGATTGTTGTGGTAGTGGTAGAGGGGTTGTTGTGGTGGTAGAAGACGGGTGGTAGAGGGATTGTTGTGATGGTAGTAGAGGGGTGGTAGTGGTAGAGGGATTGTTGTGGTAGTGGTAGAGGGATTGTTGTGGTAGTGGTAGAGGGGTTGTTGTGGTGGTAGAAGACGGGTGGTAGTGGTAGAGGGATTGTTGTGGTGGTAGAAGACGGGTGGTAGAGGGATTGTTGTGATGGTAGTAGAGGGGTGGTAGTGATAAGATAAGATAAGATTTCGTTCGGATTTTTAACCCCGGAGGGTTAGCCACCCAGGATAACTCAAGAAAGTCAGTGCGTCATCGAGGACTGTCTAACTTATTTCCATTGGGGTCCTTAATCTTGTCCCCCAGGATGCGACTCACACCAGTCGACTAACACCCAGGTACCTATTTGCTGCTAGGTGAACAGGACAACAGGTGTAAGGAAACGTGTATAATGGTAGAGGGATTGTTGTGGTAGTGGTAGAGGGGTTGTTGTGGTGGTAGAAGACGGGTGGTAGAGGGATTGTTGTGATGGTAGTAGAGGGGTGGTAGTGGTAGAGGGATTGTTGTGGTAGTGGTAGAGGGATTGTTGTGGTGGTAGAAGAGGGGTGGTAGTGGTAGTAGCCTCGTCATCAGCTGATCAGTGTTGTGTTCGTCGTCTGCTGTTGGTGTTGCTTTACAGTGTTCTTATATATCTTATGTGTGACACTGCAAGTGTTGCAGCACATTTGGTGGGTGGCTGTGTTGATGTATGTTAGAGGCTGCCTCAGCTGCTGCTACCACAGTCTACCTGCTGAGAGTAGGCTGCTGCCTCAGCTGCTGCTACCACAGTCTACCTGCTGAGAGTAGGCTGCTGCCTCAGCTGCTGCTACTACAGTCTATCTGCTGAGAGGAGGCTGCTGCTACCACAGTCTATCTGCTGAGAGGAGGCTGCTGCTGCCACAGTCTATCTGCTGAGAGGAGGCTGCTGCTGCTGCCACAGTCTATCTGCTGAGAGGAGGCTGCTGCTGCTGCCACAGTCTATCTGCTGAGAGGAGGCTACTGCTGCTGCCACAGTCTATCTGCTGAGAGGAGGCTGCTGCTGCTGCCACAGTCTATCTGCTGAGAGGAGACTGCTGCTGCTGCCACAGTCTATCTGCTGAGAGGAGGCTGCTGCACAAGCTACCTGCTGATGCTGAGTCACAGGTGATGGTCACACACAGGTGATGGTCACACACAGGTGATGGTCACACACAGGTGATGGTCACACACAGGTGATGGTCACACACAGGTGATGGTCACATACACAGGTGATGGTCACACACAGGTGTTGGTCACACACAGGTGATGGTCACATACACAGGTGATGGTCACATACACAGGTGATGGTCACATACACAGGTGATGGTCACATACACAGGTGATGGTCACATACACAGGTGATGGTCACATACACAGGTGATGGTCACATACACAGGTGATGGTCACATACACAGGTGATGGTCACATACACAGGTGATGGTCACACACAGGTGATGGTCACACACAGGTGATGGTCACACACAGGTGATGGTCACACACAGGTGATGGTCACACACAGGTGATGGTCACACACAGGTGATGGTCACACACAGGTGATGGTCACATACACAGGTGATGGTCACATACACAGGTGATGGTCACATACACAGGTGATGGTCACATACACAGGTGATGGTCACATACACAGGTGATGGTCACATACACAGGTGATGGTCACATACACAGGTGATGGTCACATACACAGGTGATGGTCACATACACAGGTGATGGTCACATACACAGGTGATGATGGTGATGGTCACATACACAGGTGATGGTCACATACACAGGTGATGGTCACATACACAGGTGATGGTCACATACACAGGTGATGGTCACATACACAGGTGATGGTCACACACAGGTGATGGTCACATACACAGGTGATGGTCACATACACAGGTGATGGTCACATACACAGGTGATGGTCACATACACAGGTGATGGTCACATACACAGGTGATGGTCACACACACAGGTGATGGTCACACACAGATGATGGACTCTACGTTTTGCTCCAATTTAACAAAACGGTGTATGTATTAATCAAGATGTTTTGCCCATAATGTCACTAACTTTTTTGGGTTATCCTAGGTAATTTACACTACATGAGGTCGATTGTTCCCACATTAGTCGACTAACACCCAGATACCTATTTTACTGATGGGTGAACATGGACAACAGGTGTTTTAAGGAAACACGTCCTGTTTCCACCCATACTGGGGATTGAACAATCGACCTCATTGTGTTAGCTGAGTATGCTGGCAATCGAACTATGGGACACATTTTTACTTGTACTTGTGCCTGGGGATCCACAACAGGAAATTACCTCAAGCCAACATTAACTCGACAAAAAAAAATACAGTACAAATGATCACAGTCCATTACACATTCCCCCCTCCCACTCTTCAAACACCTAAATCTGCTTACTATACAAAACATTTGCTCTTACTACTGTGCATCCTACATATACAAAACAATAAAATCTAATATTAATCCTGACCTGAAGCACTTTCTTGATAGTTGCAACAAGACCCATAGACAATACTAGGCACAAAAATGTCTATGGCATACCCTGTGTTCAGCTTAACCTTTGTTAAAATTCAGTGTGAATAAAAGGGTCCAAAATCTGGAACTCCCTGCCAGAAATCTCCAGAGCCACTGTCTCAGTGAGCATCTTCAAAACTAGTGTTAAAAAACACCTTCTGTCCCTAACATATCCAACATCAGCTAAATATGAGAAAGCTACATATCCATATTCTCATTGTCACAAACCACTAAAATACAGAATGTGTTCACATTTTGTTAATATGCTAGAATCCTCATTACCTGTAATCATAATCAAACCTGTAATTCTTAAAACAATTAAGCTCGTATATCGTGTACTAATAGGATATTCAATTCTCTTGTATTCATTGTAACTCTTAATTTTATTTTTACAACCTCCTGAGAGACTGTATATATAAGCACTCAGTTATAAAGGTTATTATTATTGTTATTATTATTATTATTATTATTATTTTTATTATTATTATTTTTATTATTATTATTATTATTATTATTATTATTATTATTATTATTATAAACTGCAGATCTTTTTTCCCTCCTGTCCCCCTCCCTCATTCTTTACTTTCTTATGGTCTTTCTCCCCTTTCCTTCTTTCTGATCTTCCTCACCCGTATCTACCTCTTCTCTCTAATCTCTCCTCTCTCCCTCCCTCTTTTCCATCTTCCCCTCATTTGTTTTCTATCTTTCCTCTCTCTCAAGCAGCGCTGTATGACCTTAGTGGGCTTAACGCTTCTTTTTTATTATAATAATAATAATCCTCTCACTCAAACTCATAATGTCAGTATCACTATTTTTTTAGTATAAAATATTGCAACATCACTTGGTATAGAGCTCATCTTGTTTTCATCCTGCATCCACACTGTACTAATTGTAAATTATACTAATTGTAATATTCTTTACTCCCTCTCTCTTTTGTAATAATACAGCCTCTACTCACTTAGCAATGTACTCGTTTACCAATGATACTCCAATACTGAAACTATGTATTGTGCCAAAACAAAAGCATTCACATTGCTAAACTCACAAACTAGTATTTAGTCACTTAGCCAAACTCACAAACTAGTATTTAGTCACTTAGCCATAATACCAACTTACCTCATAATTTGTAATATTTTAAAGTTAAGAATTAATCTAAGTCTGCCCAAAATGCCTAGCCATGCTAGGTGTTCTAGTGGCTCCCTCTGTAATTAGTATTTTACTACATGTAAACCACACAATAACCAAATTCTGTAAACTCAGCATTGTAATCCTTATAGAGAATAAAATTTGAATTTGAATTTGAATGACCTGGACTTACAGCGGAACTTCTGACCCGTATGCATACCTAAATAATGTATATTACAGCTGATTTCCTCTATTCATTACATTACACAGTACACTACCGTATAAACATTTAAAAATATACTAAAAATGTTATAAATGGTGCAAAGGTGACATCAAAACAATATCAAAGATGGTTGAAACAAACCCACTACCATTATAATATGCTCCTCACTTATTGGCGAATTTGTTTACTGATGTTGTCTCAGGAACAGAACTCCATTGTTAAGTGAGGAGAGGCTGTACTACATAATTAAAATTTACCTCTCGGTTACCTACATCTAATCTCAGTAGTCTGTAAGTATTAGGATTAGTCTGCCCGAAATGCACATGCATGTTAGTGGCTTTCTTTGTGCTTAACATTTTATTAAGTGTAAACTACACTTTGTATACTACACAAAGAAATAAGTTGTTTATTGTTTTAGTGTTTAATAAAAATTAACTTCCCATTCATTGTCCTTCCAATCTTTTACTAATAATTTAACCATATAAAATTCCTCTTGAAAATTTTCTGATTTTCTTTTAAATGAGGCCACCCCTTAAAATTTTAGAATCCTGCTAAAGCCACATTTCACTTGCATCTTGAAGTGCATATTTCAAAACTGAATCTCTTTTTCAGAGAAAGTTGAATGACCCGATTGGGAGAATGATGATACTGGTGTGAAACTTAGGCCTTTGTTAGAGCACATCACATCCTAGCCTGTATTATGGCTGGACTTGATGACTACCAGTTCTTTTCAAACCTACGTGAGAGAGAGACCCCTTTTTGGCAGAAGACTTACGAAGATAAGGAAAAAATAATGGAACCAACAGACTGTTATCGGAGACCCACCGAGTTCCCTCAGACTCTACTGAACCCTGTACATGGCTCTCCTCAGACAACTAAACCAGTTTTACCAAAGCCTCATGATCATGATTCATACAAGGGTAATGGATATTTGCTGTTAAGAACCATGTCTAAAAATACAAGTGAAAAAATTAAATTTGAGAAAATGTAATTGCATCATTTTTATAGCCAGCTGTTTCAACCCATTTTGTCTGAAAAATTACCAGTACTTAATGGGAGCAACAACTTTGGGAGTTTGTTCTTCCCTTGGAGAGCAGGAAGTTTGTATGTACAGTATATGAAGTACATATATTTCTTTCCTGATTGCTGTGAGACATATGGTAGGATGAATATATTTTGCCAGATGTATGTAGGAGATTGAGCCACAAGGGTCAGTGATGGTGAAACTGGTTGATAATTTAACCTCACAACCTTGGGGGAAAACAAATAATCTATTTAGATAGGAAATGACAAATCACTCATCTGAATAATTTGCAAACACTGTGCTGTATTTTATAGCTGTCGAGTACATTATAAGCTCGTATACTTAGAGTTGCACACAGCATGGCAGTAGATTGGCAAGTAACAGCAAGCTTGCCCATTGATATTTTTAGAATTTACTGTACTGTGCAGTAGTACTGCTGATGTATCCATAATCATGCTGTTATAGCTAAAGGTTTACTCATGTAAAAATCGTCCAGCTCATGTAGACATAGTCCAACTCGTGTAGCCATAGTCCAGCTCATGTTGCTGTGATGCATCTCGTGTAGCCATAGTGCAGCTTGTGCAACCATAGTGCAGCTTGTGCAGCCATAGTCCAGCTCATGCAGCCGTAATCCATCTCGTGCAGCTCATGTAGCCATAGTGCAGCTTGTGTAGCCATAGTGCAGCTCATGCAGCTATAGTGCAGCTCATGTAGCCATAGTGTAGCTTGTACATCTGTAGTTCAGCTTGTGTAGCCATGGTCCAGCTAGTGCAGCCATAGTCCAGCTTATGCTGCCTTAGTCCAACTCGTGCAGCCATAGTGCAGCTCGTGCAGTCATAGTCCAACTTGTGGAGCCATAGACCAACTTGTGCAGCTTAGTCCAGCTCATGTATGCTACACATAATTTTGTCTCAAGTTATACCTTGAATTATCTTACACACCGTGTTATCTCTTCTCATTCATTTGTAAACATTGTTCTAGTTTGAATTTACAGTACATTATACATGTTGTAAGAGAAGTAAATGCGAGGGTCTTGGCAAGAGGCGTGGAGTTAAAAGATAAAGAATCACACATAAAGTGGGAGTTGTCACAGTTGCTCTTTGCTGATGGCACTGTGCTCTTGGGAGATTCTGAAGAGAAGTTGCAGAGGTTGGTGGATGAATTTTGTAGGAAGTAGGTTGGTAGACAGAAACCATCCAGGGAAGTACTACCGTCCTGCCAAGTGAATGTAAAACAAAAGCCTGTAATTGTTTTACATGATGGTAGGATTGCTGGTGTCTTTTGTCTGTCTCATAAATATGCAAGATTACAGGTATGTCTTGCTACTTCTACTTACACTTAGGTCACACTACACATACATGTACACGTTTATTTATACACACTCATCTGAGTTTTCTTTGATTTTATCTTAATAGTTCTTGGTCTTATTACTTTTCCTTTTATATCCATGGGGAAGTGGAATAAGAATCTTTCCTCCGTAAGCCATGCGTGTTGTAAAAGTCAACTAAAATGCTGGGAACAATGGGCTAGTAACGCCTTTTCCTGTAAAGATTACTAAAAAGAATAAGAAGAAAATTGTCAAAGTGGGAAGTCTGAATGTGTGTGGATGTTGTGCAAATGATAAGAAAGAGATGATTGTGGGTGTTATGAATGAGAAGAAGCTGGATGTCCTGGCTTTAAGTGAAACGAAGCTGAAGGGGGTGGGAGAGTTTCAATGGAGAGGAATAAATGGGATTAGGTCAGGGGTTTCAAATAGAGTTAGAGCTAAAGAAGGAGTAGCAATAATGTTGAAGGATAAGCTGTGGCAGGAAAAGAGGGACTATAAATGTATTAATTCAAGGATTATGTGAAGTAAAATAAAGATTGGATGTGAAAAGTGGGTTATAGTAAGCGTGTATGCACCTGGAGAAGAAAGAAGTGTAGAGGAGAGAGAGAGATTTTGGGAAATGTTGAGTGAATGCATGGGGAGTTTTCAATCAAGTGTGAGAGTAATGGTGGTTGGGGATTTCAATGCTAAAGTGGGTAAAAATGTTATGGAGGGAGTAGTAGGTAAATTTGGGGTGCCAGGGGTAAATGCAAATGGGGAGCCTTTAATTGAGCTATGTGTAGAAAGAGATTTGGTAATAAGTAATACATATTTTATGAAAAAGAGGATAAATAAATATACAAGGTATGATGTAGCACATAATGAAAGTAGTTTGTTAGATTATGTATTGGTGGATAAAAGGTTGATGGGTAGGCTCCAGGATGTACATGTTTATAGAGGGGCAACTGATATATAGGATCATTATTTAGTTGTAGCTACAGTTAGAGTAAGAGGTAGATGGGAAAAGAGGAAGGTGGCAACAACAAGTAAGAGGGAGGTGAAAGTGTATAAACTAAGGGAGGAGGAAGTTCGGGGGAGATACAAGCGACTGTTGGCAGAAAGGTGGGCTAGTGCAAAGATGAGTAGTGGGGGGGGTTGAAGAGGGTTGGAATAGTTTTAAAAATGCAGTATTAGAATGTGGGGCAGAAGTTTGTGGTTATAGGAGGGTGGGGGCAGGTGGAAAGAGGTGTGATAAAAGAGAAAAAGTTAGCTTATGAGAGGTTTTTACAAAGCAGAAGTGTTATAAGAAAAGCAGAGTATATGGACAGTAAAAGAAAGGTGAAGAGAGTAGTGAGAGAGTGCAAAAGGAGAGCAGATGATAGAGTGGGAGAGGCACTGTCAAGAAATTTTAATGAAAATAAGAAAAAATTTTGGAGTGAGTTAAACAAGTTAAGAAAGCCTAGGGAAAGTATGGATTTGTCAGTTAAAAACAGAGTAGGGGAGTTAGTAGATGGGGAGAGGGAGGTATTAGGTAGATGGCGAGAATATTTTGAGGAACTTTTAAATGTTGAGGAAGAAAGGGAGGCGGTAATGTCATGCACTGGTCAGGGAGGTATACCATCTTTTAGGAGTGAAGAAAAGCAGAATGTAAGTGTGGGGAGGTACGTGAGGCATTACGTAGAATGAAAGGGGGTAAAGCAGCTGGAACTGATGGGATCATGACAGAAATGTTAAAAGCAGGGGGGGATATAGTGTTGGAGTGGTTGGTACTTTTGTTTAATAAATGTATGAAAGAGGGGAAGGTACCTAGGGATTGGCGGAGAGCATGTATAGTCCCTTTATATAAAGGGAAAGGGGACAAAAGAGATTGTAAGAATTATAGAGGAATAAGTTTATTGAGTATACCAGGAAAAGTGTACGGTAGGGTTATAATTGAAAGAATTAGAGGTAAGACAGAATGTAGGATTGCGGATGAGCAAGGAGGTTTCGGAGTGGGTAGGGGATGTGTA
This sequence comes from Cherax quadricarinatus, assembly GCF_038502225.1. NCBI lineage: Eukaryota > Metazoa > Arthropoda > Malacostraca > Decapoda > Parastacidae > Cherax > Cherax quadricarinatus. The sequence goes on from NC_091305.1 coordinate 6,312,451, forward strand.
GATCAAGTGTTTACATTGAAGTATATATGTGAACAGTATTTAGATAAAGGTAGGGAAGTTTTTATTGCATTTATGGATTTAGAAAAGGCATATGATAGAGTGGATAGGGGAGTAATGTGGCAGATGTTGCAAGTATATGGAATAGGTGGTCAGTTACTAAATGCTGTAAAGAGTTTTTATGAGGATAGTGAGGCTCAGGTTAGTGTGTGTAGAAGAGAGGGAGACTACTTCCCGGTAAAAGTAGGTCTTAAACAGAGATGTGTAATGTCACCATGGTTGTTTAATATATTTATAGATGGGGTTGTAAAAGAAGTAAATGCTAGGGTGTTCGGGAGAGGGGTGGGATTAAATTATGGGGAATCAAATTCAAAATGGGAATTAACACAGTTACTTTTTGCTGATGATACTGTGCTTATGGGAGATTCTAAAGAAAAATTGCAAAGGTTAGTGGATGAGTTTGGGAATGTGTGTAAAGGTAGAAAGTTGAAAGTGAACATAGAAAAGAGTAAGGTGATGAGGGTATCAAATGATTTAGATAAAGAAAAATTGGATATCAAATTGGGGAGGAGGAGTATGGAAGAAGTAAATGTTTTCAGATACTTGGGAGTTGACGTGTCGGCGGATGGATTTATGAAGGATGAGGTTAATCATAGAATTGATGAGGGAAAAAAGGTGAGTGGTGCATTGAGGTATATATGGAGTCAAAAAACGTTATCTATGGAGGCAAAGAAGGGAATGTATGAAAGTATAGTAGTACCAACACTCTTATATGGGTGTGAAGCTTGGGTGGTAAATGCAGCAGCGAGGAGACAGTTGGAGGCAGTGGAGATGTCCTGTCTAAGGGCAATGTGTGGTGTAAATATTATGCAGAAAATTCGGAGTGTGGAAATTAGGAAAAGGTGTGGAGTTAATAAAAGTATTAGTCAGAGGGCAGAAGAGGGGTTGTTGAGGTGGTTTGGTCATTTAGAGAGAATGGATCAAAGTAGAATGACATGGAAAGCATATAAATGTATAGGGGAAGGAAGGCGAGGTAGGGGTCGTCCTCGAAAGGGTTGGAGAGAAGGGGTAAAGGAGGTTTTGTGGGCGAGGGGCTTGGACTTCCAGCAAGCGTGCATGAGCGTGTTAGATAGGAGTGAATGGAGACGAATGGTACTTGGGACCTGACGATCTGTTGGAGTGTGAGCAGGGTAATATTTAGTGAAGGGATTCAGGGAAACCGGTTATTTTCATATAGTCGGACTTGAGTCCTGGAAATGGGAAGTACAATGCCTGCACTTTAAAGGAGGGGTTTGGGATATTGGCAGTTTGGAGGGATATGTTGTGTATCTTTATACGTATATGCTTCTAAACTGTTGTATTCTGAGCACCTCTGCAAAAACAGTGATTATGTGTGAGTGTGGTGAAAGTGTTGAATGATGATGAAAGCATTTTCTTTTTGGGGATTTTCTTTCTTTTTTGGGTCACCCTGCCTCGGTGGGAGATGGCCAACTTGTTAAAAAAAAAAAAAATGTAAAAGAAGAAAATTGAAAGTGAATACAGGAAAGAGTAAGGTTATAAGGATAACAAAAATATTAGGTGACGAAAGATTGGATATCAGATTGGAGGGAGAGAGTATGGAGGAAGTGAATGTATTCAGATATTTGGGAGTGGACGTGTCAGCGGATGGGTCTAAGAAAGATGAGGTGAATCATAGAATTGATGAGGGGAAAAGGGTGAGCGGTGCACTTAGGAGTCTGTGGAGACAAAGAACTTTGTCCTTGGAGGCAAAGAGGGGAATGTATGAGAGTATAGTTTTACCAACGCTCTTATATGGGTGTGAAGCATGGGTGATGAATGTTGCAGCGAGGAGAAGGCTGGAGGCAGTGGAGATGTCATGTCTGAGGGCAATGTGTGGTGTGAATATAATGCAGAGAATTCGTAGTTTGGAAGTTAGGAGGAGGTGCGGGATTACCAAAACTGTTGTCCAGAGGGCTGAGGTAGGGTTGTTGAGGTGGTTCGGACATGTAGAGAGAATGGAGCGAAACAGAATGACTTCAAGAGTGTATCAGTCTGTAGTGGAAGGAAGGCGGGGTAGGGGTCAGCCTAGGAAAGGTTGGAGGGAGGGGGTAAAGGAGGTTTTGTGTGCGAGGGGCTTGGACTTCCAGTGGGCATGCGTGAGCGTGTTTGATAGGAGTGAATGGAGACAAATGACTTTTAATACTTGATGTGCTGTTGGAGTGTGAGCAAAGTAACATTTATGAAGGGATTCAGGGAAACCGGCAGGCCGGACTTGAGTCCTGGAGATGGGAAGTACAGTGCCTGCACTCTGTAGGAGGGGTGTTAATGTTGCAGTTTAAAAACTGTAGTGTAAAGCACCCTTCTGGCAAGACAGTGATGGAGCGAATGATGGTGAAAGTTTTTCTTTTTCGGGCCACCCTGCCTTGGTGGGAATCGGCCAGTGTGTTAATAAAATAATAAATAAAAATATACATGTTATATTAACTCTCAGATATTTTGGTAACCCTTTTTTTTTATCTTTGTTATCTATGACTTTATTACTCCAGCTTTAGAATAACCCAGTATTAATTCTAATTTTAATATCAGTTTTTATTTTTAAGTTACATAAAATGAACATTTATATGCCACACACAGTTAAATGAGCTCAGATTGTATGTTAATCACAATTCTTTTGTTCTAGATTAAATTCTATAGACTAATATGCTGCAGCTTATGTTTTTTGTTTTATTTTTATGTGATTTTGAGGCAGTTACTGTGTTAACATTGGCTGATGCAGCTCCAGGATTGTAATACTTTTATATTACCATTAAATAAATTAATGCATTTTCAGCGGTCCTTAAAGAAAAGATTAAGTGAAATTAGTCTTATACTGTATATGTTCTGACACATTTTTATGTGATATGCATTTTGTAATTTATGAAGCAAAAAATAATATTACAGTAACTATACTTTTGTATAAAAAATAATTTCAGTTATCTCACTGTAACTGCATGATACATATGGTGAGATGCAGTTTTTCATTTGTTATACAATATATACTGTAATATATTTATGAAAAAGATTAAGCGATACTCAGTAATGTAAAATAATGTCATAATATAATGTACTTTATACTTTCAGACATTCAGATGGAGAAATATGGAGAGTTATCCATCAACATAGTCAGCTTGTGTTCAGAAAATTTACTTAGTCATCCCTTTATTGTGGTTAGAAGACAGTGCCAGGTATGGCAATACAGTATATGTATTGTACAGTAGTATGTTAGTACATTACACCAGTGACAAAGTATGTACTGTTACAGTAGTAGTACACTATACCACTAACAATGTATTTACTGTACAGTAGTATGTTAGTTCATTACACCAGTAACAAAGTACTGTATTGTACAGTATGTTAGTACACTACACCACTAACAATGTATGTACTGTACAGTAGTATGTTAGTACACTACACCACTAACAATGTATGTACTGTACAGTAGTATGTTAGTACACTACACCACTAACAATGTATGTACTGTACAGTAGTATGTTAGTACACTACACCACTAACAATGTATGTACTGTACAGTAGTATGTTAGTACACTACACCACTAACAATGTATATTCTGTACAGTAGTATGTTAGTACACTACACCACTGACAAAGCATATACTCTGCAGTAGTATGTTAGTATACTACATCATTAACAAAGTATGTACTGTATAGTAGTATGTTAGTACACCACATAACTTACACTGTATGTACTCGCCTAATTGTGGTTCCAGGAGTCAATTCATGTGTTGTAGTATGTTAGTACAGTGTATGTACTGTAGTATGTTAGTACAGTGTATGTACTGTAGTATGCTAGTACAGTGTATGTACTGTAGTATGTTAGTACAGTGTATGTACTGTAGTATGTTAGTACGTACACCACTTGACTAACAGTATAAAATGAGAGAATGGTAATGCAAAGCTCTTTTGTTCAATATTTCTTGAGAGGAAAAATATGATTTTTAGAAAATAAATAATATTACTGTATTTTAACATTGATATCAGGCTTTTGAATTCTGATTGACATTCCACTCCTTCTTAGGGTGTTCTTTTTAAGGGTACTGAAGCACTGCCAAGATGGAATAAGCTTAGTTATGTTCTGTAATCTCAATACGTTCATGATATGAGGGGATTTCAACTTTGTTCAGTTGAGTAATATTCTACTCAGATAATACTATTATTTTTTTTTTTTATTATTAACACACTGGCCGATTCCCACCAAGGCAGGGTGGCCTGAAAAAGAAAAACTTTCACCATCATTCACTTCATCACTGTCTTGCCAGAAGGGTGCTTTACACTACAGTTTTTAAACTGCAACATTAACACTCCTCCTACAGAGTGCAGGCACTGTACTTCCCATCTCCAGGACTCAAGTCCGGCCTGCCGGTTTCCCTGAATCCCTTCATAAATGTTACTTTGCTCACACTCCATCAGCACGTCAAGTATTAAACACCATTTGCCTCCATTCACTCCTATCAAATATGCTCACGCATGCCTGCTGGAAGTCCAAGCCCCTCACACACAAAACCTCCTTTACCCCCTCCCTCCAACCTTTCCTAGGCCGACCCCTACCCCACCTTCCTTCCACTACAGACTGATACACTCTTGAAGTCATTCTGTTTCTCTCCATTCTCTCTACATGGCCGAACCACCTCAACAACCCTTCCTCAGCCCTCTGGACAACAGTTTTGGTAATCCCGCACCTCCTCCTAACTTCCAAACTACGAATTCTCTGCATTATATTCACACCACACATTGCCCTCAGACATGACATCTCCACTGCCTCCAGCCTTCTCCTCGCTGCAACATTCATCACCCATGCTTCACACCCATATAAGAGCAATGGTAAAACTATACTCTCATACATTCTCCTCTTTGCCTCCAAGGACAAAGTTCTTTGTCTCCACAGACTCCTAAGTGCACCACTCACCCTTTTCCCCTCATCAATTCTATGATTCACCTCATCTTTCATAGACCCATCTGCTGACACGTCCACTCCCAAATATCTGAATACATTCACCTCCTCCATACTCTCTCCCTCCAATCTGATATCCAATCTTTCATCACCTAATCTTTTTGTTATCCTCATAACCTTACTCTTTCCTGTATTCACTTTTAATTTTCTTCTTTTGCATACCCTACCAAATTCATCCACCAACCTCTGCAACTTCTCTTCAGAATCTCCCAAGAGCACAGTGTCATCAGCAAAGAGCAACTGTGACAACTCCCACTTTATGTGTGATTCTTTATCTTTTAACTCCACGCCTCTTGCCAAGACCCTCGCATTTACTTCTCTTACAACCCCATCTATAAATATATTAAACAACCACGGTGACATCACACATCCTTGTCTAAGGCCTACTTTTACTGGGAAATAATCTCCCTCTTTCCTACATACTCTAACTTGAGCCTCACTATCCTCGTAAAAACTCTTCACTGCTTTCAGTAACCTACCTCCTACACCATACACCTGCAACATCTGCCATATTGCCACCCTATCCACCTTGTCATATGCCTTTTCCAAATCCATAAATGCCACAAAAACTTCTTTAGCCTTATCTAAATACTGTTCACTTATATGTTTCACTGTAAACACCTGGTCCACACACCCCCTACCTTTCCTAAAGCCTCCTTGTTCATCATCACGTGTTAAATTACTTTTTTCTCTTTCTTGCCAAATCTAGCACAATGAACAAGGAATATGACATAACACATGTTCATTCATTTGTTATGTCATATTCCTTGCTGGTCATTAATCCTTTCAATGTCACCCGTATAGAACTACATCATTGATGCTAATGTTGCTCATGTAGATCAGCATTTTAAGAACAGTTATTTATTTATTTATTTATTTAGTAATTTGAGCATACATACAGAGGTACAAAAAAATACAGGTAAGAGCAGCATGCCAAAGCCACTTGTATGCATAGCATTACGGGCTGGCTTAAAATTAACTTAAGATTAACTAAGCAATGATGTAATCAGTGATAAAACATTATTGTAAACAGATAACTATAAAATACAAATGAGTATTACAAAGACAGGTCATATGGTTGCATGCATTGCTGTACATTGTCGAATGGAGTATTCTGTTAGGTAGTGTATTTAAAAAATAACAAAGTTAGATTGGGTCTTAGGTTTAACATTTATGTGATATAATTGTGAGAAACATTTAAGATATACAATTTATAAGGTTCAGTTATTCAGTATTTATTTGGTTTTGGGTGAGTAAGTGATCTTTGAGAAGAGACTTAAATTTATAAACAGGTAGTGTTTCTTTTATATTTACAGGTAATGAATTCCAGATTTTAGGGCCTTTTATGTGCATTGAGTTTTTGCATAGCGTGAGATGGACACGAGGAACATCAAAGAGTGATCTGTGCCTTGTGTTATGGTCATGTGTTCTGTTGAGGTTGGCAAGATGCTTGAGGGGAGGGTTAACATCAGAGTTAAGTGTTCTATGTATGTAATAGGTGCAGTAATAAGTATGGATGTTTTGTATGGTGAGTAGGTTTAGTGTTTTGAATATTGGTGGAGTGTGCTGCCTGTAGTGGGAATTTGTTATCATTCTGACTGCAGCCTTTTGTTGGGTAAATAGTGGTCTGAGATGGTTAATTGTTGTTGAGCCCTATGCACAAATTCCATAGGTGAGATAGGGGTAAATAAGAGAGTGATATAGGGCCAGGAGGGCTGACTGTGGAACATAGTACCATGGAACATAGTACTACTGTGGAACATAGTACCATATCTTCCTCAGATATTCTGTGAGCAGTAAATTTTGGCTTAGACATGGGCAGTAAGTGTGCACAGCATAAAAAAAAAAAAATTCTGCCACATGCAGTGCATGATTTGGTGGATTTTTCTAAGGAAGAGTTAGACCCCTTCTCCCCCTCCCAAGTTTGTTTTATTAGTTTTTACTAGGTCAGCCTCAATTATTGGGATGGGCCTAAACCTTGACCAGTTATTCTTAGTTATATTTTATTATCCAAGAAATGGAGTATAACTTTGCATTTTTTTCTGTGTATGCATGTGATGATGGATTCAAAGTGGAGGACTAGTGTTATATAGGAGAGGTCTGGGAGCATGACTAATGAACAAAAGAATTGTTGCTTTAGTGGCTGGAATGCCTACACTGTTTCTTTTGAACTATACTTTTAAATTGTTTTAGTGTGTAAAATTGGCCAAATTACTAAATTCTGTAGCCATTATAGAATATTTCTGAGAGTTGAATGGGTGGTTTCTTATGTTTAATCAGTAGAACAGAAGGTATTCTGGAATTGGCATAAAATAGGATTTGTTCTAGGCAAAATTGCCATTGTGTAAATTGTGCCCAGACTACCACCACCTGTGTAATTCCATAAGTTTTCCATCAGATTTCACATTTTTGGTGTCAGTGCCTTCTGAAAAATATCTTTTCCATTTCAGAAGATAAAATTATTACTTTACTTTTTATTAGCAACACTGACAGCACTTAATTTTATGTCGAAGGTTCATGTCACTGAAAGGGTTAATAGGTTTTAATGTGCTACATACTTTCTGTCTGATGTAATAAAAATAATTTTGTCCCCACAGGTGAATGTTAATAGCCAGCGTTACCATGTCCTGCCAATAACACTTGTGCCAGCCTTAATACACATGCAAGGATGTCAAGGTTTCTCTGCTTTTTGGAAAGGGCTGGGCTCAATACTTACAGTAAAAGGAGTGACCATGGCCCTAGAAGACTTCATTTCAAAATTTACTCCATGGCCAAAGTAAGGAATAAAACAAGTGGTTATTGGTTAATAACATTAATAATGTATCATTTCTTTAGTTATTTTTTATTAACTCAAAGATTATTTCTGGTTTTATGTGCAATAAATATAAGGATTGTTGTAGATACTATTAATTTTCAGTTTTTCTAGATCTACAGTACTATTAGAATATCAGAAATTGATACCTGTTGCAGAGATTTATTATTAATATAAAAAAGGCAATAGATGTTGTGGAAATGGCTCACTAATAATTAACTGTTGAATAAAACTAGCAGAATAGTAAAGGCATTATAAAGGGAAAAAGATGTGTCCGAGCATTTATTAGAAAACATCTGAGTCTTGGGGCCTTGCTCAGTCCCAGGACCATAATCTTTAATAAAAGTTTTTCAGTCTTTACTTGACCCCTTGACTGTCGCAACCCCAAATCCTGAGGTGTCTCCTGGTGTCGCAAAAAATCCGAAAAAAAAAAAAAAAGATTTTTCTTATGAAATGATAGAGAATCTCTTCCTGTTTGTAATGGCACCAAAAGAATGAAATTTGATGGAAAACTGACGGAGTTACGCTCTCGCAAAGTTAGCACCCTCGGCGATATTTACGAATCGGCGATTTTGCACACTTTGAGCCCTATTTTCGGCTAATTCCATTATTCCAGTTGACCAAACTCATAGCTATTTCTTTAGAACTCCATTTTTTCTATTGATTGAGTACAAGAAACTGCCCATTTACCGATTTCAACTACCCAATAACGTGGTCAGAAATTTGCAATTTGGCCAATTTCACGAAAATTAAAAAAATACGACAATTTCAAAATAGGGTCCAGAATGAACAATGCAGACATTCCTGGCTCTAAAATAACATTTTCTTTGTTCATCAGTCATGTCTCCAAGCCCCTCTGATATTACTCTTGCTTTCTATTTTGAATTTTTATTCGAACAAAAAATAGAAGATATACTGTTATGCAGACTACTGCAATATTGTAATAATTGTATAAATAATATCAACCCATTCATGACTGCATATTAGAATGGCTATTTGGACATATATTGGAAAATGACATCATTTGTTTACTTTTGAACATCAACAAAAATCAAACATTTCCCCTAATTTGAGCTCCATTTCCAGGTTCTTTTCATAGTAAAACCAATCAAAATCACCTCTATTTCTATAACATGTTTTCCATTCTATCAAATGAGACCAAGAAAACGAGAATACAACCATAAATACTATACAAAAATAGACCACACATTCAGCATTTTAATTAAAAAAAGGTCAGATTTTTTTTTCTCATTCCTCTCTGCATGCTGCAGGATTTTTTTTTTATATGGTGCACACTGATCACACAGACCCATTCTCTCACATGTGGGCCTACCAGCTTTCTCCTGCTTGATTTGAAGCCGCTAAAATTTTTGAGTATACATGTACAGTGGTCCCTCGCTTTTCGTAGTTCTCGGCAATCGTAAATTTCGCCAATCATAGGGGTATTTTCATATAAACATGGACTTGCTTTTCATAGGTTGACTCGCAAATAGTAGTTCGTCCGGGACACGTACGCACGGTGTGAGCCGGGGCGGCCTCCCTACCCAGCCAGTCTGGCATTGTTTACCAGTGAGTGAAGGTCCCCTCAAGTGCTCCTACGAAATATTTCATAATATTCCACTCATTTTAGTGCTTGCAAGTACTAAATAAGCTACCATGGCTCCACAGAAAGCTCCTAGTGCCAACCCTGTGGTAAAGAAGGTGAGAAATATGTACAGTGACAAAGTCTTGGGCCATTTTAGAGAAGTGTTAAAGAGACGCCAGAAACAGAGCTCTCTCCACAGTTACTTTGCGAGACAGGACTAGAGTGACTCTCAAGGTGGTCCTAGTGGCATTAAGAAACAGAGAAGAGAAGCAACCCCAGAGAAGCAATTGGTACCTGAGGTGTTGCCGGAAGGGGATTCCCTTTCCAAACTGTAAACAATCCAATCTCTCTCCTCCTCCAGTCTCCCATACACTAAGAAGAATCTCCAATAAAGGTAAGTGTTATGCTGTTAATGTTTCATTCATCATTTCCCATTGTATTGTTTATGTACTACATGTATATTTCATGTAAAAATTGTTTTTGTTTTAATACTTCTGGGTGTCAGGAACAGATTAATTGTATTTACATTATTTCTTATGGGGAAAATTGATCCGCAAATCGTAAATTTCGTTTATAGTAGTTCCTCCAGGAATGGATTAATTACGAAAAACGAGGGACCACTGTATATATGTCAAACACGGTGGCTCGTAAGACGTATATATACGACTGAAACGGTCAAAGGGTTAAGTGTCTTTGTTTTCCTCTGCTTGTTGGTATCATATATCAGGTTTATACCAGAGACATTATAACTGAACCTTTTTTACAGTATTCAGAATAAGCAGAGACTGTATTTTGCTGAATTTCTCGTCTTATCCACTGTCCCTTAACTGTACAGTACATTTCAGTTAATATGCTGATTATGTTCCAGAAAACCAATGTTTTAAATGAAATCATGTTAACTGGACTGAAAAACATATGGGATAAAAAGAATTACATATGTACAACAAAGAAAGCCAAATAAGTTTTTAAGTTTTGTAATTTGTCAGAAATATCTAACTTTTTCATACCTTATATTGTAAGTGTATGTAGCGAGATGTGCACTAATAAAATATAGTACATGTAGCTAAGAAAAAGATTAAGTCAATTTTTCTTGACCTAAATTCTGGTTAATGGAACAGTACTTTTTGACCCTTGAACTGTGTGCAACATTCGTGTATGCTTATGACAATTGTGTCCAACATACTATTATACAGTTTTTCGTACCTACAAATCTGCCACCTGCCAATGTTTTTGACCTCACTACAACTCTTTGGGTCTTCTACAATCTCTTCATGCTTTTTTGAAATAAATTCTTGAATTTTGAATTTGAAGACTAGGAGGGTCTACACAGGTGATGACTATGTCTCTGATTTACTAGTTCACCTAACTAACATAAGTAAACAATGAACTCAGGAGCTATTATTTCACCACCAGCTTCCATACCAGCAAACAGGTGTGCAACTGACATGAAGATGACTTTTTTTTTTTTATTTTTTTTTTAACAAGTCAGCCATCTTCCACTGAGGCAGGGTGACCCAAAAAGAAAGAAAATCCCCAAAAAGAAAATACTTTCATCGTCATTCAACGCTTTCACCTCACTTACACATAATCACTGTTTTTGCAGAGGTGCTCAGAATACAACAGTTTAGAAGTATATACGTATAAAGATACACAACATATCCCTCCAAACTGCCAGTATACCAAAATCCCTCCTTTAAAGTGCAGGCACTGTACTTCCCATTTCCAGGACTCAAGTCCGGCTATATAAAATAACCGGTTTCCCTGAATCCCTTCACTAAATATTACCCTGCTTACACTCCAATAGCTCGTCAGGTCCCAAATACCATTCGTCTCCATTCACTCCTATCTAACACGCTCACGCATGCTTGCTGGAAGTCCAAGCCCCTCGCCCACACACCCTCCTTTACCTCCTTTCATGATGATGAAAGTATTTTCTTTATGGGGATTTTCTTTCTCTTTGGGTCACCCTGCCTCGGCGGAGACGGCCGACTTGTTGAAAAAAAAAAAAAAATTTATAATATTTACAATTTCTTGATACTAACAGTGGAATTCAGCCAGAAAGCATGCTAAGTAGTTTTAACCCAGGATATCCCAATCAGTTATACAGTGCAACTTATTTCCATGTTTCCATGGGCATTGCACCTTGAAACATTTGTAATATGGCAGGATTTTGTTGTAAATACGTATGTTTTACAGTACTCTGGAAGGCACAGAGGTGTTATGAGCACAAAATGTTGTTTATATAACCCAGGATATTCCCTTAAACCTAAATCTAAATCATAAATAATTAACCTAGGATAACCCAATATAGTCAAACTGTGTGACTTCTTTCCATGTTTTGAGGAGTATTACAACTTTAAAAAACTACAGGTCTCCCTCAACATTCGCGAGGGTTAGGGGATCAAGAGCCTCGCGAATGTTGAAAAACAGTGAATGTTTGGTGCCCCAATATATTGTAGGGAAATATATTACAATACTGCTTCCTTAACTTGTTGAACCATGAATAATCATAAAATACATGAAAACGTCGTAAATTCTACTAAATATATACATGTTATGCTTTAATAACGTATGTTATTTAATAACATGTATGTTAATAACATGTATGTTATTAAATACCACAGACTCCACCACTGCCTCCACCACTGCGAGTCCCTACTACCCTCCCTCCGAGCCCCGCAACTGGCAGCCAGCCCTCCCACCACTCAGTGTGGTGAGTGTTTTGTTTGTTCATTATTTGCTATTAAACTACAGAATAAATAATGTAAACCCATTCATGACTGCATATTGGAATGGCTATTAGGAAAGGTATTAGACGGTGACATCATGTGTTTACTCTTGAACACAGCAAAGAATCGAACATTTCTGCTATTGCTAATAATAACAATAATAATAATAATAAATACGATATAATTGAAGAAGGAAATTGTACAAAAATACGAGGGAGTGGTTGACACATCATCAGTGTGACTTTGTTTATGCTGGAGTGAACATTAGTTTCCCTGCTCTTCCAAACATTTCACAGTAATTCAGCGGTTGAGGCAGTGGTATTTAATAACATATATGTTATAAATAATAATAGTACATGTTATTATTAATAACATGTATTATTATTAACATGTATTATTATTAACATGTATGTATTTAATAACATATACAGTGGACCCCCGCATAACGATATTAATCCGTTTCTGAGAGCTCATTGTTATGTGAAATTATCGTTATGCGAATGAATTTTCCCCATAAGAAATAATGGAAATCAAATTAATCCGTGCAAGACACCCAAAAGTATGAAAAAAAAATTTTACCACATGAAATATACATTTTCCTACGCACAAAGAGAAGGATACATGCACAATAGTAGAGTAGTACATGCACAATATATATTGTGCATGTACTACTCTACTAAATGAAGAATAAATGACACTTACCTTTATTGAAGATGCAGCAATGGCTGATGAGACACTGTGTCCTGGGAGTGCCTTTTCCTCCTGAGTACTGTAGGTCCTGTTTGGCATTTTCTTCCAGAACAGGCCTTATCACACTGTGTATGCCACTACGATTCTTAAATCTCTCAAACCAACCTTTGCTGGCTTTAAATTCACCAATATGAGCACTAGTTCCAGGCATTTTTTCCTGTTCACCTGGGTGTTAGTCGACTGGTGTGGGTTGCATCCTGGGAGAAGATTAAGGACCCCAATGGAAATAAGTTAGACAGTCTTCGATGACACTGACTTTTTTGGGTTATCCTGGGTGGCTAACCCTCTGGGGTTAATTGTTTCTTGGTATTCTCAATAAGCCACACCAACAATGGTGCTACAGCAGCAGCAGCAGCAGCAGCTGACAGTGCTACAGCAGCAGCTGACAGTGCTACAGCAGCAGCTGCCAGTGCTACAGCAGCAGCAGATGGTGCTACAGCAGCAGCAGACGGTACTACAGCAGCAGCAGCAGCTGACGGTGGTACAGCAGCACCAGCAGCTGACGGTGCTACAGCAGCAGCTGACAGTGCAGCATCAGCAGCAGCAGCAGCTGACAGTGCTACAGCAGCAGCTGACAGTGCTACAGCAGCAGCAGCAGCTGACGGTGGTACAGCAGCAGCAGCAGCTGATGGTGCTACAGCAGCAGCAGCAGCTGACAGTGCTACAGCAGCAGCAGCAGCAGCAGCTGACAGTGCTACAGCAGCAGCAGACTGTGCTATGGCAACAGCAGACAGTACTACAGCAACAGCAGCTGACGGTGGTACAGCAACAGCAGCAGCTGATGGTGCTACAGCAGCAGCAGCAGCTGACAGTGCTACAGCAGCAGCAGCATTAGCAGTTGACCATGGTACCACAGTATTTCGATAATATTTCTCACCCTTTTTACCACAGGGTTGGCACTAGAAGCTTTCTTGGGGCCCATGGTCACTTATTTTGCAGATAAAATCACCAAAAATGCTGTAATAATACGATATGTTCCGATTGTATGCTTGGATGTTACCGTGGAGGCTGGCTTGTAAACAATGCCACCGGCGGAACATGTGAGGCTGGCTCAGGCCGCACATTAGACGCGTCTCGGACGAATAGCGTTGAGCGGGTTTTTTAGTGGTATGCGAGGCAAAATCTTAGCGATAAAATGTATCGGTATGCGGATTTAACGTTATGTGATGCCAACGGTATGCGGGGGTCCACTGTATGTTATAAATAATAATAGTACATATTATTAATAACATGTATTATTATTAACATGTATGTTATTAAATACCATTGCCTCAATCACTGCCTCTACCACTCCAGTCGCACTCAATCTACAAGCACCAAACACAATGAATTATTGTGAAATGTTTGGAAGAGCAGGGAGACTAATGTTCACTCCAGCATAAACAAAGTCACATTGACGATGTGTCAACCACTCCCTCGTATTTTTGTACAATTTCCTTCTTCAATTATATCATATTTATTATTATTATTATTATTATTATTATTATTATTATCACTATTGTTATTATTAGCTGTAGCAGAAATGTTTAATTCTTTGCAGTGTTCAAGAGTAAACACATGATGTCACCGTCTAATACCTTTCCTAATAGCCATTCCAATATGCAGTCATGAATGGGTTTACATTATTTATTCTGTAGTTTAATAGCAAATAATGAACAAACAAAACACTCACCACACTGAGTGGTGGGAGGGCTGGCTGCCAGTTGCGGGGGTCAGAGGGAGGGTAGTAGGGACTCGCCAGTGGCGGGAAACTTAAATATGATTTGGCGGCTGGGAATTTGGTGGCTGAGAATTTGGCAGTTGGGAATTCGCGAATGTGTGAAGCCCATGAAAGTTGAAAACGTGAATGTTGAGGGAGACCTGTATATTATAAGTATTCCTTGTACTACATACTATTAGAAGATCAAAGTAGTAAAGAAAATACAAAAAAATATATACTGTATATTCCAAGTGGAGCAATGTTGGACTTGGCATTTCATTATGTTTGGAGTGCTAAAACATCTTTAAACACATCTAATATCATAGGAAACTAGTGTACATAGTGCTCAAAATTAAAAGCAATTAAAAAATGAAAAAAACTATAATTTGATATCAGTAAATTGTAAAAATGTAAATATCTTTGGTGCATTTATACTGCTGTTGCTGATGAGTGATCATTTTTTTCATTTTTCACCAACTTCAACATACCATAAAATCTTAAGTTTTCATCTGATTCCACCATTCATTCTGTAAGAGATTTTTTCTTTTTTCAAAATGTTCCCACACATAAGGAATTTTTTTTCTGGACATACCACCATTTATAGGTTGATCTTGAAATACATTGAGAGAGTTGGTGTGGCCCTGCTGAACCATTGTGAATGGCTGTAGTTCAGCAGATGCACT
>NC_091305.1:6337713-6345213 GCF_038502225.1 Cherax quadricarinatus
TAAATATGCAAGATTACAGGCATGTCTTGCTACTTCTACTTACACTTAGGTCACACTACACATACATGTACACGTTTATTTATACACACTCATCTGAGTTTTCTTTGATTTTATCTTAATAGTTCTTGGTCTTATTACTTTTCCTTTTATATCCATGGGGAAGTGGAATAAGAATGTTTCCTCCGTAAGCCATGCGTGTTGTAAAAGTCAACTAAAATGCCGGGAACAATAGGCTAGTAACCCCTTTTCCTGTAAAGATTACTAAAAAGAATAAGAAGAAGAAAATTGTCAAAGTGGGAAGTCTGAATGTGCGTGGATGTTGTGCAAATGATAAGAAAGAGATGATTGTGGATGTTATGAATGAGAAGAAACTGGATGTCCTGGCTTTAAGTGAAACAAAGCTGAAGGGGGTGGGAGAGTTTCAATGGAGAGGAATAAATGGGATTAGGTCAGGGGTTTCAAATAGAGTTAGAGCTAAAGAAGGAGTAGCAATAATGTTGAAGGATAAGCTATGGCAGGAAAAGAGGGACTACAAATGTATAAATTCAAGGATTATGTGGAGTAAAATAAAGATTGGATGTGAAAAGTGGGTTATAGCAAGTGTGTATGCACCTGGAGAAGAGAGAAGTGTAGAGGAGAGAGAGATTCTGGGAAATGTTGAGTGAATGCGTGGGGAGTTTTCAGTCAAGTGTGAGAGTAATGGTGGTTGGGGATTTCAATGCTAAAGTGGGTAAAAATGTTATGGAGGGAGTAGTAGGTAAATTTGGGGTGCCAGGGGTAAATGTAAATGGGGAGCCTTTAATTGAGCTATGTGCAGAAAGAAATTTGGTAATAAGTAATACATATTTTATGAAAAAGAGGATAAATAAATATACAAGGTATGATGTAGCACGTAATGAAAGTAGTTTGTTAGATTATGTATTGGTGGATAAAAGGTTGATGGGTAGGCTCCAGGATGTACATGTTTATAGAGGGGCAACTGATATATTAGATCATTATTTAGTTGTAGCTACAGTTAGAGTAAGAGGTAGATGGGAAAAGAGGAAGGTGGCAAGAACAAGTAAGAGGGAGGTGAAAGTGTATAAACTAAGGGAGGAGGAAGTTCGGGTGAGATATAAGCGACTATTGGCAGAAAGGTGGGCTAGTGCAAAGATGAGTAGTGGGGGGGTTGAAGAGGGTTGGAATAGTTTTAAAAATGCAGTATTAGAATGTGGGGCAGAAGTTTGTGGTCATAGGAGGGTGGGGGCAGGAGGAAAGAGGAGTGATTGGTGGAATGATGAAGTACAGGGTGTGATAAAACAGAAAAAGGTAGCTTACAAGAGGTTTTTACAAAGCAGAAGTGTTATAAGAAGAGCAGAGTATATGGAGAGTAAAAGAAAGGTGAAGAGAGTGGTGAGAGAGTGCAAAAGGAGAGCAGATGAAAGAGTGGGAGAGGCACTGTCAAGAAATTTTAATGAAAATAAGAAAAAATTTTTGAGTGAGTTAAACAAGTTAAGAAAGCCTAGGGAAAGTATGGATTTGTCAGTTAAAAACAGAGTAGGGGAGTTAGTAGATGGGGAGAGGGAGGTATTAGGTAGATGGCGAGAATATTTTGAGGAACTTTTAAATGTTGAGGAAGAAAGGGAGGCGGTAATTTCATGCACTGGTCAGGGAGGTATACCATCTTTTAGGAGTGAAGAAGAGCAGAATGTAAGTGTGGGGGAGGTACGTGAGGCATTACGTAGAATGAAAGGGGGTAAAACAGCTGGAACTGATGGGATCATGACAGAAATGTTAAAAGCAGGGGGGGATATAGTGTTGGAGTGGTTGGTACTTTTGTTTAATAAATGTATGAAAGAGGGGAAGGTACCTAGGGATTGGCGGAGAGCATGTATAGTCCCTTTATATAAAGGGAAAGGGGACAAAAGATATTGTAAAAATTATAGAGGAATAAGTTTACTGAGTATACCAGGAAAAGTATATGGTAGGGTTATAATTGAAAGAATTAGAGGTAAGACAGAATGTAGAATTGCGGATGAGCAAGGAGGCTTCAGAGTGGGTAGGGGATGTGTAGATCAAGTGTTTACATTGAAGCATATATGTGAACAGTATTTAGATAAAGGTAGGGAAGTTTTTATTGCATTTATGGATTTAGAAAAGGCATATGATAGAGTGGATAGAGGAGCAACGTGGCAGATGTTGCAAGTACAGTGGACCCCCGCATAGCGATATTAATCCGTGCAAGAGAGCTCATTGTTATGCGAAATTATCGTTATGCGAATGAATTTTCCCCATAAGAAATAATGGAAATCAAATTAATCCATGCAATACACCCCAAAGTATGAAAAAAAAAATTTTTTACCACATGAAATATTAATTTTAATACACACAAACTGAAAAAGGCATCCACAATTACATGACACTTACTTTTATTGAAGATCTGGTGATGATTGATGGGATGGGAGGAGGAGAGAGTGTTAGTGTTTAGAAGGGGAATCCCCTTCCATTAAGACTTGAGGTGTCAAGTCCTTTTCTGGGGTTACTTCCCTTCTTCTTTTAATGCCACTAGGACCAGCTTCAGAGTCACTGGAGTTCTGTCGCACAACATATCTGTCCATAGTGGCCTGTACCTCTCGTTCCTTTATGACTTCCCTAAAGTGTTTCACAACATTGTCAGTGTAATAGTCACCAGCACGGCTTGCAATAGCTGTGTGAGGGTGATTTTCATCCATGAAGGTTTGCACTTCAAGCCACTTTGCACAGATTTCCTTAATCTTTGTAGTAGGCAATTTCTTCAATTTCTCTCTCCCCTCCTTCGAACCAGTTTCCTCAGGTCTGGCCTCTTGCTGTTGAAGTTGATCACTCAGCTCATCAGTGGTTAGTTCTTCATTGTCCTCCTCCACCAACTCTTCCACATCATCCCCACTAACCTCCAACCCCAAGGACTTTCCCAATGCCATAATGGATTCCTCAACTGGCATAGGATTTTGAGGGTTAGCCTGAAACCCTTCAAAATCCCTTTGGTCTACACATTCTGGCCACAGTTTCTTCCAAGCAGAGTTCAAGGTCCTCTTAGTCACTCCCTCCCAAGCCTTACCTATAAGGTTTACACAATTGAGGATATTAAAGTGATCTCTCCAAAACTCTCTTAGAGTCAGTTGAGTTTCTGAGGTCACTACAAAGCACCTTTCAAACAGAGCTTTTGTGTACAGTTTTTTGAAGTTTGCAATAACCTGCTGGTCCATGGGCTGCAGGAGAGGAGTGGTAATAGGAGGCAAAAACTTCACCTTAATGAATTTCATGTCCCCATAAAGTCGCTCTGCCACATCTGTAGGATGACCAGGGGCATTGTCTAACACCAGGAGGCACTTAAGTTCTAATTTCTTTTCAGTTAGGTAATCTTTCACATTGGGGGCAAATGCATTGTGTAACCAGTCATAGAAAAAGTCCCTAGTGACCCATGCCTTACTGTTTGCCCTCCACAGCACACACAAATTTTCCTTGAGGACATTCTTTTGCCTGAACGGTCTGGGAGTTTCAGAGTGATACACTAATAAAGGCTTCACTTTGCAATCACCAGTAGCATTGGAACACATCAACAGAGTAAGCCTGTCTTTCATAGGCTTATGTCCTGGGAGTGCCTTTTCCTCCTGAGTAATGTAGGTCCTGCTTGGCATTTTCTTCCAAAACAGGCCTGTTTCATCACAATTAAACACTTGTTCAGGTTTCAGTCCTTCAGTTTCTATGTACTCCTTGAATTCCTGCACATATTTTTCAGCTGCTTTGTGGTCCGAACTGGCAGCCTCACCATGCCACTACGCCTCTTAAATCTCTCAAACCAACCTTTGCTGGCCTTAAATTCACTCACATCATCACTAGTTGCAGGCATTTTTTTAATTAAATCCTGATGCAACTTCCTAGCCTTTTCACTTATGATCATTTGAGAGATGCTATCTCCTGCTATCTGTTTCTCATTTATCCACACCAATAAGAGTCTCTCAACATCTTCCATCACTTGCGATCTCTGTTTCGAAAACACAGTTAAACCTTTGGCAAGAACAGCTTCCTTGATTGCCTTTTTGTTGCCCACAATAGTAGCGATGGTTGATTGGGGTTTACTATACAACCTGGCCAGCTCGGAGACACGCACTCCACTTTCATACTTATCAATGATCTCTTTCTTCATCTCTATAGTAATTCTCACCCTTATTGCTGTAGGGTTGGCACTAGAAGCTTTCTTGGGGCCCATGGTCACTTATTTTGCAGATAAAATCACCAGAAACACTGTAATAATACGAAATGTTCCGATTGTATGCTTGGATGTTACCGCGGAGGCTGGCTGGTAAACAATGCCACCGGCGGAACATGTGAGGCTGGCTAAGGGCGCACATTAGACGCGTCTCGGACGAACAGCGTTGAGCGGGTTTTTTAGCGGTATGCAAGGCAAAATCTTGGCGATAAAATGTAGCGGTATGCGGATTTAACGTTATGTGATGCCAACGGTATGCGGGGGTCCACTGTATATGGAATAGGTGGTAAGTTACTAAATGCTGTAAAGAGCTTTTATGAGGATAGTGAGGCTCAGGTTAGGGTATGTAGAAGAGAGGGAGAATACTTTCCGGTAAAAGTAGGTCTTAGACAGGGATGTGTAATGTCACCATGGTTGTTTAATATATTTATAGATGGGGTTGTAAAAGAAGTAAATACTAGGGTGTTCGGGAGAGGGGTGGGATTAAATTATGGGGAATCAAATTCAAAATGGGAATTGACACAGTTACTTTTTGCTGATGATACTGTGCTTATGGGAGAGTCTAAAGAAAAATTGCAAAAGTTAGTGGATGAGTTTGAGAATGTGTGTAAAGGTAGAAAGTTGAAAGTGAACATAGAAAAGAGTAAGGTGATGAGGGTATCAAATGATTTAGATAAAGAAAAATTGGATATCAAATTGGGGAGGAGGAGTATGGAAGAAGTGAATGTTTTCAGATACTTGGGAGTTGAAGTGTCAGCGGATGGATTTATGAAGGATGAGGTTAATCATAGAATTGATGAGGGAAAAAAGGTGAGTGGTGCATTGAGGTATATGTGGAGTCAAAAAACGTTATCTATGGAGGCAAAGAAGGGAATGTATGAAAGTATAGTAGTACCAACACTCTTATATGGATGTGAAGCTTGGGTGGTAAATGCAGCAGCGAGGAGACGGTTGGAGGCAGTGGAGATGTCCTGTCTAAGGGCAATGTGTGGTGTAAATATTATGCAGAAAATTTGGAGTGTGGAAATTAGGAGAAGGTGTGGAGTTAATAAAAGCATTAGTCAGAGGGCAGAAGAGGGGTTGTTGAGGTGGTTTGGTCATTTAGAGAAAATGGATCAAAGTAGAATGACATGGAAAGCATATAAATCTATAGGGGAAGGAGAGAAGGGTAGGGGTCGTCCTCGAAAGGGTTGGAAAGAGGGGGTAAAGGAGGTTTTGTGGGCGAGGGGCTTGGACTTCCAGCAAGCGTGCATGAGCGTGTTAGATAGGAGTGAATGGAGACGAATGATACTTGGGACCTGACGATCTGTTGGAGTGTGAGCAGGGTAATATTTAATGAAGGGATTCAGGGAAACCGGTTATTTTCATATAGTCGGACTTGAGTCCTGGAAATGGGAAGTACAATGCCTGCACTTTAAAGGAGGGGTTTGGGATATTGGCAGTTTGGAGGGATATGTTGTGTATCTCTATACGTATATGCTTCTAAGCTGTTGTATTCTGAGCACCTCTGCAAAAGCAGTGATAATGTGTGAGTGTGGTGAAAGTGTTGATTGATGATGAAAGTATTTTCTTTTTGGGGATTTTCTTTCTTTTTTTGGTCACCCTGCCTCGGTGGGAGACGGCCGACTTGTTGAAATATATATATATATATATATATATATAGATTATGTATTGGTGGATAAAAGGTTTATGGGTAGGCTCCAGGATGTACATGTTTATAGAGGGGCAACTGATATATCGGATCATTATTTAGTTGTAGCTACAGTTAGAGTAAGAGGTAGATGGGAAAAGAGGAAGGTGGCAACAACAAGTAAGAGGGAGGTGAAAGTGTATAAACTAAGGGAGGAGGAAGTTCGGGCGAGATATAAGCGACTATTGGCAGAAAGGTGGGCTAGTGCAAAGATGAGTAGTGGGGGGGTTGAAGAGGGTTGGAATAGTTTTAAAAATGCAGTATTAGAATGTGGGGCAGAAGTTTGTGGTTATAGGAGGGTGGGGGCAGGAGGAAAGAGGAGTGATTGGTGGAATCATGAAGTAAAGGGTGTGATAAAAGAGAAAAAGGTAGCTTACGAGAGGTTTTTACAAAGCAGAAGTGTTATAAGAAGAGCAGAGTATATGGAGAGTAAAAGAAAGGTGAAGAGTGGTGAGAGAGTGCAAAAGGAGAGCAGATGAAAGAGTGGGAGAGGCACTGTCAAGAAATTTTAATGAAAATAAGAAAAAATTTTGGAGTGAGTTAAACAAGTTAAGAAAGCCTAGGGAAAGTATGGATTTGTCAGTTAAAAACAGAGTAGGGGAGTTAGTAGATGGGGAGAGGGAGGTATTAGGTAGATGGCGAGAATATTTTGAGGAACTTTTAAATGTTAAGGAAGAAAGGGAGGCGGTAATTTCATGCACTGGCCAGGGAGGTATACCATCTTTTAGGAGTGAAGAAGAGCAGAATGTAAGTGTGGTGGAGGTACGTGAGGCATTACGTAAAATGAAAGGGGGTAAAGCAGCTGGAACTGATGGGATCATGACAGAAATGTTAAAAGCAGGGGGGGATATAGTGTTGGAGTGGTTGGTACTTTTGTTTAATAAATGTATGAAAGAGGGGAAGGTACCTAGGGATTGGCGGAGAGCATGTATAGTCCCTTTATATAAAGGGAAAGGGGACAAAAGAGATTGTAAAAATTATAGAGGAATAAGTTTACTGAGTATACCAGGAAAAGTATACGGTAGGGTTATAATTGAAAGAATTAGAGGTAAGACAGAATGTAGAATTGCGGACGAGCAAGGAGGTTTTAGAGTGGGTAGGGGATGTGTAGATCAAGTGTTTACATTGAAGCATATATGTGAACAGTATTTAGATAAAGGTAGGGAAGTTTTTATTGCATTTATGGATTTAGAAAAGGCATATGATAGAGTGGATAGAGGAGCAATGTGGCAGATGTTGCAAGTATATGGAATAGGTGGTAAGTTACTAAATGCTGTAAAGAGCTTTTATGAGGATAGTGAGGCTCAGGTTAGGGTGTGTAGAAGAGAGGGAGAATACTTCCCGGTAAAAGTAGGTCTTAGACAGGGATGTGTAATGTCACCATGGTTGTTTAATATATTTATAGATGGGGTTGTAAAAGAAGTAAATGCTAGGGTGTTCGGGAGAGGGGTGGGATTAAATTATGGGGAATCAAATTCAAAATGGGAATTGACACAGTTACTTTTTGCTGATGATACTGTGCTTATGGGAGATTCTAAAGAAAAATTGCAAAGGTTAGTGGATGAGTTTGAGAATGTGTGTA
>NC_091305.1:6347713-6480213 GCF_038502225.1 Cherax quadricarinatus
TTTTTCCTCTAATCACCTTACTCTGTGGGAGACAGCTGGTGTGGTAAAGGAAAAAGAATAATACAGGAATGTGCACCAAGATATACAAGAGAACATAATCTCATTCATTCTCAGCTCATATTATATGACAGGTTAATAAAACTTGAACAGTTCTTGAATGCTTCATACTTTATGATTTCATTGCTGTTTGACTGTTGTGGGTTTAGCACTTAATTTTGATTGTAATAATAATAATACAGTGGACCCCCGGTTTACGATATTATTTCATTCCAGAAGTATGTTCAGGTGCCAGTACTGAACGAATTTGTTCCCATAAGGAATATTGTGAATTAGATTAGTCCATTTCAGACCCCCAAACATACACGTACAAACGCACTTACATAAATACACTTACATAATTGGTCGCATTGGGAGCTGATTGTAAAGCGGGGGTCCACTGTACTATGATTTCATTGGTTGTAGGTAGTAGGCTGGTAGACAGCAACTGCCCAGGGAGGTACTACTGTCCTGCCAAGTGAGTGTAAAACGAAAGCCTGTAATTGTTTTACATGATGGTAGGATTGCTGGTGTCTTTTGTCTGTTTCATAAACATGCAAGATTTCAGGACGTCTTGCTACTACTGCTTACACTTAGGTCACACTACGCATACATTTACAAGCATATATATATACACACACCCCTCTGGGTTTTCTTCTAATTTCCTTCTAGTTCTTGTTCTTGTTTATTTCTTCTTATCTCCATGGGGAAGTGGAACAGAATTCTTCCTCCGTAAGCCATGCGTGTTGTAAGAGGCAACTTAAATGCCGGGAGCAAGGGCCTAGTAACCCCTTCTCCTGTATAAATTACTAAATTTAAAAAGAGAAACTTTCATTTTTCTTTTTGGGCCACCCTGCCTTGGTGGGATACAGCCAGTTTGTTGAAAAAAAAAAAATCAATGGTACACCCCAGTGGTCCATTCCTGGATATTACAGTTAAGCTCCTGTTTTCACCCTTCACAATAACCCTTGCACACACACTCATATGCATCTATTTTAATTGACTATTTCATTTTGTCTTATTATTTAATGTACATAAAGTTCATGAAATTTTTATTGTTTTTTTTATCTGTGTATCTGCCCACATCTTTGATGTCTTATTTCTTCTGTGGCTCCCTAGTTTTGAGCCTATGGCAACATGTAAATCATTGCCAGACATTTCAAATGCTTTTAATTAGTATAACATAGACTTTTTAATAGTGATGAGAAACATTGTTGACTAGTTAGCTGCTACTTGTTTCAATTAAGACATAAAATATGCTAAAAGTAATGAGACTGCCTTGAAAAACACATACAAATAAAAAAGCAGAAAAAAAAAAACATTAAATATTAAAGACAGGTAGTTGTGCACTGCAGTATGGATGTGGCCAAACACAACAGCTGCCAGTATGAGAAGGGATATCCTTCTTTACCTCCTCACAAAGTACTCCATTGGTAATTGAAGCCAGCTGGTCTACTTCTTATTTAATATACTTAATTAGAATGCATTTTTGCACTTCATTAGCCATAAATTTTATTATAGATATAAAACATATGAAACATCTCACTTCAGAAACCATAACATGAAATTACTCATTAGACGAGTGAGTGACTCTGCCCAATGTGCTTTTTGGCAAATATCCTTAAAATCTAATCTTTTTCAATTTTTCCCAGGACGTATGCTTCCAGTTTGGTTGCTAATAGTTCCAACAGTAGCACATGGCATTCTTCAATACCTTATTGGTAATGCAGTATCAACGATTACATCACAAATTTTGAGGCGTTACCACAGACAAGATCAACAAAAGCAGGTAATTTTTTTTTAACATGTCGGCCATTTTCCACCTAGGAAGGGTGACCCAGAAAGAAAGAAAAAAAAATTTTCATCATCATTTAACATTTTCACCATCACTCATACATAATCACTCTTTGCAGAAACCCTCAGATACAACAGCTTAGACATCCCTCCAAACTCCCCAGTATCCAAAACCCCTCCTTTAAAGTGCAGGCATTGTACTTCCCATTTCCAGGACTCAAGTCTGGCTACCTGGTTTCTCTGAATCTCTTCACAAAATATTACCCTGCTCACACTCCAAAACTCCGTCAGGTCCCAGAAACCATTCATCTCCATTCACTCGTATCAAACATGCTCATGCACGCTCGCTGAAAGTTCAAGCCCCTTGCCCACGAAACCTTTACCCCCTCCCTCCAACCCTCCAACCCTCCAACCTTTTCGGGGATGACCCCTACCCCGCCTTCCTTTGTCTCTTAACAACATAATAAATGACCCCTCATCATACACCAGTTAGCTTTATTAGAGTTCAGGAGAGGGGAAGTAGAGATCAGTTCTTGCATTTCAGATGTAGTGTGGTAATGTGACAGTTAGGTGGATTATCATTTGATAATAAAGTTTGCATCCTTCTGTCAAGACTCCTCAGGAGTGAGCATTGATGAATTTTTTTATTTCCTGACCAATGTATAAAAAAACACGATTGATGAGAACTATTTAGTAAGATATACAGGGGTTTGGGATATTGGCAGTTTGGACAAATGAATAAGCACCACCTTCTCTTAGCTGGAGACTTCAACATCAACCTTGGCTTACTAGATGATCAGCCTGTAACTGATTTCATCAACAATATGAACAACACACTTCTCATACCAACAATAACTAAACCAACCAGGCTCACTGAGACAAGTGCAACCATAATAGACCACATATGGACCAATATACTAGCCCCCCTTAAATCAGGGTTAATCACAGATAGCACTACAGACCACTACCCTACCTTCCTCCTGACAAAAATTAATAAACCACCACTTGAATACAACAAAGTCTCATTTAGACTCCATGACGAGGCCTCAATAAGGAAGTTCACAACTGACCCAGAGATTGTTGACTGGCCTACAGAATTCTCCAAGGCCAATGGTATTGATGACTGGACAGACATTTTTCTTAACAAATTACTTAGACTATACAACAAACATTGTCCTATAAAAACGAAACAGATCACAAACAAACGGCTTGGTTGCCCATGGCTAACCAGCCCCATTCTGAAATCCATTGACAAGAAACACCAATATGAAAAGCAATATAGACAGGGCTTAATACACAAAGATATTCTTAAACACTATTCATCAGTTCTCACCAAAGTAATAAAGAAAGCCAAACAACTATACTACTCCAGTAGATTCACAGACACTAGAGGAGATATAAAAAAGACCTGGAAAACACTCTCTCAGATTCTAGGGACCCACAAACTGAAAAAAAACAAGAATATTGTCCTAACTAAACCTAATGAAACACCACTACATCCCACTGACACAGCTAACAAGATAAACGACTTCTTCTCAACCATAGGATCTAATCTCGCCAATAAAATCCCACATACTAATGCCCATGCCGGGGACTACCTAGATGGGAATTTCCCAAATTCCTTCTATCTTGCACCAACTGAGCCCTCGGAAGTCACCGAGATTATAAAGTCACTTAAAAACAACTCAGGGAATCTGTCTAATGTCCCACCATTACTGTACAAGCGAGCGGCCCATATCCTTTCGCATGCTATTTCATTACTTTTTAACAAGTCCCTAGAAACTAGCACCTTCCCGAAACTACTCAAGATGGCAAGGGTTACACCAATACATAAAGGTGGTGACCCTACAGACTTAAACAACTATAGGCCAATATCAAACTTACCATTGCTATCCCAAATCTTTGAGAAACTAGTGCACAGGAGACTATATTCATTTATAACAGCACAAAACATACTTAACCCCTGCCAATTTGGATTTAGGAAGAATAAAAGCACTAATGATGCAATCATAAAAATGCTAGATCTGCTTTACACAGCATTGGAAAATAAGGAATATCCACTAGGAATTTTTATTGACCTAAGAAAAGCTTTTGACACAGTAGACCACAACATCCTACTCCACAAACTTGACCATTACGGTATAAGAGGCCATGCGCTTGCTTATTTCAAATCTTACCTTACTAATAGGTATCAGTATATTACCATTAAAGACACAGCATCAACAACACGGCCACTTGATACTGGAGTTCCGCAGGGAAGTGTCCTTGGTCCCCTGCTCTTCCTCATATACATCAATGATCTTCCAAACGTATCCCAACACCTGAAACCCATTCTCTTTGCTGACGACACGACTTATGTCATCTGTCACCCTAATTTTGCCACCCTCAACACCATTGTTAACGAGGAGCTGATCAAAATATTGACTTGGATGACAGCCAATAAACTTACCTTAACACTGACAAAACCTACTATATTATGTTTGGTAGCAGAGCAGGAGATGCACAAATTAACATTAAGATCGACAACACTCTAATTACCAGACATAATGAGGGCAAATTCCTAGGCCTATACCTTGACAACAACCTGAATTTCAGCACCCATATCCAACACATAACCAAAAAAGTATCCAAAACAGTTGGGATCCTCTCCAAGATACGATACTACGTGCCGCAAAATGCCCTTCTCACACTATACCACTCACTTGTTTATCCATACCTCACCTATGCTATTTGTGCTTGGGGATCAACTGCAGCAACACACCTAAAGCCAATAATAACCCAACAAAAAGCTGCAGTAAGAATAATCACTAAATCCCATCCCTGGCAACACCCCCCCCCCCACTCTTCATAGATCTAAACTTACTCCCTGTTCAGTACATCCACACTTACTACTGTGCAATCTACATCTACAGGACCTTTAACTCCAATATCAACCTTGACCTAAAATGCTTTCTTGATAGTTGTGACAGAACCCACAGGCATAACACCAGACACAAACATCTCTACGACATTCCCCATGTCCGACTAAACCTTTACAAAAATTCAATGTATATCAAAGGCCCTAAAATCTGGAACACCCTACCTGAGAACTCTAGAAATGCAGACACATTCATCACCTTCAAAACTACCATTAGAAAACATCTTATCTCCCTGATAAACCCCATCAACTAACTACACGAATACCACCTGGTGGTTCACACTTACACTTGCCCATTTGACCATAAACAGAAATATTAATCTCAATCTTAAAATAATGAATCCTATGATACTCCCATACTGAAACTATGTACTGTGCCAAAACAAAAGCATTCACATTGCTAAACTCACAAACTAGTATTTAGTCACTTAGCCATAATACCAACTTACCTCATAATTTGTAATATTTTAAAATAAAGAATTAAACTAAGTCTGCCCGAAATGCCTAGCCATGCTAGGCGTTCTAGTGGTACACTCTGTAATCATTATTTAACTACATGTAAACCACACAACAACCAAATTCTGTAAATTCAACATTGTAATCTTTATAGAGAATAAACTTTGAATTTGAATTTGAATTTGAATTGAATATATTGTGTATCTTTATACGTATATGCTTCTAGACTGTTGTATTCTGAGCACCTCTGCAAAAACAGTGTTATGTGTGAGTGAGGTGAAAGTGTTGAATGATGATGAAGGTATTTTCTTTTTGGGGATTTTCTTTCTTTTTTTGGGTCACCCTGCCTCAGTGGGAGACGACCAACTTGTTAAAAAAAAAAAAATACAGTACAGCCTCTCCTCACTTAACGACGGAGTTCCATTCCTAAGGCCACGTCAGTAAACAAATTCCTTGCTAAACAAGGAACATATTATAATGGTAGTGGGTTTGTGTCAACCATCTTTGATATTGTTTTAATGTCATCTTTGTACCATTTATAACATTTTTAGCATATTTTTAAATGTTTACACAGTAGTGTACTGTATATTGTAATAAACAGAATAGAGAAAATCAGCTCTAATATACATTATTTAGGCATGCACACTGGCCACAGAGCCCGTCGTAAGTCTGATTTGTCAGTAAACGAGTAGGTCGCTAAGTGAGGAGAGGCTGTATATGTTGACTGTTATGGGGGTCCCTTTGTATCCTCTTATTATACAGTAGACTCAAAATTTTGAAGCAGTGTGGACTAAAGTCACTTCTGGGACCCCTCTGGGATTCGGGGCCCTGTAGCTTAAGCTACATTAGTTTCAAAGTAGATGTACCCCTGATATTAAGATACTATGTGCCTGTGTATAAATTTGTAGTGGAAGGAAGGTGGGGTACAGGTTACCCTAGGAATGGATGGAGGGAGGGTATAAAGGAGGTTTTGTATTGGACATCTAGCAGGCATGTGTTCTCATTTTAGATAGGAGTGAGTGGAGGCAAGTGGTTTTTATGACTTGATGTGCTGTTGGGTTGTGAACAAGGAAACATTTATGAAGAGATTCAGGGAAACCAGTGGGGTGGGGATATTTCCTGTTTGGAGGGGCATCTGAACTGTATCAGCGTACCTCTGGCAAGACAGACAGTCATGGAGTGAGTGATGGTGAAAGTGTTTTTTCTTTTTCAGGTCACCCTACCTCGGTAGATGGCTGGTGTGTTAAAAAAATTATGTGTAGAAAGAGGTTTGGTAATAAGTACAGTAATACATATTTTATGAAAAAGAGGATAAATAAATATACAAGGTATGATTTAGTACGTAATGAAAGTAGTTTGTTAGATTACGTATTGGTGGATAAAAGGTTGATGGGCTGGCTCCAGGATGTACACGTTTATAGAGGGGCAACTGATATATTGGATCAATATTTAGTTATAGCTACAGTTAGAGTAAGAGGTAGATGGGACAAGAGGAAAATGACAACAAGTAAGAGGGAGGTGAAAGTGTATAAACTAAGGGAGGAGGAAGTTTGGGTGAAATATAAGCAACTGTTGGCAGAAATATAAATCAGGAACGCACACCGGTAAGCTGTCCTAATATACAAGTACAGTTAGAAATAGAAATACAAATAGCTAGAGCTTCACTTTAAGGAGGTTATTAATAGAGTATGCAAGAGGTTGCTAGTAGAATTACAGTAAATCAACCATTCAAATCATTATGAAGCCCTGTGTAGTCTGCAATCAATCAAACAAACGGGCTTCCACATGGATAAATTGTCATTTTTGTGGAAATTGGTGTCACGCCCCTTGTGCAGATATCCAAGAACTAGCAGTATTAAAACAGGGAAGTGTTTTTGGGTATGCCCAAATGAGATAAATCTGTGGACTAAAACCACATTGGTATTAAAAGAGGATAACATCAAAGCTGCTTTCATAGACAACCTGGAAGCTTTCTGCAACAGATGAGAACATAAAAAGTCTGGGCTGGATGGTACTGCCCTTGATACTGGCCATGTAGTCAGAAACTGTAAGGCTGGAGGTGATGTCCTGGTAGTCAGTAAATGTGGGGCTGATAGTGCTATCCTGGTAGACAGTAATGGTGGAGCTGGAGGTGCTGTCCTGGGAGACAGTAATGGTGAAGCTGGAGATTTTGTCCGGGTAGTCGGGAATTATACGCAGGAAGGAATGCATATAAATGACCTCGTGGGAGACAGGAGCCGTAGTGGGGAAACAAGTGTAGTCAAAGATAAGATAAAACCAATATTGCAAACTAGAAATACCACAGGAAATAGCAAACAAGAGGACTCTACTAGCAATAGTGAGGATATATTACCAAAAACAACTGGTGGGAGCTCCATTGTTGGTGCTAGTGAGGATAGGAATAAGACAGGTAAACATGCACCAACAGGGAATACAGTCACAGAAACCCAAGGCAAACGGAAACCAAGCCTGTGCACATACTATGCACTTGGCATCTGCAGGCATGGGAAATCTGGAAAAACAGATGGGACGTGCAACTATGACCACCCTAGAAAATGCCGTGACCATATGACAACAGGAAAATGCAAACTCCCTTCCTGTAAGCTTTTTCACCCTGAAATGTGTACCTCTTCAGTACAGGAAAGATTGTGCTATAACTTAAATTGCCAGGCACACCATCTAAAGGGGACAAAAAGATACAAAACATCCAGGCCATGGGAAAACCTGGGTAGCCATAGCCACCCAAGAGGGAGAGGTTTTTTAGTGCCAGGAAGGAAAAAAAAACTGGCAGGAAATGGCAGAAATTGTACACCAAATCCAGTCATTCCTGGAGTGGAACCACAGTCGATGGCTTCCACTCCAAACCAACAGATACAGATACTAATGCCGGAAAAAAAATCCCCCCCCCAGTACCAACAATACCACCAGTGCGATGACATTCTTCTTTGCAAATATACAGGGTCTAAAGCCAGCAACAAACAACAAAATACCTTTCATCCGTGGACTGCTTGCAGAGGCAAAGGCAATGTTCGCGGCTTTCACTCAGACCCACATAAAGGATCACTTGGACAACGAAATATGGATCCCAGGTTACAACCTATACAGATGCAACAGAGTGAACAGGCAAAAGGGGGGGGGGGGTTTGGCCTGTACATTGCAGAGTCACTTGTTTGCACAGAACTGCTTAATGCCTCAAATGATGTAGTGGAAGTTTTAGCAGTAAAGATCGAGAACCAAAACCTAATCATTGTGGTAGTCTACAAGCCTCCAGGTGCAACATCCCAGCAATTCCAGGAACAGCTGTTAAAAATTGACCACTGTCTGGAAAATCTGCCAGCTCCTGCACCCAACATCTTGCTCCTGGGGGATTTCAACTTAAGGCACCTAAAATGGAGGAATATAGCAAATACAGTGGACCCCCGCATAACGATGGCATCACATAGCGATTTTTCCGCATACCGATTACTTTTATCGCAAAATTTTTGCCGCGCATACCGATTAAAAACCCGCTCACCGATTTTCGTCCGAGACGCGTCCAATGTGCCCTCAGCCAGCCTCACATGTGCCGCCCGTCCCATTGTTTACCAGCCAGCCTCCGCGGTAACATCCAAGCATACACTCGGAATATTTCGTATTATTACAGTATTTTCGGTGCTGTTTCTGGAAAATAAGTGACCATGGGCCCCAAGAAAGCTTCTAGTGCCAACCCTACACCTCAAAGGGTAAGAATTACTATAGAAATGAAGAAAGAGATAATTGATAAGTATGAAAGTGGAGTGCGTATAGCCGACCTAGTCAAGCTGTACAAGAAACCCCAATCAACCATCGCTACTATTGTGGGCACCAGAAAGACAATCAAGGAAGCTGTTCTTGCCAAAGGTTCAACTGTGTTTTCGAAACAAAGATCGCAAGTGATGGAAGATGTTGAGAGACTCTTATTGGTGTGGATAAATGAAAAACAGCTAGCAGGAGATAGCATCTCTCAAGCGATCATATGTGAAAAGGCTAGGAAGTTGCATGAGGATTTAATTAAAAAAATGCCTGCAACTAGTGATGATGTGAGTGAATTTAAGGCCAGCAAAGGTTGGTTTGAGAGATTTAAGAAGCGTAGTGGCATCCATAGTGTGATAAGGCATGGTGAGGCTGCCAGTTCGGACCACAAAGCGGCTGAAAAATATGTGCAGGAATTCAAGGAGTACATAGAAACTGAAGGACTGAAACCTGAACAAGTGTTTAATTGTGATGAAACAGGCCTGTTCTGGAAGAAAATGCCAAGCAGGACCTACATTACTCAGGAGGAAAAGGCACTCCCAGGACATAAGCCTATGAAAGACAGGCTTACTTTGTTGATGTGTGCCAATGCTACTGGTGATTGCAAAGTGAAGCCTTTATTAGTGTATCACTCTGAAACTCCCAGAGCGTTCAGGCAAAAGAATGTCCTCAAGGATAATTTGTGTGTGCTGTGGAGGGCAAACAGTAAGGCATGGGTCACTAGGGAATTTTTCTATAACTGTTTACACCATGCATTTGCCCCCAATGTGAAAAATTACCTAACTGAAAAGAAATTAGAACTTAAGTGCCTCCTGGTGTTAGACAATGCCCCTGGTCATCCTACAGACGTGGCAGAGCGACTTTATGGGGACATGAGCTTCATTAAGGTGAAGTTTTTGCCTCCTAATACCACGCCTCTCCTGCAGCCCATGGACCAGCAGGTTATTTCCAACTTCAAGAAACTGTACACAAAAGCTCTGTTTGAAAGGTGCTTTGTAATGACCTCAGAAACTCAACTGACTCTAAGAGAGTTTTGGAGAGATCACTTTAATATCCTCAATTGTGTAAACCTTATAGGTAAGGCTTGGGAGGAAGTGACTAAGAGGACCTTGAACTCTGCTTGGAAGAAACTGTGGCCAGAATGTGTAGACAAAAGGGATTTTGAAGGGTTTGAGGCTAACCCTGAGAATCCTGTGCCAGTTGAGGAATCCATTGTGGCATTGGGAAAGTCCTTGGGGTTGGAGGTTAGTGGGGAGGATGTGGAAGAGTTGGTGGAGGAGGACAATGAAGAACTAACCACTGATGAGCTGATAGATCAACTTCAAGAGCAAGAGGCCAGACCTGGGGAAACTGGTTCAGAGGAGGGGAGAGAGAAATTGAAGAAGTTGCCTACTACAAAGATAAAGGAAATCTGTGCTAAGTGGCTTGAAGTGCAAACCTTCATGGATGAAAATCACCCTCACACAGCTATTGCAAGCCGTGCTGGTGATTATTACACTGACAATGTTGTGAAACACTTTAGGCAAGTCATAAAGGAACGAGAGGTACAGGCCACTATGGACAGATATCTTGTGCGAAAGAAGTCCAGTGACTCTGAAGCTGGCCCTAGTGGCATTAAAAAAAGAAGGGAAGTAACCCCAGAAAAGGACTTACTACCTCAAGTCCTAATGGAAGGGGATTCCCCTTCTAAACAGTAAGAAGATAATGCTCTCCCCTCCTCCCATCCCATCAATCATCACCAGATCTTCAATAAAAGTAAGTGTCATGTAATTGTGCATGCCTTTTTCAGTTTGTGTGTATTAAAATTAACATTTCATGTGGTAAAAAAAAATTTTTTTCATACTTTTGGGCGTCTTGCACGGATTAATTTTATTTCCATTATTTCTTATGGGGAAAATTCATTCGCATAACGATTATTTCGCATAACAATTATCCCTCTTGCACGGATTAAAATCGTTAACCGGGGGTCCACTGTATTATTGTTGCAGTAATAACACCAGGAGGCAGCTCTGATGAAAACGCACACTCACACGAGCTTTTAAATCTCTGCACAAAATTCAATTTAACCCAGCAAATAATTTTTTTTTTTTTTTTTTTTTTTTTAGCATACAAACAGAGGTACAAAAAATACAGGTAAGAGCAGCATGCCAAAGCCACTTATATGCATAGCATTACTACTAGACCTACTAGACTGGAGAATACACTAGACCTCATCTTCACTAACAATGATGATCTGATACGAAATGTCACCATATCAAAAACAATATACTCAGATCACAACATAATTGAGGTTCAGACATGTATGCGCGGAGCCCCAGACCGACATAATGAGATTAGTCACGAGGGAGCATTCACCAAATTCAACTTAAACAACAAAAACATAAAGTGGGACCAAGTAAACCAAGTCCTAACTGATATAAGCTGGGAAGATATACTAAGCAACACAGACCCCAACTTATGCCTAGAACAGATTAACTTGGTGGCACTCGATGTATGCACAAGGCTTATTCCTCTAAGAAAAAGGATTATTATTATTATTATTATTATTATCACACTGGCCTATTCCCACCAAGGCAAGGTGGCCCGAAAAAGAAAAACTTTCACCATCATTCACTCCATCACTGTCTTGCCAGAAGGGTGCTTTACACTACAGTTTTTAAACTGCAACATTAACACCCCTCCTTCAGAGTGCAGGCACTGTACTTCCCATCTCCAGGACTCAAGTCCGGCCTGCCGGTTTCCCTGAACCCCTTCATAAATGTTACTTTGCTCATACTCCAACAGCACGCCAAGTATTAAAAACCATTTGTCTCCATTCACTCCTATCAAACACGCTCACGCATGCCTGCTGGAAGTCCAAGCCCCTCACACACAAAACCTCCTTTACCCCCTCCCTCCAACCTTTCCTAGGCCGACCCCTACCCCGCCTTCCTTCCACTACAGGCTGATGCACTCTTGAAGTCATTCTGTTTCGCTCCATTCTCTCTTCATGTCCGAACCACCTCAACAACCCTTCCTCAGCCCTCTGGACAACAGTTTTGGTAATCCCGCATCTCCTCCTAACTTCAAAACTACGAATTCTCTGCATTATATTCACACCACACATTGCCCTCAGACATGACATCTCCACTGCCTCCAGCCTTCTCCTTGCTGCAACATTCATCACCCATGCTTCACACCCATATAAGAGCGTTGGTAAAACTATACTCTCATACATTCCCCTCTTTGCCTCCAAGGACAAAGTTCTTTGTCTCCACAGACTCCTAAGTGCACCACTCACCCTTTTCCCCTCATCAATTCTATGATTCACCTCATCTTTCATAGACCCATCCGCTGACACGTCCACTCCCAAATATCTGAATACATTCACCTCCTCCATACTCTCTCCCTCCAATCTGATATCCAATCTTTCATCACCTAATCTTTTTGTTATCCTCATAACCTTACTCTTTCCTGTATTCACTTTTAATTTTCTTCTTTTGCATACCCTACCAAATTCATCCACCAATCTCTGCAACTTCTCTTCAGAATCTCCCAAGAGCACAGTGTCATCAGCAAAGAGCAACTGTGACAACTTCCACTTTATGAGTGATTCTTTATCTTTTAACTCCACGCCTCTTGCAAAGACCCTCGCATTTACTTCTCTTACTACCCCATCTATAAATATATTAAACAACCACGGTGACATCACACATCCTTGTCTAAGGCCTACTTTTACTGGGAAATAATTTCCCTCTTTCCTACATACTCTAACTTGAGCCTCACTATCCTCGTAAGAACTCTTCACTGCTTTCAGTAACCTACCTTCTACACCATACACCTGCAACATCTGCCACATTGCCCCCCTATCCACCCTGTCATATGCCTTTTCCAAATCCATAAATGCCACAAAGACCTCTTTAGCCTTATCTAAATACTGTTCACTTATATGTTTCACTGTAAACACCTGGTCCACACACCCCCTACCTTTCCTAAAGCCTCCTTGTTCATCTGCTATCCTATTCTCCGTCTTACTCTTAATTCTTTCAATAATAACTCTACCATACACTTTACCAGGTATACTCAACAAACTTATCCCCCTATAATTTTTGCACTCTCTTTTGTCCCCTTTGCCTTTATACAAAGGAACTATGCATGCTCTCTGCCAATCCCTAGGTACCTTACCCTCTTCCATACATTTATTAAATAATTGCACCAACCACTCCAAAACTATATCCCCACCTGCTTTTAACATTTCTATCTTTATCCCATCAATCCCGGCTGCCTTACCCCCTTTCATTTTACCTACTGCCTCACGAACTTTCCCCACACTCACAACTGGCTCTTCCTCACTCCTACAAGATGTTATTCCTCCTTGCCCTATACACGAAATCACAGCTTCCCAATCTTCATCAACATTTAACAATTCCTTAAAATATTCCCTCCATCTTCCCAATACCTCTAACTCTCCATTTAATAACTCTCCTCTCCTATTTTTAACTGACAAATCTATTTGTTCTCTAGGCTTCCTTGACTTGTTAATCTCACTCCAAAACTTTTTCTTATTTTCAACAAAATTTGTTGATAACATCTCACCCACTCTCTCATTTGCTCTCTTTTTACATTGCTTCACCACTCTCTTAACCTCTCTCTTTTTCTCCATATACTCTTCCCTCCTTGCATCACTTCTACTTTGTAAAAACTTCTCATATGCTAACTTTTTCTCCCTTACTACTCTCTTTACATCATCATTCCACCAATCGCTCCTCTTCCCTCCCGCACCCACCTTCCTGTAACCACAAACTTCTGCTGAACACTCCAACACTATATTTTTAAACCTACCCCATACCTCTTCGGCCCCATTGCTTATGCTCTCATTAGCCCATCTATCCTCCAATAGCTGTTTATATCTTACCCTAACTGCCTCCTCTTTTAGTTTATAAACATTCACCTCTCTCTTCCCTGATGCTTCTATTCTCCTTGTATCCCATCTACCTTTTACTCTCAGTGTAGCTACAACTAAAAAGTGATCTGATATATCTGTGGCCCCTCTATAAACATGTACATCCTGAAGTCTACTCAACAGTCTTTTATCTACCAATACATAATCCAACAAACTACTGTCATTTCGCCCTACATCATATCTTGTATACTTATTTATCCTCTTTTTCTTAAAATATGTATTACCTATAACTAAACCCCTTTCTATACAAAGTTCAATCAAAGGGCTCCCATTATCATTTACACCTGGCACCCCAAAACAAACTTACCTACCACACCCTCTCTAAAAGTTTCTCCTACTTTAGCATTCAGGTCCCCTACCACAATTACTCTCTCACTTAGTTCAAAGGCTCCTATACATTCACTTAACATCTCCCAAAATCTCTCTCTCTCCTCTACATTCCTCTCTTCTCCAGGTGCATACACGCTTATTATGACCCACTTTTCGCATCCAACCTTTACTTTAATCCACATAATTCTTGAATTTAAACATTCATATTCTCTTTTCTCCTTCCATAACTGATCCTTCAACATTACTGCTACCCCTTCCTTTGCTCTAACTCTCTCAGATACTCCAGATTTAATCCCATTTATTTCCCCCCACCGAAATTCCCCTACCCCCTTCAGCTTTGTTTCGCTTAGGGCCAGGACATCCAACTTCTTTTCATTCATAACATCAGCAATCATCTGTTTCTTGTCATCCGCACTACATCCACGCACATTCAAGCATCACAGTTTTATAAAGTTTTTCTTCTTCTCATTTTTAGTAGATGTCTACAGGAGAAGGGGTTACTAGCCCATTGCTCCCGGCATTTTAGTCGCCTCATACGACACGCATGGCTTACGGATGAAAGATTCTTTTCCACTTCCCCATGGACAATAGAAGAAATAAAGAAGAACAAGAGCTATTTAGAAAAAGGAGAAAAACCTAGATGTATGTATATATATATGCATGTGCTTGTCTGTGAAGTGTGACCAAAGTGTAAGTAGGAGTAGCAAGATATCCCTGCTATCTAGCGTGTTTATGAGACAGAAAAAGAGACCAGCAATCCTACCATCATGCAAAACAGTTACAGGTTTCCGCTTCACAGTCATATGGCAGGACTGTAGTACTCCCCTGGGTGGTTGCTGTCTACCAACCTAAATGTAAAATAGAAAGAGACAGGCGCTTCCTTTACAGGCGACGGAAAAGAATAACAGAGCAGTTAAAAGAGGTCAATATATCTGAAATGCGTAGGGAGACACTGGTCAGAGAAATAGCAAGCATCGAACTTAAGCTAAAGGAATCTTATAGGAGTCAGGAATCGCGGGAAGACCTAAAAGCCATAAATGAAATCGAAAGAAACCCAAAGTATTTCTTCTCCTATGCCAAATCAAAGTCGAGAACAACATCCTGTATTGGGCCCCTACTTAAACAAGATGGGTCCTACACAGATGACAGCAAGGAAATGGGTGAGCTACTCATGTCCCAATATGACTCAGTTTTTAGCAAGCCGCTAACCAGACTGAGAGTTGAAGATCAAAATGAATTTTTTATGAGAGAGCCACAGAATTTGGTTAACACAAGCCTATCTGATGTTATCCTGATGCCAAATGACTTTGAACAGGCGATAAATGACATGCCCATGCACTCTGCCCCAGGGCCAGACTCATGGAACTCCGTGTTCATCAAGAACTGCAAGAAGCCCCTATCACGAGCTTTTACCATCCTATGGAGAGGGAGCATGGACATGGGGGTCGTCCCACAGGTACTAAAAACAACAGACATAGCCCCACTCCAAAAAGGGGGCAGTAAAGCAACAGCAAAGAACTACAGACCGATAGCACTAACATCCCATATCATAAAAATCTTTGAGAGGGTCCTAAGAGGCAAGATCACCACCCATCTAAAAACCCATAAATTACACAACCCAGGGCAACATGGGTTTAGAACAGGTCGCTCCTGTCTGTCTCAACTATTGGATCACTACGACAAGGTCCTAGATGCACTAGAAGACAAAAAGAATGCAGGTGTAATATATACAGACTTTGCAAAAGCCTTCGACAAGTGTGACCATGGCATAATAGCGCACAAAATGCGTGCTAAAGGAATAACAGGAAAAGTCGGTCGATGGATCTATAATTTCCTCACTAACAGAACACAGAGAGTAGTAGTCAACAGAGTAAAGTCCGAGGCAGCTATGGTGAAAAGCTCTGTTCCACAAGGCACAGTACTCGCTCCCATCTTGTTCCTCATCCTCATATCTGACATAGACAAGGATGTCAGCCACAGCACCGTGTCTTCCTTTGCAGATGACACCCGAATCTGCATGACAGTGTCTTCCATTGCAGACACTGCAAGGCTCCAGGCGGACATCAACCA
This sequence comes from Cherax quadricarinatus, assembly GCF_038502225.1. NCBI lineage: Eukaryota > Metazoa > Arthropoda > Malacostraca > Decapoda > Parastacidae > Cherax > Cherax quadricarinatus. The sequence goes on from NC_091305.1 coordinate 6,364,030, forward strand.
AATCTTTCAGTGGGCTGCAGAAAACAATATGAAGTTCAACGATTAGAAATTTCAATTACTCAGATATGGTAAACACGAGGAAATTAAATCTTCATCAGAGTACAAAACAAATTCTGGCCACAAAATAGAGCGACACACCAACGTCAAAGACCTGGGAGTGATCATGTCGGAGGATCTCACCTTCAAGGACCATAACATTGTATCAATCACATCTGCTAGAAAAATGACAGGATGGATAATGAGAACCTTCAAAACTAGGGATGCCAAGCCCATGATGACACTCTTCAGGTCACTTGTTTTATCTAGGCTGGAATATTGCTGCACACTAACAGCACCTTTCAAGGCAGGTGAAATTGCTGACCTAGAAAATGTACAGAGAACCTTCACGGCGCGCATAACGGAGATAAAACACCTAAATTACTGGGAGCGCTTGAGGTTCCTGAACCTGTATTCCCTGGAACGCAGGCGGGAGAGATACATGATTATATACATCTGGAAAATCCTAGAGGGACTAGTACCGAACTTGTACACGAAAATCACTCACTACGAAAGCAAAAGACTTGGCAGACGGTGCAACGTCCCCCCAATGAAAAGCAGGGGTGTCACTAGCACGTTAAGAGACCATACAATAGGTGTCAGGGGCCCGAGACTGTTCAGCTGCCTCCCAGCATACATAAAGGGGATTACCAACAGACCCCTGGCAGTCTTCAAGCTGGCACTGGACAAGCACCTAAAGTCGGTTCCTGACCAGCCGGGCTGTGGCTCGTACTTTGTTTTGCATGCAGCCAGCAGTAACAGCCTGGTTGATCAGGCACTGATCCACCAGGAGGCCTGGTGACAGACCGGGCCGCGGGGGCATTGACCCCCGGAACTCTCTCCAGGTAAACTCCAGGAAAGGTGGGCTAGTTCAAGTATGAGTAGTGGGGGGACGGGTTGAAGAGGGTTGGAATAGTTTTAAAAATGAAGTATTAGAATGTGGGGCAGAAGTTTGTGGTTATAGGAGGGTGGGTGCAGGAGGAAAGAGGAGTGATTGGTGGAATGATGAAGTAAAGGGTGTGATAAAAGAGAAAAAGGTACCTTATGAGAGGTTTTTACAAAGCAGAAGTGTTATAAGAAGAGTAGAGTATATGGAGAGTAAAAGAAAGGTGAAGAGAGTGGTGAGAGAGTGCAAAAGGAGAGCAGATAATAGAGTGGGAGAGGCACTGTCAAGAAATTTTAATGAAAATAAGAAAAATTTTGGAGTGAGTTAAACAAGTTAAGAAAGCCTAGGGAACGAATGGATTTGTTAGTTAAAAACAGAGTAGGGGAGTTAGTAGATGGGGAGATGGAGGTATTGGGTAGATGGCGAGAATATTTTGAGGAACTTGTAAATGACGAAGAAAGGGAGGCAGTAATTTCATGCACTGGTCAGGGAGATATACCATCTTTTAGGAGTGAAGAAGAGCAGGATGTGAGTGTGGGGGAGGTGCATGAGGCATTACGTAGAATGAAAGGGGGTAAAGCAGTTGGAACTGATGGGATCATGACAGAAATGTTAAAAGCAGGGGGAGGATGAAGTGTTGGAGTGATTGGTATTTTTGTTTAATAAATGTATGAAAGAGGGGAAGGTACCTAATGATTGGCAGAGAGTATGTATAGTCCCTTTATATAAAGGGAAGGGGACAAAAGAGATTGCAAAAATTATAGAGGAATAAGTTTACTGAGTATACATGGAAAAGTATACGGTAGGGTTATAATTGAAAGAATTAGAGGTAAGACAGAATGTAGAATTGCGGATGAACAAGGAGGTTTCAGAGTGGGTAGGGGATGTGTAGATCAAGTGTTTACATTGAAGCATATATGTGAACAGTATTTAGATAAAGGTAGGGAAGTTTTTATTGCATTTATGGATTTAGAAGAGCCATATGACAGAGTGGATAGGGGAGCAATGTGGCAAATGTTGCAAGTATATGGAATAGGTAGTAAGTTACTAAATGCTGTAAAGAGTTTTGATGAGGATAGCGAGGCTCAGGTTAGGGTGTGTAGAAGAGAGGGAGACTACTTCCCGGTAAAAGTAGGTCTTAGACAGGGATGTGTAATGTCACCATGGTTGTTTAATATATTTATAAATGGGGTTGTAAATGAAGTAAATACTAGGGTGTTTGGGAGAGGGGTGGGATTAAATTATGGGGAATCAAATACAAAATGGGAATTGACACAGTTAGTTTTTGCTGATGATAATGTGCTTATGGAAGATTCTAAAGAAAAATTGCAAAGGTTAGTGGACGAGTTTGGGAGTGTGTGTAAAGGTAGAAAGTTGAAAGTGAACATAGAAAAGAGTAAGGTGATGAGGGTATCAAATGATTTAGATAAAGAAAAATTGGATATCAAATTGGGGAGGAGGAGTATGGAAGCAGTGAATGTTTTCAGATATTTGGGAGTTGACGTGTCAGCAGATGGATTTGCGAAGGATGAGGTTAATTATAGAATTGATGAGGGAAAAAAGGCGAGTGGTGCATTGAGGTATATGTGGAGACAAAAAAATGTTATCTATGGAGGCAAAGAAGGAAATGTATGAAAGTATAGTGGTACTAACACTTATATGGGTGTGAAGCTTGGGTTGTGAATGCTGCAGCGAGGAGGCGGTTGGGGGCAGTGGAGATGTCCTGTCTAAGGGCAATGTGTGGTGTAAATATTATGCAGAAAATTCAGTGTGTGGAAATTAGGAGAAGGTGTGGAGTTAATAAAAGTGTTAGTCAGAGGGCTGAAGAGGGGTTGTTGAGGTGGTTTGGTCATTTAGAGAGAATGGATCAAAGTAGAATGACATGGAGTGCGTATAAAAATCTGTAGGGGAAGGAAGGTGGGGTAGGGGTCGTTCTCGAAAAGGTTGGAGGGAGGGAGTAAAGGAGGTTTTGTGGGTGAGGGAACATTTGATAGTATGTAAAAAAAGTAGATCTTTTTTTTTTTACATTTGAAAACGTGTAAAAAACTTTGATCTACCTTTTTTTTTTTTTTTGTTATATTTGAAAATATGTAAAAGAAACATAGATCTACTTTTGGAGCACTACGCATGTGAACATAGATCTGCTTGGACCGTTTACGGGTTAAACGAGGGATTTGGGATATTGGCAGTTTGAAGGGATATGTTGTATATCTTTATAAGTACGTATATGCTTCTAAACTGTTGTATTCTGAGCACCTCTGCAAAAACAGTGATTGTGTGAGTGAGGTGAAAGTGTTGAATGATAATGAAAGTATTTTCTTTTTGGGTCACCCTGCCTCGGTGGGAGACGGCTGACTTGTTAAAAAAGACATATATGTAAGAAGAGTAAGAGGATGACTGAGCAAGAATAATTGAGTACTGTGCACAATAAGAATTTAATTTTTTTTGCTTGAAGAAAGGCCTCTCTGTATGACCCTGGTGGGTTGAGCACTTAGTATTATTATTGTTACTACAATCAAAACTATGTCTTGCTTGCAGGGTGCTGTAAGTAAGGACTCAGGGTCATTTTTGGATGCATCTGTCCGTCTCCAATCAACTTTTATAGGCCATCTAGCATCTGATGTCTTGCTTTATCCACTGGAGACTATTCTACACAGGTTTGTGTTTTCATAAATGACTTTCATTTTGTTTATACTGTACCATAGGTTTATAATATTTTTTTAGAATGATTATGCATTATTCAGAAGAAAATTATTAATACAGGAGTGCCCCGCTTATATGGCGGTTAGGTTCCAGGCCCCCGCCGTAAAGTGAATTGCTTTTTTTTTTTCCCCACTTCTAAATATAAATACACATAAATGCCTGATAACCTGTTTACACTATCATATATTATGTTAGCAAATAGGCCTAAAAAACAATAAAAAAGTAAAATGCATATACAGTGCACTCATTACTTAAATTAAAATATTTGTGGCCTTAACGTAGGGTGAGAGGTGAGTAGTATTTATTGTAGGAAGTCAGGAGATGAAACCAGCCTCTGCCAGCTTTGAATTTATCTTCAGCAGCTTCCTCACTTCTCTCAGCCTTCATATCATTAAAGAGAATTAGGTCCTTGGACTGCATAATGGCTTGGCTTAGAGGCATGTTGACTAGTTTGATCTTCAGTTAAACCAGTAAAAGTTTTTCCATGTCATCAATAATGTTATCATGTTTTCTTATAACTAGTGTTCACTGGTGTAGCACTTTTAATTTCCTGCAACACTTTCTCCTTAGAGTTCATTTAAAGTAAGAGCCTTATGACACAATAACTTTAAAACACTTGAAACTTTGGAAAGTTTCAAGACAGAATCATGAGAGACACAAAGCTAACAAAGGATATAAACAGAGTGGACAGGTGACTTGTGGACACCATAATAGCAAATCAGGAGTCATATAAATAAATTTTTGGGTATAATTTGAAATGTCCATATTAGCAAATCGCCATAAAGTGAAGCACAGTAAAGCGGGGCCCTCCTGTAGCAGCATTATGTAAACACTGTAGATAAATGTTTGTGTCTGAACAGGTAAATTCTTTCCGCAGACTCCACATGCAAGGTACTCGCACAATTATTGACAGTCTTGATGTAGGGTATGAGGTGAAGCCTATACTCACACGCTATGAAGGATTCTTTGACTGCCTTAACACTACAGTTCAAGAGGAGGGATTCTTGGGACTTTTTAAGGTACTGTTATTCTGAAATTGTTCAATGTAAGTAATTACAGTATCTATAATTTTATATTAATTTCTGTTGTTTACGAGCTAGGCTTGTTATAGTTGTACTCTTTAAACAGTGCTAGTTTATCGGAAAGACAAGCAGCATCATGAAAAAGGAAGGTGGTAGAGTAATTGTGGTGAGATTTATGAATATTATTAGGGCAATGATGTTCATTTTTAATGAGTACAGTGGCTTTATTCTGCCACTGCACCCTCAGATACTCCCCATGAGGCATGACATAATGGAAATTTAGAAAGACTGGCAAATATGAGGTAAAATGCATATATTTGTAGTTAAGATTGGCAAATATAAGGTAAGTGGCACATATTTGAAATTAGTCCCTTGGTAGATGAATGGTTTTTAAGTGATGATCTACGAAATGTATGTTTTATGCATTTTTATTATTTTTTATTAACACATTGGCCATTTCCCACCAAGGCAGGGTGGCCCAAAAAAGAAAAATTTTCATCATCATACACTCCATCACTGTCTTGCCAGAGGCATGCTTACACTACAGTTAGAAAGCTGCAACATTAACACCCCTTCTTCAGAGTGCCGGCACTGTACTTCCCATCTCCAGGAATCAAGTCTGGCCTGCCGGTTTCCCTGAATCCCTTCATAAATGTTACCTTGCTTACACTCCAGCAGCATGTCAAGTCCTAAAAACCATTTGTCTCCATTCGCTCCTGTCTAACACACTCACTCATGCTTGCTAGAAGTCCAAGCCCCTCGCACACAAAACCTCCTTTTCCCCCTCCGTCCAACCTTTCCTAGGCCAATCCCTACCCCACCTTCCCTCCACTACAGATTTATACACTCTTGAAGTCATTCTATTTTGTTCCATCCTCTCTGCATGTTCAAACCATCTCAACAACCCCTCCTCAGCCCTCTGGATAATAGTTTTGGTAATCCCATGCCTCCTCCTAATCTCCAAACTACAGATTCTCTGCATTATATTCACACCACACATTGCCCTCAGACGACATCTCAACTGCCTCCAGCCTTCTCCTTGTTGCAACATTCACAACCCATGCCTTGGACCCATATAAGAGAGTTGGTATAACTGTACTCTCATACATTCCTCTCTTTGCTTTCATAGATAAAGTTCTTTGTCTCCACAGACTCCTCAGTACACCACTCACCTTTTTACCTCTCGTCAATTCTATGATTCACCTCATCCTTCATATACCCATCTGCTGACATGTCCAATCCCAAATATCTGAACACACTCACTTCCTCCATATTCTCTCCCTCCAATCTGATATCCAATCTTCCATTACCTAAGTTTTTTGTTATCCTCATCATCTTACTCTTTCCTATATTCACTTTTAATTTCCTTCTTTTACATTATTAATTTGCTTTTCAACCATAGTATTCACTGAGTGTGATTTTTTGTCCAGCTTGTTTTGATGCTGAGGTTGGGATAACATTCATGTTGCATACAAATAAAAAGCAAAATTTAAGAGTAGTTTATGCTATGCATCAAATTTTGTAAGCTTTTTTTTTTTTTTTTTTTTTTCAACAAGTCGGCCGTCTCCCACCGAGGCAGGGTGACCCAAAAAAGAAAGAAAATCCCCAAAAAGAAAATACTTTCATCATCATTCAACACTTTCACCACACTCGCACATTATCACTGTTTTTGCAGAGGTGCTCAGAATACAACAGTCTAGAAGCATAAACATATAAAGATACACAACATATCCCTCCAAACTGCCAATATCCCAAACCCCTCCTTTAAAGTGCAGGCATTGTACTTCCCATTTCCAGGACTCAAGTCCGACTATATGAAAATAACCGGTTTCCCTGAATCCCTTCACTAAATATTACCCTGCTCACACTCCAACAGATCGTCAGGTCCCAAGTACCATTCGTCTCCATTCACTCCTATCTATCTATCTATCTATCTAAGCACCATCACATATTTGCATTTATTTTTTGCAGGGATTTGGGGCTCTCTGCATACAGTATGCTCTTTATGGAGCAGTGCTGAAGTTTGCCGAGGTTATTATCCGAGAGGTAACGCTTGCTCTTGTTCCTCCCAAACCTAAACCTAAGACACAGGTAAGTGAGTCGGATATTGCAATATTACATCAATTCGTATGAGGTATTTGCATGTTGTAGCAGGTGGAATTGCATGACATAAATACCGTATATATAGGTAGTAGGTTGGTAGACAGCAACCGCCCAGGAAGGTACTACCGTCCTGCCAAGTGAGTGTAAAACGAAAGCCTGTAATTGTTTTACATGATGGTAGGATTGCTGGTGTCCTTTTTTCCATCTCATGAACATGCAAGATTTCAGGTATGTCTTGCTACTTCTACTTACACTTAGGTCACAGTACACATACATGTACAAGCATATATATATATATATATACACACCCCTCTGGGTTTTCTTCTATTTTCTTTCTAGTTCTTATTCTTGTTTATTTCCTCTTATCTCCATGGGGAAATGGAACAGAATTCTTCCTCCGTAAGCCATGCGTGTTGTAAGAGGTGACTAATATGCCGGGAGCAAGGGGCTAGTAACCCCTTCTCCTGTATGGGTTACTAAATTTAAAAAGAGAAACTTTTGTTTTTCTTTTTTGGGCCACCCTACCTCTGTGGGATACGGCCGGTTTGTTGAAAAAAAAAAATATATATATATAATTCAAATTCATCCACCAATCTCTGCAACTTATCTTCAGAATCTCCCAAGAGCACAGTGTCATCAGCAAAGAGCAACTGTGACAACTCCCACTTTATGTGTGATTCTTTATCTTTTAACTCCACGCCTCTTGCCAAGACCCTCGCATTTACTTCTCTTACAACCCCATCTATAAATATATTAAACAACCACGGTGACATCACACATCCTTGTCTAAGGCCTACTTTTACTGGGAAATAATTTCCCTCTTTCCTACATACTCTAACTTGAGCCTCACTATCCCCAAAGAGTTTTTATGAGGATAGTGAGGCTCAAGTTAGAGTATGTAGGAAAGAGATAAATTATTTCCCAGTAAAAGTAGGCCTTAGACAAGGATGTGTGATGTCACCGTGGTTGTTTAATATATTTATAGATGGGGTTGTAAGAGAAGTAAATGCGAGGGTCTTGGCAAGAGGCGTGGAGTTAAAAGATAAAGAATCACACATAAAGTGGGAGTTGTCACAGTTGCTCTTTGCTGATGACACTGTGCTCTTGGGAGATTCTGAAGATAAGTTGCAGAGATTGGTGGATGAATTTGGTAGGGTGTGCAAAAGAAGAAAATTGAAAGTGAATACAGGAAAGAGTAAGGTTATGAGGATAACAAAAAGATTAGGTGATGAAAGATTGGATATCAGATTGGAGGGAGAGAGTATGGAGGAGGTGAATGTATTCAGATATTTGGGAGTGGACGTGTCAGCAGATGGCTCTATGAAAGATGAGGTGAATCATAGAATTGATGAGGGGAAAAGGGTGAGTGGTGCACTTAGGAGTCTGTGGAGACAAAGAACTTTGTCCTTGGAGGCAAAGAGGGGAATGTATGAGAGTATAGTTTTACCAACGCTCTTATATGGGTGTGAAGCATGGGTGATGAATGTTGCAGCGAGGAGAAGGCTGGAGGCAGTGGAGATGTCATGTCTGAGAGCAATGTGTGGTGTGAATATAATGCAGAGAATTCGTAGTTTGGAAGTTAGGAGGAGGTGCGGGATTACCAAAACTGTTGTCCAGAGGGCTGAGGAAGGGTTGTTGAGGTGGTTTGGACATGAAGAGAGAATGGAGCAAAACAGAATAACTTCAAGAGTGTATCAGTCTGTAGTGGAAGGAAGGCGGGGTAGGGGTCGGCCTAGGAAAGGTTGGAGGGAGGGGGTAAAGGAGGTTTTGTGTGCGAGGGGCTTGGACTTCCAGCAGGCATGCGTGAGCGTGTTTGATAGGAGTGAATGGAGACAAATGGTTTTTAATACTTGACGTACTGTTGGAGTGTGAGCAAAGTAACATTTATGAAGGGGTTCAGGGAAACCGGCAGGCCGGACTTGAGTCCTGGAGATGGGAAGTACAGTGCCTGCACTCTGAAGGAGGGGTGTTAATGTTGCGGTTTAAAAACTGTAGTGTAAAGCACCCTTCTGGCAAGACAGTGATGGAGTGAATGGTGGTGAGAGTTTTTCTTTTTCGGGCCACCCTGCCTTGGTGGGAATCGGCCAGTGTGATAATAATAATAATATATATATATCTTTCTTTCAACACACCAGTTGTATCCCACCGAGGCGGGGTAGCCCAAAAGGAAAAACAAAAGTTTCTCCTTTTACATTTAGTAATATATACAGGAGAAGGGGTTACTAGCCCCTTGCTCCTGGCATTTTAGTCGCCTCTTACAACACGCATGGCTTACGGAGGAAGAATTCTGATCCACTTCCCCATGGAGATAAGAGGAAATAGACAAGAACAAGAGCTAGAAATAAGATAGATGAGCTAAGATTAATTGCAAGTGCAGGAAACATAGATATTATTGCTATAACAGAGACCTGGCTCAATCTGAAAGATAGAGAGATGCCCTCTGAATGTCACATACAAGGCTATAAATTATTCCACACTGACAGGGTCAACAGGAAAGGTGGTGGAGTAGCGATGTATGTCAGAGACAATTTAAATTGTTGTGTTAGACAAGATATTAAATTAGAAGCGTCAGCCACTGAATCTGTTTGGTTACAGCTTCTCGAGGGCCGAGAAAAACTAATTTTGGGTGTGATTTACAGGGCCCCAAATCTTGATAGGGAGTGCAGTAAACTTCTATGGGACGAAATTCGTAAGGCATCTACATACGAAAATGTTGTGCTAATGGGAGATTTCAACTATAGACAGATTGACTGGAGCAATTTGACAGGAAATTTAGAGTCAGGTGACTTTCTTGATACGATCCAGGATTGTTTTTTAAAACAGTTTGTGACAGAGCCAACTAGGGGAAATAACCTCCTTGACTTGGTTCTTGCCAGTAGGGAAACACTAATTAATAATCTTGAGGTTAATGATGAGCTTGGGGAAAGTGATCACAAATCACTCAGCTTTAATATATCATGGAATTCCCCTAATAATGGCAATCAAGTCTCTGTCCCTGGCTTCCGCTTGGCTGATTTCATAGGACTGAAAAATTACTTAGGTGGGCTGAACTGGAATGACCTGACTAAGGGTCAGGTAGGTGGTGATGGTTGCCGATATGACGCTTTCCAGGGCATAGTTCTAGCTGCTCAGTCAAATTATGTTCCAAATAGGGAAATCAGATCAAACAAAAATGATCCTAAATGGATGAACAATAGATTAAAATATCTAATTGGTCAAAAGAGAGGCATATATAGGCAAATCAAAAGAGGGGAGGGGCAATTAAGAAATCGATATATTAAGTTAAAGAGAGAAATAAAAAAAGGAATTAGAAAAGCAAAAAGAGATTATGAGGTTAAAGTTGCAAGAGATTCGAAGACTAACCCAAAAGGATTCTTTCAGGTATACAGAAGTAAGATCAGGGACAAGATAGGCCCACTCAAAAGTTCCTCGTGTCAGCTCACTGACAGTGATAAGGAAATGTGTAGAAGTTTTAACACATACTTCCTCTCAGTTTTTACACAGGAGGATACCAGCGATATTCCAGAAATGATAAATTATGTGGAACAGGACGATAATAAACTGTGCACGATTAGAGTCACAAGTGACATGGTCCTTAGGCAAATAGATAAATTAAAACCTAACAAATCCCCAGGCCCTGATGAACTGTATGCAAGGGTTCTAAAGGAATGTAAAGAGGAGCTTAGCAAACCTTTGGCTAATCTTTTCAACATATCACTACAAACTGGCATGGTGCCAGATAAGTGGAAAATGGCAAATGTGATACCTATTTTCAAAGCAGGTGACAGGTCCTTAGCTTCGAACTATAGACCAATAAGCCTAACCTCCATAGTGGGAAAATTTATGGAATCAATAATTGCCGAGGCAGTTCGTAGCCACCTTGAAAAGCATAAATTAATCAACGAATCTCAGCATGGTTTTACAAAGGGGCATTCCTGCCTTACGAATTTATTAACTTTTTTCACTAAGGTATTTGAGGAGGTTGATCATGGTAATGAATATGATATTGTGTATATGGACTTCAGTAAGGCTTTTGACAAGGTCCCACATCAGAGACTATTGAGGAAAATTAAGGCACATGGAATAGGAGGAGAAATTTTTTCCTGGATAGAGGCATGGTTGACAAATAGGCAGCAGAGAGTTTGCATAAATGGGGAGAAATCAGAGTGGGGAAGCGTCACGAGCGGTGTTCCACAGGGGTCAGTGTTGGGCCCCCTGCTCTTCACAATATACATAAACGACATAGATGAGGGCATAAAGAGCGACATCGGCAAGTTTGCCGATGACACCAAAATAGGCCGTCGAATTCATTCTGACGAGGACATTCGAGCACTCCAGGAAGATTTGAATAGACTGATGCAGTGGTCGGAGAAGTGGCAGATGCAGTTTAATATAGACAAATGCAAAGTTCTAAATGTTGGACAGGACAATAACCATGCCACATATAAACTAAATAATGTAGATCTTAATATTACGGATTGCGAAAAAGATTTAGGAGTTCTGGTTAGCAGTAATCTGAAACCAAGACAACAGTGCATAAGTGTTCGCAATAAAGCTAATAGAATCCTTGGCTTCATATCAAGAAGCATAAATAATAGGAGTCCTCAGGTTGTTCTTCAACTCTATACATCCTTGGTTAGGCCTCATTTAGATTATGCTGCACAGTTTTGGTCACCGTATTACAGAATGGATATAAATTCTCTGGAAAATGTACAAAGGAGGATGACAAAGTTGATCCCATGTATCAGAAACCTTCCCTATGAGGATAGACTAAGGGCCCTGAATCTGCACTCTCTAGAAAGATGTAGAATTAGGGGGGATATGATTGAGGTGTATAAATGGAAGACAGGAATAAATAAAGGGGATGTAAATAGTGTGCTGAAAATATCTAGCCTAGACAGGACTCGCAGCAGTGGTTTTAAGTTGGAAAAATTCAGATTCAGGAAGGATATAGGAAAGTACTGGTTTGGTAATAGAGTTGTGGATGAGTGGAACAAACTCCCGAGTACAGTTATAGAGGCCAGAACGTTGTGTAGCTTTAAAAATAGGTTGGATAAATACATGAGTGGATGTGGGTGGGTGTGAGTTGGACCTGATAGCTTGTACTACCAGGTCGGTTGCCGTGTTCCTCCCTTAAGTCAATATGACCTGACCTGACTAGGTTGGGTGCATTGGCTTAAGCCGGTAGGAGACTTGGACCTGCCTCACATGGGCCAGTAGGCCTTCTGCAGTGTTCCTTCGTTCTTATGTTCTTATGTTCTTAAATCTTGCATGTGTATGAGACAGAAAAAGAAGACACCAGCAATCCTACCATCGTGTAAAACAATTACAGGCTTCCGTTTGACACTCACTTGGCAGGACGGTAGTACCTCCCTGGGCGGCTGCTGTCTACCAACCTACTACCTATTTTTTTTTTTTTTTTTTTTTTACTACCTATATATTTCTAATACTATTAACAATAATTCCATATTTCTTAATACATGTATTAATTGACATTAATAAATATTGGTAACATTTTACTAATACAGTACTGTAATGTAGTTATTCAACACTCATTGTACTTACCTACTTGGTTTTTTTTTTTTGGTGGGTTGACAGTATATCCAATATTGTATTGGTTGATGTATACTATTATTGTATTTAATATGTAGTCAAGGCTGTTTCATACTGTTTTGTAATGAGGCATTTCATATTCAGGAACAGCCCATTGTCCTGCATCCAGAGGCAGGAGAGTATATTGCAGAATAGGTAAATAATCATTAAGCATGATATATTACTGGCCTAGATATGGTTCATCATTTCCCTTTGGTTTATGGATGATTGAAATATAAGTGTGCTTATCGTCATCACTTGCCATGCATTCTGCTACTGTATATGGATTATATTATTTGTGGTTATTTCTTTTTGTCTTTTCTCTTTGTCTTCACTACCTTAAGTTTACACTGCATGCTTTACTTTACCACAACTTTGATTGACAGTTATAGTGCTCGGATGCAGCAGTCACAAGCACAGCTTTCTTCACCGTGATACACCAGACTGTGAATGTTGCACATGGGCACGAAGAGAATTTTATTGTATCTTTTCTCTCTGTCTCTGTGTCACTCTCTTTCACTCTATCTCACTCACTCTGTCTCTCCCTCTCTCTCTCTCATGGTAATCTATTTTCAGTATCATACAATTTTTGAACCTATTTGTGCTTGCAGCGCTTATTGTACTGCCTCACATTGTCTTCAATCATTCCAGCGGTTCACTATACTTTGTGACAAATTGCTTTCTGGTATCATATTGGAAGCTTTTATTTCATAATTTTCACTTGTGGCTGTTCTCTGATGGCACTAGAAAACCATCTTTGTCTGTTTACTTTTGCCACTTCAGAATCCTGTCTTCGGTTATTAGGTCTCCTATTTTTGTCCTACTTGTTATTGAAGGCATGTATATTGTTTTCAAGCTTTCTATGTACAGTAATTCATTTCTGGTCTGTACATTTTGTAGCATGTCTTTGGACTCTTTATTTTATCAACAGGTTTCAGGTGTGGCCAACACATTACAGCTGCATATTCTAAGTTTTTGTTTATCATTCTTTGTGAATAACATTTGTAGCATTTCACTGTCCATATCTAAAAGCTGTTGTGAAGTTTTTCAGAATAGTTCTGCACTTCTCACTACTTCATTACAGGCAGGCCCTGCTTTACAGCACTTTGCTTTACAGCATTTTGCTAATGCCGCAGTTTTTAATTATATCCCGTCTTCATTAATTCAGACTTACTACAGCAAATAAATTCACCACTCACTATAAGCTAAGGACGAAAATATTTTAAGGTAAGTAATGTGTGTACTGTATATGCATTTTGTAGGCCTAGCTCTATTGTTCACCTAATATATGATAGTGTAAACATGTTATCAGGTTTTTATATGCATTTAAAAGTGAAAAATAGGCTATGTTTCATTTTACAACAATTTTCACTTTACAGCAGTAGCCCAGAACTTAACCTGCTGTATAAGTGGGACCCTCCTTTATGGCAGTAGCCCAGAACCTAACCTGCTGTATAAGTGGGACCCTCCTTTATGGCAGTAGCCCAGAACCTAACCTGCTGTATAAGCAGGACCCTCCTTTACAGCAGTAGCCCAGAACCTAACCTGCTGCATAAGTGGGACCCTCCTTTACAGCAGTAGCCCAGAACCTAACCTGCTGTATAATCAGGACCTGCCTGTAGTTAGAAAACACTTGTATATTTTTCTCTGTGTGCTATGCTAATTACACACTGATATTTACGTGATGTTTGTTCTGAGTTTTTTCTTCTTTCTCCCATTTCTCTGTGGTTATTATCAGTATTAATGCCATGTTCCATTTATTATTAATAGTTTGCTCATCTTGTCCGAATTTTCTTGTAGAGATTTAGTGCCACAGGATTTTTGTCTTGTCTTTTACTGCATATGATTTTTGTATTACAGTAGCGCTCAATGTCACTGACTTTAACCCTTTCAGGGTCCGTCCCGTAGATCTACGGCTGGTCGGTGAGTGTCCAAACCGTAGATCTATGCCAAAATTCTAGCGCCGTCAAATTTAGCGCGAAAGTGCTCATAGGCCTACATATGAGAGAATGGGTCTGCGCCGTGGGTGTGCGCCATAAACAAAAAATCTAGGCGCCTGCATAGCATTGTGGGAACGCCGGCTCAGTCACCCTTGTTCACCATGCCTCGTCGCAAGTCAGCTCTCACTCCCCGGAAAATTGGGACTCTCCTCTTCCTGTCTGATAGTTCTGACACTGATGGAAGTGGAAATGAAGACGAATTCTACGGCTTTGATAAGTTAGTGACCGAAAATAATGACCAGGATATCGATAATAGTGCAGAAAACCCCGACGATCCTCGACCTTCTACCTCTGGTGTGGGCACTCGTGACTCACGGTCGGGTGTTCCTAAACGTAAGAGAAAACTAATATTTTCCCGTGGCCTGGCCTCTGACTTCAGTAATGACGATGATTCTGACGTGGATTGTGATTTTATTGCGCTCGACGATCATTCGAGTAGTGATAGTGAGGAAACATATTCACCAGTGAAGCGTCGGTATGTTCGCCGCCGCATGCGCTCGGGTAGTGTACCCTATGCTGTGCCCAGGGGACGGAGTACATCCCGGAGTACATCCCGGAGTACATCCCGTGGCCCTACACCCGTTTTAGGTAGTGATAGTGAGGATGATGTGGCTACACTTGGCATGGATGGGCCACAGACATCAGTGGATGGTGTTAGTGGGGCTGGTGGTGGTAGTGGCACCGCCATGCGTGACTCGCTGTGCCACGCTGGGACCCACGCTGCTGACTCGTCAGTTCAAGGACAAAGCGGAGCGTCACCCACCAGCCCGCCACAACCACCCGTACAACCAGCCTATGATGTCCAGTATCCACCAGCAAACCGTATCTGGGATTGGCAGCAAAATCCCAATTTTGTTCCCAGCCCTCACCACTTTGATGACTCTCAAAGTGGAATTCTACCTACCTGTCCCCTTGGAACCACGGCCAATGAACTGGAATTCTTTGAATTATTCTTTGACCAGCCATTGATGGAAATTATTGTCAGGGAAAGTAATAAGTATTTTCAGTACACCATGGCAAATACGATCTTATCACCACAGTCAAGACTACACAGGTGGAAAGAGACGACTGTTGCAGAAATGTATTTGCTTTTTGCAACAATAATGCTTATGACTCACGTCTATAAGCATAATATAAAAGCATACTGGTCCACAGATCGGCTAATTTGTACCCCATCCTTCAGTGAAATAATACCAGTGAACAGGTTTATCTTACTGTTACGTATGTTGCACTTCTCTGACAAAACCAGGCCTGACAGAAGTGACAGGTTATACAAGATTAGAAATGTTTTCATGTATCTCAAACAAAAGTTCAGGATATACTTTTATCCATTCAAGAATCTTGTAATTGACGAGTCTTTGATTTTGTTCAAAGGTAGACTGTCATTCAAGCAGTATATACCGAGCAAGAGGAACCGCTTTGGTATAAAATTGTTTGTACTCTGTGATTGTGACAGTGGCCTGGTGTTGGATATTGTTGTATACACGGGTAGTAAAACATTGAAAGATACCAAGATGTTATTGGGTATATCAGGTGACGTAGTGAGAAACATGATGGCACCTTATCTTGGTAAGGGCCATACATTATATACCGATAACTGGTACACAAGCCCATTACTCAGTGATTTCATGCGAGTGAACAAGACAGATGTGTGTGGCACAGTGCGTTCTAATCGTAAACATATGCCCAGGCTCAACGCAGGTGTTCGTGGTGATGACGTGCAGGTGTTTACTGCCAATGACATCATGGCATTACGGTGGCATGACAAATGAGATGTCACATTGTTGACAACCATTCACCGTAATGAAATGCAAGACAGTGGCAAAGTTGATCGAGTGACTAATGAACGTATTCGAAAACCAGTGACAGTGATTGATTATACACAAAACATGCGCTTGGTTGACAAGTGTGACATGCAGATTGGTTTTGTTGACTGTGTTCGTAAGAGTTACAAGTGGTACATGAAACTTTTCTTCCATCTCATGGACATTTCAATGCTGAATGCATATAATATGTACCAAATAAAGACTGGTAACAGACCACCGTATGGTGAATTTTGTTTGTCTGTTGTCAGACAACTCATAATGAAGTACCAGGTAACAACACCTGCAATACAACATGGTCCTCGAATTCATCACAATATACCCAAGCGTTTGAGGAGAGAAGGTGATCATTTCATAATACAGCTTCCTTCAACTCAAAAGAAATTTGCTCAGAAGAGATGCATTGTCTGTGCACAAACAAAACGACGGCAACAAAGACGCAAAGACACTCGGTTTATGTGTGAGGAATGTAAGGTGCCTCTGTGCATGGTGCCTTGTTTCAAGGAGTTCCACAAGCTCCAGCAGTTCTAAAACCATGTCCAGTGATTGTAAATATGTAAATATATGATAGAACATTAGTATTATACAATATTTGTGCATGTTTATTGTAATAAACAACAGTGGTAAACAATATGATAATAACTTTAGTGCAGTTATTGTGTTCAATACAGTGAGTATATATATATCAATTATATACAGTATTGGTCTCTCAGGCCCCAAATGTTAGTAGGAATAGAAAAAAATTGGAAAAGAAAAGAAAAAACAACTAAAACAACAAAATAATATAATACGCGTATGTGGAATTCGTCGATGTTGCCGCCACCACATCATTTTCTACAAACTTCTTGGCACTGTATCTCGGTAAGTACTGATCAGATTCTAATTTTTTTTTGTTTTATTACCTTCACAAAAATATGCTCTTTAATTCTGTAAGAAAAAATAATTTTTTTTTTTTTTTCAAAATTTCTTGGACACTGGTGCGTGACTTCAGATTTTGGCCTTGGACCCTGAAAGGGTTAAAGAAGATGGAGCAAAATAGGATGACTTGGAGGGTGTATAAATTTGTAGCGAAGGAAAGGAGGAGGGGTTGGGGTCATCCTAGGAAAGGATGGAGGGAAGGGGTAAAGGCGGTTTTGTGGGTGAGGGGCTTCGACTTCCAGCAGGCATGTGTGAGCGTGTTAGATAGGAGTGAGTGGAGACGAGTGGTTTTTGGGACCTGACTAGCTGTTGGAGTGTGAGCAGGGTAATATTTTGTGAAGGGATTCAGGGAAACCAGTTTGCCAGACTTGAGTCCTGGAAATGGGAAGTACAATCCCTGCACTTTAAAGAAGGGGTGTGGGATAGTGGCAGTTTGGAGGAACATCTAAACTGCCGTATCTGAGAGCCTCTGCAAAAACAGTGATTATGTATAAGTGAGGGTGAAAGTGTTGATTGATGATGAAAGTTTTTTTCTTTCTTTTTGGGTCACCCGGCCTCGGTGGGAAATAGCATACTTGTTAAAATAAAAAATGCATGTGTATACTCACCTAGTTGTGGTTGCAGCTCCTGGCCCTACCTCTTCACTGGATGCTACCAGGTCACTTTTCCTGCTCCATGAGCTTTATCATACATCTTCTTAAAGCTATGTATGGATCCTGACTCCACTACATCACATCCCAGACTATTCCACTTCCTAACAACTCTGTAACTGAAGAAATACTTCCTAACATCCCTGTGATTCATCTGAGTCTTCAACTTCCAATTGTGACCCCTTGTTGCTGTGTCCCATCTCTGGAACATCCTGTCTCTGTCCTCCTTGTCAATCCCTCTCAGTACGTATTTTAAATGTCGTTATCATATCCCCCTTATCTCTCCTGTCCTCCAGTGTCGTCAGGTCAATTTCCCTTAACCCTTTGACTGTTTTCGACGTATAAATACATCTTACGAGCCAATGTTTCTGACGTATATATACTCAATAATTCTAGCGGCTTCAAATCAAGCGGGAGAAAGCTGGTAGGCCCACATGTGAGAGAATGGGTCTGTGTGGTCAGTGTGCACCACATAAAAGAAATCCTGCAGCACACATTGCGTAATGAGAAAAAAAAAACTCTGATCAGTTTTTTGGAATAAAACGCCGACTTTGAGGTGTATTTTCGTATAGTATTTATCGTTGTATTCGCGTTTTCATGGTCTTAGGTGATAAAATGGAAAACATATTAAAGAAATATGTAGAGATGATTTTCATTACTTTGACGATGAAAACGACCTTGAAACTGAGCTCAAAGTAGCGGAAATGTTCGATTTTTACCAATGTTCAGGAGTAAATAAATCACACCACACGTCCAATACACGTCAACTGGGGAGTCTAATATTCTTTCACTAGTGCACTGATATTATTTATACCATTTTTACAATAATGCAGTAGTCTGCATAACAGTAAATTTTGTATTTTTTTGTATGAATAAAAAATCAAAATAGAAAGCAATAATAACATAAGAGGGGCCTAGAGATGTAACTAATGAACATAGCATATGTTACTTTAGTGCCACAAATGTCTACCTTGTTTATTCTGGACCCTATTTTGAAATTGGCATCTTTTTTAGTTTGCGTGAAATTGGCCAAATTGCCAATTTCTGACCACCATATTGGGTAGTCCAAATTAGTAAATGGGAGGTTTCTTGTACTCAGCTGATAGATAAAATGGAGTTCTAAAGAAATAGCTATGAGTTTGGTCAACTGGAACAATGGAATTGGCTGAAAATAGGGCTCAAAGTCGGCGAAATCGCTGATACGCATATGTCGCCGAGACCGCTAACTTCACGGGAGCATAATTCCATGAGTTTTCGACCAAATTTCGAACTTTTGGTGTCATTACCATCGGGAAAAGATTCTCTATCATTTCATAAGAAAAAATAATTTTTTTTTTCAAAAATTGAGCGACATAGAATGATAGTTTCAGAAAGGGGCCTGAAGCAGTCGAAGGGTTAACCTCTCCTCGTAGGACATGCCCCTTTGCTCTGGGACTAGTCTTGTTGCAAACCTTTGCACTTTCTCTAATTTCCTTACATGTTTGGCTAGGTGTGAGTTCCAAACTGGTGCTGCATACTTCAATATAGGCCTGACATACCCAGTGTACAGGGTCTTGATTCCTTATTGAGATGTTGGAATACTATTCTTAGGTTTGCTAGGCACCCATATGCTGCAACAGTTATTTGGTTGATGTGCACCTCAGGAGATGTGGCCGGTGTTATACTCATCCCAAAGATCCTTTTCCGTGAGTGAGGTTTGTAGTCTTTGGCCCCCTAGACCATACTCTGCAGTCTTCTTTGCCATTCCCCAATCTTCATGACTTGGCACTTGGTGGGGTTGAACTCCAGGAGCCAGTTTCTGGACCAGGCCTGCAGCTTGTCCAGATCCCTTTGTAGTTCCACCTGGTCCTCATCTGATTGAATGCTTTTCATAAACTTCACATCATTTGCAAACAGGGACACTTCTGAGTCTATTCCTTCTGTCATGTTGTTCACTTACACCAGAAACAGCACCAGTCTTAGGACTGACCCCTGTGAAACCCCACTCGTCACAAGCGCCCACTCTGACACCTCGTCACGTACCATGACTCACTGATGTCTTCCCGACAGGTATTCCCTGAGCCATTCCAGTGCCTTCCCTGTTACACCTTCCTGGTCCTCCAGCCTATGCACTAATCTTTTATGTGGAACTGTGTCAAAAGCCTTCTTACACTCCAAGAAAATGCAATCTACCTACTCTTCTCTCTCTCTCTCGTCTTACTGCTGTCACCCTGTCATACAACTCCAGTGGGTTTGTGACACAGGATTTCCCGTCCCTGAAACTGTGCTGCTTGTCGTTAGATAAGATAAGATAAGATTTCGTTTGGATTTTTAACCCCGGAGGGTTAGCCACCCAGGATAACCCAAGAAAGTCAGTGCGTCATCGAGGACTGTCTAACTTATTTCCATTGGGGTCCTTAATCTTGTCCCCCAGGATGTGACCCACACAAGTCGACTAACACCCAGGTACCTATTTGCTGCTAGGTGAACAGAACAACAGGTGTAAGGAAACGTCGAAATGTTTCCACCCGCCGGGAATCGAACCCGGGCCCTCCATGTGTGAAGCGGGAGCTTTAGCCACCAGGCCACACACGTTGATAAGCTCATTCCTTTCTAGGTGCTCCACCACTCTTCTGATAATCTTCTCCATGACTTTGCATACTATACATGTTAGTGACACTGGTCTGTAGTTAGTGCTTCATGTCTGTCTCCTTTTTTAAAAATTGGGACTACATTTGCTGTCTTCCATACCTCAGATAGTTGCCCTGTTTCGATAGATGTGTTGAAGATTGTTGTTAGTGGCACACACAGTGCCTTTGCTCCCTCTCTCAGGACCCATGGAGTGATGTTATCTGGCCCCAGTGCCTTTGAGGTATCTAGCTCGCTTAGTAGCCTCTTCACTTCTTCCTTGGTTGTATGTATTGTGCCCAACACTTGATGGTGTACCCAACCTCTCTGTCTTTCTGGAGTCTATTCTGTCTCCTCTGTGAACACTTCTTTGAATCTCATGTTGAGCTCCTCACATATTTCTTGGTCATTTCTTGTGATCTCCCCTCCTCCCTTTCTCAGCCTGATTACCTGGTCCTTGACTGTTGTTTTCCTCCTGATGTGGCTGTATAACAGCTTTGGGTCAGATTCGGCTTTCGCTGCTATGTCATTTTCATATTGTCATTGGGCCTCCTTTCTTACCTGTGCATATTCGTTTCTGGCTTTATGACTGCTCTCTTTATTATCCTGGGTTCTTTGCCGTCTATACTTCTTCCATTCTCTAGCACACTTGGTTTTGGCCTCTCTACACCTTTGAGTGAACCAAGAGCTCATCCTGGCCTTTTCATTATTTCTGTTACCCTTAGGTATAAACCTCTCCTCAGCTTCCTTGCATACTGTTGTCACATATTCCATCATCTCATTTACTTACTTCCCTGCCAGTGCCCTGTACCACTGAACCTCATGCAGGAAATTCTTCATGCCTGTGTAGTGCCCTCTCTTATAGTTTGGCTTCATTTGTCCTGCCCTTCCTGCTACCCTTTCCACTTGTAACTCTAATATGTATTTGAAGCTCAAAACCATGTGGTCAGTGGCCCTGAAGGGTCTTTCATATGTGATATCCTCAATATCTGCACTACTGAAGGAGAATACTAGGTCCAGTTTCGCTGGTTCGGCCTCTCCTCTCTCTCTGTTAGTGTCCTTACGTGTTGGTACGTGAGGTTTTCCAGTACCACCTCCATCATCTTAGCCCTCCACTTTTCTGGGTCCCCATGTGGCTCCAGGGTGTCCCAGTCAATTTCTTTGTGATTGAAGTCACCCACAATCAGCAGCTTTGCCCTGCTCACATGAGCCCTTCCAGCTACTTCAGCCAGTGTCAACCATCGCTTTGTTACTCTCATCATATTCTTGCCACCAGACTGAAGTGTTCCTATTATGTAGTGCGTGTGCGTGTGTGCGCGCGCGTGTGTGTGTGTGTGTGTGTACTCACCTAGTTGAGGTTGCAGGGGTCGAGTCCAAGCTCCTGGCCCTGCCTCTTCACTGGTCGCTACTAGGTCACTCTCCCTGAACCGTGAGCTTTATCATACCTCTGCTTAAAGCTATGTATGGATCCTGCCTCCACTACATCGCTTCCCAAACTATTCCACTTACTGACTACTCTGTGGCTGAAGAAATACTTCCTAACATCCCTGTGATTCATCTGTGTCTTCAACTTCTAACTGTGTCCCCTTGTTACTGTGTCCAATCTCTGGAACATCCTGTCTTTGTCCACCTTGTCAATTCCTCTCAGTATTGTTGGCCATAACTCTTTCAAAATCCAAAGGGATGCTCAAACGTGTCATTATCATGTCCTTCCTATCTCTCCTGTCCTCCAGTGTCGTCAGGTTGATTTCCCTTAACCTCTCCTCGTAGGACATACCTCTTAGCTCTGAGACTAGTCTTGTTGCAAACCTTTGCACTTACTCTAGTTTCTTTATGTGCTTGGCTAGGTGTGGGTTCCAAACTGGTGCTACATACTCCAATATGGGCCTAACGTACACGGTGTACAGGGTCCTTAACGATTCCTTATTAAGATGTCGGAATGCTGTTCTGAGGTTTGCTAGGCGCCTATATGCTGCAGCCATTATTTGGTTGATGTGCGCTTCAGGAGATGTGCCTGGTGTTATACTCACCCCAAGATCTTTTTCCTTGAGTGAGGTTTGTAGTCTCTGGCCCCCTAGACTGTACTCTGTCTGCGGTCTTCTTTGCCCTTCCCCAATCTTCATGACTTTGCACTTGGTGGGATTGAACTCCAGGAGCCAATTGCTGGACCATGTCTGCAGCCTGTCCAGATCCCTTTGTAGTTCTGCCTGGTCTTTGATCGAATGAATTCTTCTCATCAACTTCACGTCATCCGCAAACAGGGACACCTCGGAGTCTATTCCTTCCGTCATGTCATTCACAAATACCAGAAACAGCACTGGTCCTAGGACTGACCCCTGTGGGACCCCACTGGTCACAGATGCCCACTCTGACACCTCGCCACGTACCATGACTCGCTGCTGTCTTCCTGACAAGTATTCCCTGATCCATTGTAGTGCCTTCCCTGTTATCCCTGCTTGGTCCTCCAGTTTTTGCACTAATCTCTTGTGTGGAACTGTGTCAAATCCCTTTTTGTAGTCCAAGAAAATGCAATCCACCCACCCCTCTCTCTCTTGTCTTACTGCTGTCACCATGTCATAGAACTCCAGTAGGTTTGTGACACAGGATTTCCCATCCCTGAAACCATGTTGGCTGCTGTTGATGAGATCATTCCTTTCTAGGTGTTCCACCACTCTTCTCCTGATAATCTTCTCCATGACTTTGCATACTATACATGCCAGTGACACTGGTCTGTAGTTTAGTGCTTCATGTCTGTCTTCTTTTTTAAAGATTGGGACTACATTTGTTGTCTTCCATGCCTCAGGCAATCTCCTTGTTTCAATAGATGTATTGAATATTGTTGTTAGGGGTACACATAGCGCCTCTGCTCCCTCTCTCTCAGGACCCATGGGGAGATGTTATCTGGCCCCATTGCCTTTGGTGTGTGTGTGTACACTCGCCTATTTGTGGTTTCAGGGGTCGATTCGTAGCACCTGTGAGTGTGTGAAAGAGAGTGAGTGTACCATCGCTCTGTTACTCTCATCATATTCTTGCCTTGGCCTCCTGCTGTTCTGTGTGAGGATGAGGATATGAGTGTAATTGTCCTGAAATACATACATATTATATATTTATTGTTTTACATTATGTGTCATTTTTCTATATTGTTAATACTTTTCAGAACTTAGTCACCCCTCTGACACCAAGTGCTCCATACACTCCCATATCTGCTGTGCATCCAGGAGTGGCTAGTTTACATTCATCCCCTCTCACTACATCCTATCATGGATCACCAAGATCAGGGCCATTTGGTGCTCAATCTCCAGTAGCGGGATCAAGAGGATTTTGCACCTATGTATCTCCATCAGGACGCAGAATCGACGAGGTAGACTTAAGAGCAGAGATGGAGAGGCACAAAATTAGTCTCAGCCTAGATGAATGATTTATGCCAAACTTAAAATATGTTTAGTTTATTTTTGTTGATATGCATAGATATTTTACTTTAAGATTGTCATATTCCTTGTTTAAGCAAGTGTTACTTGAATATACTACATATTGTAAATGATAGTTGTTTCCAGGAGAGTGCCTTCTCACCCTATGAAAGTGGGAAGTGATTCAGTGTTCTTGAATATTCATTGACAACATAATAAATACAAAATAAAATCAATGATGAGTATCTTTGTTGCATTTTTATGACTACCTGCAACTTGCATTTCTTTAAAGAATATTTGTTTTGCAAATTTACTTTTAATTGGTATATTAATTTGTTCAAATATTAGACAGTAACATGTAAAATTACATTTAATACCTTGTTTCAGCAGCTGCAGAAGTTAAAGCTAATATAACCTAGTTCTTCAGTACTTCACAGTGTTAAATTAGACACATGTGCAACTCTTGGGTATCTTTATCTCAATAAAGATACCCAAGAGTTGCACATGTGTCTAATTTAACGTGTCGGTTCTTTGAACCATTCATCTACAGTACTTCACAGTAAATAATTGACATTTGTTGTTAGTCATTTTTTTTACTCTGATTACTTGATGATTTGTTGTGTGCATTTATTTCTTAAATTGAAATTATTTAATGTGACTGTTTTTTATTTTTTCCTCTTCTGAGTGTATTAGCAGCTTGTCCATTTCCAGAGCATTGTATACTGCAGCTGACTTGTATTAGCATGGGTCACTTTATCTTGTAATTAAAAATGGGTATCAGTCATGTTCACCAAAAAAATTTGATAATTTCCATTTATATGAAATATTTTGTTTTCATTTTCTCTATAAAACATTAGGCTGATGTTTATGAGTTTTATCTGAGATTCCATTTACTCTCTTGATAAGCAAATACAGTGGAACCTCAAAAATTGAACTTAATCTGTTCCAGGAGCTAGTTCTAAATTCAAAAAGTCTGAAATTCGAAGCAATATTTTCCATAAGAAATAATGGAAATACAATTAATCCATTCCAGAAACCCAAAAATATTCACAAAAATAATACATTTTATAGAGATTAATTACAGTTTTACATACACACAACAAATGCTATAGTCTTTAATTATGTATAGTAATATAAAATAACATTTTTACTTACCTTTATTGAAGATTGGTGATGGCATCTGGAAGATAGGGAGGAGGAGAGGGGGAGTTGGGGTTA
This sequence comes from Cherax quadricarinatus, assembly GCF_038502225.1. Classification (NCBI taxonomy): domain Eukaryota; kingdom Metazoa; phylum Arthropoda; class Malacostraca; order Decapoda; family Parastacidae; genus Cherax; species Cherax quadricarinatus. The sequence continues at coordinate 6,388,995 of NC_091305.1, forward strand.
TTGTTTGGAAGGAGAATCCCCCTCCATGAGGACTTCCGGTATCAAAGCCCTCTCTGGGGTTGCTTCCCTTCTCTGTATTTTAATGCCACTAGGACCAGCTTGAGAGTCATTGGACTCCAGTCTCACAAAATAACTGTCTACAGTCCTCTGTTTCTGTCTCACAAAATAACTATCTACAGTCCTCTGTTTCTGTCTCACAAAATAACTGTCCACAATCGTCTCTTTGTCTCACAAATTAACTGTCCACAGTCGTCTGTTTCTGTCTCACAAAATAACTGTCCACATTCGTCTGTTTGTCTCACAAAATAACTCCACAGTTGTCTGTTTCTGTCTCACAAAATAACTGTCCACAGTCGTCTGTTTCTGTCTCACAAAATAACTGTCCACAATCATCTGTTTGTCTCACAAAATAACTCCACAGTTGTCTGTTTGTCTCACAAAATAACTCCACAGTCGTCTGTTTGTCTCACAAAATAACTGTCCACAATCGTCTGTTTGTCTCACAAAATAACTCCACAGTTGTCTGTTTGTCTCACAAAATAACTCCACAGTCATCTGTTTCTGTCTCACAAAATAACTGTCCACAATCATCTGTTTGTCTCACAAAATAACTCCACAGTCGTCTGTTTCTGTCTCACAAAATAACTCCACAGTCGTCTGTTTCTGTCTCACAAAATAACTGTCCACAGTCGTCTGTTTCTGTCTCACAAAATAACTGTCCACAGTCGTCTGTTTCTGTCTCACAAAATAACTGTCCACAGTCCTCTGTACATCCTGGCAAGCTCAACAAGTCTCACTCCAATCTCATACTTCTGTATTATTTCCTTCTTCACATCTATGGTGTTTCTCACTTTCTTTACCACAGGGGTACCGCTAGCAAGTTTCTTTGGGCCCATGGCAGCTTATTTCACAGCCCCACAAGCACTAAACACAATTAAATAATCGTAAAATGTGTGAATGAGATCGCAGGTTAGTGTTCACTCAAGCATAAACAAAGCTAGACTGCTCACGGTGCCTGCGCGGGGACACGTACAGAGCGGGCCAGCGGACAGGTCCCGTACCTGGCGGTCTGAAATTAGGGGCGCGTTCGAAAATTGGGACACAGTTTGTCCGAGAAAACGGTCTTATTTTCGAAACGTTCGATATTTAATACGTTCGATTTTTGAGGTTCCACTGTACAAGTAAAATTAAACACAGTTTTGCATTCATGGTTCCTGTAGTTTTTTCCTTTTAAAATTATCACATTTACTATAGTGAAGAGCCAGCATGTACACTACTGATAATCGTAAATATACTTGACTATTCACAGTTTTTCCAGTTGCATGTGCTGTGGTTGAAAGCTTATTATTGCATGAATTTGTGTCAAGTAAAGAGTTTTGAAAGGAATTAATTACAGTACAGTATATGTTTAAGAGAGGCAAAAGGGAATATAGTTCATCCCTCAGGCCATGCATGACAAGTACTTTGTGTCAATCCTCTTCAACTTTCGAATAATAAATGGCACTGAAGTTGTGACTTCTCTTGGAAAATACATTAGTTAAAGCATCATGCAACATTCCAAAGCAAATGTTTCAAAATTCATATTTACTGTACCAGAACCATTGAAAAGCTCTTGATCCAGGAAGTTGGGCTGAATTTCCACTTCCTTGAATCAAATCTTACATTCTTCAGGTGCTGTTTGAGCCCTTTGGATTAAGCAACAACTTCCCAATCCCTCCCAAGAATGTAATAATAAATCTGGGATGGGATATTGAGACTTCGAGAAAGTAGGTGCACTGGTGCTGTCTGTTGAATGACAGTGGTGGCATCAGTGGCAGAGTAAGTGATGTCTGCAAACCACATTAGCAAGTCATCAAGTTCTAGCAGAGCCTTGCTACTGGTTGTGAGATTGTTTTACTAATTTTTATTTTTTTAACATAATGGCCATCTCCTACCAAGGCAGGGTGACCCCCCAAAAAAGAAACAAAGTTTTCTTTTTTTTTTTTAACATTTAGTAATTTATGCAAGAAAAGGGGTTACTAGCTCCTTGCTCCCTACTAAATTATTATTATTATAATTATTATTATTATTATTATTATTATTATTATTATTATTATTATTATTATTATTATTATTATATTAGGGAAGCATTAAATCCATGAAGGTAACATAGCCACTGTTGAATGGGACAGAGTAATCAAGTTTGATCCAAATTATTATTATTATAATAAAAAAGAAGCACTAAACCACAAGGGCTATACAGTGCAAGTTTGATCCAAAGAAGGGGAGGGTAGTGACAATTCCTTATGCCAAAAGCCCTTCCCACTGAAGTGTCATCATCCACTAAAGGATGTGAAGCTAGAGGAAGTTGCATCCTAAGATTAGATGTTTCAAATCAGAGAGAAAAATGCACCTTAAATGCTTCCAAAAACCCAAGTTAAAGGCATAACAGTGAGGTTTTTAGGTGGGAATCTTTGTGCTGTTCTCTGAATTTGAGAGGTCAGGGGAAACCACTAAGCTTGTGTGAAAGTAAGTGGGGTGGAAGAACATTGATGCCTCAAAGTCATTGAGGAAACAGTGGCTAGAGAAATTGTTGGGTCCAGCAGGGTTAAGCATCCAAGGATGAAAGACCATTGGCCATCCTTACTGAATGAGTGCAGGTGTTTCACACGTGAACCTGAGCATTACAACAACATTGGGAAAAAACTATGATTTGGCTATTGCATCATTGAATGTTGGACACTGGAGATGCTCAAGAAAGATTGTCCCAGGATGCTGCAGAAGCGGATGCCAGATATCAGTCAAAATGTCTTTGGTGCAATTCATAATGGCAGCAATGACCATTATGAGTTGCGTAGTAGGGATGGATGTGACAAATACCTTCTAAATGTGCAGAGGCAAATGTTGAAGAAACAGCAAACAAAGGAAAGCAGGACATAAAACAGGTTGGCAGTTACCTGCATCAGATGTTTCATCTGGTGCTGGAACAGCATGCCTCCACTGTGCCAGGCCATACAGGAGATGGTAATGTTTTAGGTTCCTGGAAGTCCCAGCAACTCTGAAGTAAGCTACCTGGTGGTGGCGATATGTAGTCTTGATACCACTAGTAACACCATTGTGTACTGCTGGCACTGAAGAAAACAGATAACCATGCAGAGGTATATTGAAGTATTTGTACCAATGCCAGATTGCTCAGATAGAATGACTGGGTGTAGAGTCAGATACCATTTTGGAGCTTGCTTCACTGAAGGAATGTTCCTTGATGTTGGCAAGGGGCCTTTGATCCAAAGCAGTGGACCTGATGGCCCCTTCCTTGGATTTAGTCTGAATGCCTCCCATTCTCCCTGTCACTCAGTGATGTATGACTTGTCCAGGTTTAGCTCTTAGTCTATATTGTTGTTGTTGTTATTCTCTTGGCATTGTATGACCCTTATGGGTTTAGTGCTCCCTCATAAATATAATAATTTGGAGCTTGCCACCATTTATAGTTCATCTATAGAAAGGAGCAACCAGATGTTCTACAGCCTGACAGGTCAGAGATCAAGTCATGAGCAGCTGACAGAAGATCAAGCCTTAAGCACTCCTTGCCCTGAATGACCCATATGGATTAATGTTTCCTGGTGAATGTAATAACACAGACTGAGAGTCAGTATGTATGTGTAATAAAACTAATGCAAAGAAAAAATACCTGTGAATATAAAAATATGGCATCTAAAGGTAGGATTATAAGGTATTCCTGAAAGGGGATCCCTCAATGGTTGCCATATTGTTTTTCTTAATTTTTTTTGTTTTTCATTCTTAACTTGGGAATGCTCGATCTGATCAGCTTCAAATTTTCAACATGTCCACAGTAATGAGGACCAGAGTCTGGAAGAATTGGTAGTGCAGGAGCTCTGTGATCAGTTGCTGAGCCCCTTCACAACATCCTGGAATGGCTCTTATAACTTCTACAACCCTCAGCAAAATAATGCCTCCTAATTCGTCAATGGCAGAGAGTAAAAATTAAATGTGTAGGTGCTGATTTGATCATTTTATGTGTGAAATAATGTGAAATTTTTATTCCTGTGAAGTCGCACTAAATAAATTTCAGTTTACTTCTGAACCACCTCAATAATTAAAATAAAAATTTGACGTTTATTTTAATTAATTAAAAACAAATATCCCTGGGGCTGAATGTTTGAAATTATGAATGCAAACATAAAATATGATAGCAGTGAAGCACTGAATCTGGCATATCGACCTATGCTAGGCAGGTCCAATTCACATTCAACCACACCCACTCATGTTCCTCTCATTAACAATTAAGTTGTCAAATTAGTACTTTCCTATATCATTTCAAAGTTCAAATACTGACCCCTGTGGCACACCACTTAAAAGGATATTCATTCTAATTTTTCCCATTAATACAAGTTCTCTATTGCATAATAGTCAGCCATGCCTCGACCCAGAGCAAAATTTCTCAAATGCCATGTGCCGCTACTCCTTGCACCAGCCTCCCGAAGACCATTTAAGTAGGAAAAATGGTTATAATCGTAACCATAATTTTTAAAGGGGTGGTAAGCCAGTGGAAGGCTTCAGTCAGATAACTAAAAGCTCCAGCTGCGGGTCATCATACGACTAAGACACATGTCAGGTAACATTTCTCCTGTTTCCTGACAAACCTACCTAACCTAACCCATGAAGACCATTTACAAGATATCGTATTCTTTATTTTAGTCGACTACCTCAAATACCCTAGTGAAGAAGATTAGTAAACCTATAAGGTATGCATGCCCCTCTGATTTGCATCACCATTTATTGACTCGATCAACTTTCCCACAATCAAGGTTAGGATGACTGGTCTACAAATTGAGGTTGTGAGTCAGTAACACATTTGCCATTTTAAATTTATCTGTTATGATATCTGTCTTTAGTGATCTGATGAAAAAACGAGTGGTTTGTAAATTATAGTGGGAGATTCAGCATGTGAATCATAATGTGTAATTCGGCAAGGGAATTGCGGTAAGTTAGGAGTGTGTGAGTCATGGTGAGTTAGGGGGTGTGTGAATCGTGGTGTACCATGGTGTGAATCGTGGTGTATCATTGTGTGAACCAGTGTATTATTGTGTGAATCATGGTATGTGAATCATAGCGTGTCAATCATGGCACGTGAATGAGAGTGTAATGACAACTGAATCATGGCATGTGAATAATGATTGAATCATGGTGACTGAATCATGTGAATAATCATAGTTGAATCATGGAGTGAATCAGGGTGACTGAATCGTGGTTAAAGCATAGTGTGAATCAAGATGATTAAATCATGGTGTGAAATGTGGTGACTGAATCAGTGTGAATCATGGTGATTGAATTATGTGAATAATGGTGACTGACTCGTGTGAATCATGGCATGAATTATGATAGTTAAATCATGGTGTAAATCATGGCATGAATTATGATAGTTAAATCATGTTGTGAATCATGGCATGAATTATGATAGTTAAATGATGATGTGAATCATGGTGATTGAATCATAGTGCGAATCACAATGATTAAATAATGGGGTGAATCATGGTGACTGAGTCATGACTGACTCGTGATGTGAATTATGGTGACTGAATCGTGTGAATCATAACTAAATTATGGTGATTAATTAGACACATATACAACTCTTGGGAATCTTCATTGAGGAGACGTTTCGCCACACAGTGGCTTCATCAGTCCATACGAAGGAGAAACTTGAAGAACAGGAGGAGAATGAGGTAATCAGTCCCTCAACCTTGAGTCGATGTGTTCAGTCCATCAATCCATCAAGATTGATGGACTGAACACATCGACTCAAGGTTGAGGGACTGATTACCTCATTCTCCTCCTGTTCTTCAAGTTTCTCCTTCGTATGGACTGATGAAGCCAGTGTGTGGCGAAACGTCTCCTCAATGAAGATTCCCAAGAGTTGTATATGTGTCTAATTAATCAACATGTCGGTTCTCTGAAGCATTCATCTATAAATTATGGTGACTGAATTGTGAAATCATGGTGACTGAACTGTGATAACTAAATCATGGTGATTGAATCTTGATATGAATCATGGTGACTGATTCATGATGTGAATAATGGTGTAAATCATAGTGATTGAATCATGGTGATTAGATCATAGTGACTGAATCATGGTGATTAAATCATGGTGTGAATAATGACTGAATCGTGATGTGAATTATGGTGACTGAATCATCGTGTGAATCATGGTGACTTAATCATGTAAATCATGGTTAGTGGATCATTGCCTGAACCGTGGTGATTGAATCGTGGTATAAATCAGTGACTGAATCACGGCATGAGACTCACGGTGTGTGAATCACGGTGTAAATCATCGATTGCTTCTTACGGAAAATGGATTTTGTTAAGTAAATTCAACGTAGGCATTAATATGGGAATATAATATTCACTAGCTGTGTGGATGGTGTTTGTACAGTACCAGACAGACAGCTGGTAATGATAATCCTGATCTGGTTACTAGACAGTGATGGTACAGATTTGGAATATGCTTCAATTAAAAATCCAGCCACCTAATTCCTAGCCACCAGAAAGTAGATTCCGTTTTGAGTATCTGCAGGCATGGAATATCTGGAAAAAACGAGTATGGGACGTGCAATTTTGCCCATCGTATAAAAAATGCTGTGACCTGAAAAAAGAGGAGTGTCTTTCTACCGCCTGTCAACTGTTTCAGCCTGAAATGTGTTATACATCAGTCCACGAAAAACAATGTTACAACATAAACTTCCCTGCATACCACTTGAAAAGGACCAGGAGGTCAAGACCCCACAAATCCTGGGACACTAACCATGGTACTGACAATTATTCAATAACAGATTTTTTTTAGTGTCAGGAAGTAGAAAAAATTATAAATAACAAAAATATTCCGCCACCTCGGAGCCCTGTTAGAGTGGAGACACAATCAGTGGCTCCCACCCCAAAACCATATGTCACATTAATGGCATATTATTGCCATCAGAAAAGCCCCCAACAAGCCAACGATACTACATTTGTATTTGCAAATATACAAGGCCTAAGCCATCCACCTAAGCAAAATACCTTTAATCAGTGGAATCCTCGTGGAGTCAAATATTGTGTTCGCTGCTTTCAGAGACCAACACAAAAGATCATTTTCACAACGAAATATGGATACCAGGGTACAACTTGTTTAGATACGACAGCAAGAACAGACAACAAGGAAGGGTTGGCCTGTATGTCAAAGTCGCTCATCCACACACACTTACCTTTATTGGAGATTCTTCTTAGTGTATGGGAGACTGGAGGAGGAGAGAGTGGATTGTTTATAGTTTGGAAGGGGAATCCCCTTCCATCAACACCTCAGGTACCATTTGCTTTTCTGGGGTTGCTTCTCTTCTCTGTTTCTTAATGCCACTAGGACCACCTTGAGAGTCACTGGAGTCCTGTCTCACAAAATAACTGTGGAGAGAGCTCTGTTTCTGGCGTCTCTTTAACACTTCCCTAAAATGGCCCAAGACTTTGTCACTGTACATGTTGCCAACCTGGCTTGCAACAACCTTGTTAGGGTGATGTTTCTCCATAAAGCTTTCCATCTTACCCCACATAATAAAAATCTCTTTAATTTCTGAAGAAGGCACCTTCTTCCATCTCTCTTCCTCCTCCTCTGCAGCAAGATTCTGAGCTGCGATGTGTTGCTCTTCCTGCTGAAGCTCTTGCAGCTCCTCAGTGGTAAGCTCTTCATTGTGGTCTTCCACCAATTCTTCCACATCCTCCAAACTCACATCCAACTCCATGGAACTCCCCAATGCCACAATTGATTTTACAACAGACATAGGCTCATTAGGGTCAGTCCCAAATTCTTCAAAATCCCTCTTGTCGACACAATCTGGCCACAATTTTCTCCAGGCAGAGTTCAAAGTCCTGGTAGTCACTCCCTCCCAAGCCATACCTATAAGGGTTATGCAGTGGAGGATGCTGAAGTGTTCTCTCCAAAATTCCCTTAGGGTCAAGTGAGTGTCTGTGGTCACAGTCAAGCACCTGTGAAACATTGCTTTTGTGTAGAGTTTTTTAAAGTTTGCAATAACCTGCTGGTCCATGGGTTGGAGGAGAGGAGTGGTATTTGGGGGCAAGAACTTTACTGTGATGAACCCATACTCCTCGAAAATTAGGTCATCCAAGTTTGGAGGATGAGCAGGTGCATTGTCCATTACTAGCAGGCACTTGAGATCCAATTTCTTTTCCAGGAGATACTCCTTCACACTAGGGCCAAACACTTCATTGAACCACTCGACGAAAATTTCCCTCGTGATCCATGCCTTACTATTAGATTTCCAAAACACACACAATTTACTCTTCATAACATTGTTTTTCCTGAACACTCTGGGATTTTCAGAATGGTACACTATTAATGGCTTCACTTTGAAATCCCCACTAGCATTAGCACAGAACATTAGCGTCAGCCTGTCTTTCATAGGCTTGTGTCCTGGCATTGCCTTTTCCTCTTGTGTAATGAAGGTCCTCTTTGGCATTTTCTTCCAAAAGAGGCCTGTTTCGTCACAATTGAACACTTGTTCAGGTTTCAGTCCTTCAGCCTCTATGTACTCCTAGAATTCATGCACATATTTTTCAGCCGCCTTGTGGTCCGAACTGGCAGCCTCACCATGCCTTACCACACTGTGTATGCCAGTACGGTTCTTAAATCTCTCAAACCAGCCTTTGCTGGCCTTAAATTCACTCACTTCACCACTATTTGCAGGCAATTTCTTTACCAAATCTTCATGCAACTGCCTAGCCTTTTCACAAATAAACGAAGTCATAAGAGTATCTCCTGCTAATTGTTTCTCATTTATCCACACCAATAATAACTTCTCAACCTCTTCCAGTACTGGTGATCTCATTTTTGTCAGCATAGTTACTCCCTTTGCAACAACAGCATCCTTTATTTAATTTTTCTTGGCCACTATGGAACATAAGGTTGTGTAGGGTTTCTTATACATCCTGGACAGTTCGGCCACACTTGTACCACTTTCATATTGTTCAATGATGGTTTTCTTAAATTCAATCGTATTTCTCACCTTCTTTACCACAGGCTTGGCACTAGGAGCTTTCTTTGGAGCCATGGTAGCTTATTTAGTACTTGCAAGCACTAAAATAAATGGAATATTATGAAATATTTCACTGGAGCATGTGAGGGGACCTTCGCTCACTGGTAAACAATGCCAGACTGGCTGCCGCCCTGGCTCACGCCGTGGGTATGCGTCCCGAACGAACTACGACTCACGAGTCAACCTATGAAAAGCGAGTCCATGTTTATACGAAAATACCTCTATGATTGGCGAATTTTACGATTGCCAGGAACTACGAAAAGCGGGGAACCACTGTATTCTTATTCTCAATATCTGTAATCCTCAACCATTAAAATGTAGAATGTGTTCAAATTTTGTTAAAATGCTAGAATCCTCATTACCTATAATCATAATCCAATCTGCAATTATTAAAACAATTAAACTCGATAAAAATCATATAACATATACTATTGAGATATTCAGTTTTCTTGTATTCATTTTAACTCCTATTTTTATTTTTACATCCACCAAAGAGATTGTTGAAGTATGCTCAATACACATTTCCCTAAGTAAAGAGAAGAGAAAATGTAAACTAGAATGAGAGAGACACTCCCTCTATACGCAAAGACGAAGAATCATACAACTTCTCAAGAGGGCTAAACTATCTGAAATAAGGAAGAAAACACTGACTGGAGAAATAGAAAATTTTGATAAGACCCATGGGAGAAGGAGCTACAAGCCATAAATAAAACTGAAAGAAATCCCCAAAAATTATTTTATATGCCAAAAACAAGGCAAAAACCCATATCCAGTAACCAGACCCCTGCTTAAACAAGATGGGACTTACACCGACGTCAGGAAACAAAGTGAAATACTGAAATCTCAGTATGACTGTGTTTAGTGAGCCGTTAATCACTCATGACAGACAATGCAAATTAATTTTTTTTATGAATGAGACCCAAAATCTTGCCATCTCCAGAATTTCTAACATAATCCTAACTCCACTGGACTTTGGAAAAGCTATTAACAACATACCTATGCACTCTGCCCCAGGCCTAGATTCGTCGAACTCCGTGTTCACCAAGAAAGACGAGAAACCCTTCCCGCATACATAATGTATGCTATGGAGGGGGAGCCTTGACAAAGAGGTTATCCCATAGTCACTAAAAACATCGTATATAGCACCACTCCACAAATGTGGCAGTAAATCAACAAAGAAGTAAAGAGCAATAGCTCTAATATCCCACATCATAAAAATCTTTGAAAGAGTTCTATGAAGTAAGATCGCCAACCACTTTGATAACTAACAGTTGCGCAACCCAGGACAACATGGATTTAAAGCAGGTCGCTCCTGCTTCTGCATCATTATGACATAGTCTTGGATGCACTGGAGGACAAACAGAATGCTATCTGTGCTTGGGGTTCAACTGCAGCAACACACCTAAAGTCAATAATAACCCAACAAAAAGCCACAGTAAGAATAATCACTAAATCCCATCCCTGGCAACCCCCCCCCCCTCCACTCTTCAGATCTAAACTTACTCCCTGTTCAGAACATCCACACTTACTACTGTGCAATGTATATCTACAGGACCTTAAATTCCAATATTTGTAGACAGCCTGTACTGTCTGCATAGACAGCCTATGCTGTCTGACAGCATAGTTCATATTTTGTAAACAATGCCAGACTGGCTGCCGCCCTGGCTCACGCCGTGGGTATGCGTCCCGAACGAACTACGACTCACGAGTCAACCTATGAAAAGCGAGTCCATGTTTATACGAAAATACCTCTATGATTGGCGAATTTTACGATTGCCAGGAACTACGAAAAGCGGGGAACCACTGTATTCTTATTCTCAATATCTGTAATCCTCAACCATTAAAATGTAGAATGTGTTCAAATTTTGTTAAAATGCTAGAATCCTCATTACCTATAATCATAATCCAATCTGCAATTATTAAAACAATTAAACTCGATAAAAATCATATAACATATACTATTGAGATATTCAGTTTTCTTGTATTCATTTTAACTCCTATTTTTATTTTTACATCCACCAAAGAGATTGTTGAAGTATGCTCAATACACATTTCCCTAAGTAAAGAGAAGAGAAAATGTAAACTAGAATGAGAGAGACACTCCCTCTATACGCAAAGACGAAGAATCATACAACTTCTCAAGAGGGCTAAACTATCTGAAATAAGGAAGAAAACACTGACTGGAGAAATAGAAAATTTTGATAAGACCCATGGGAGAAGGAGCTACAAGCCATAAATAAAACTGAAAGAAATCCCCAAAAATTATTTTATATGCCAAAAACAAGGCAAAAACCCATATCCAGTAACCAGACCCCTGCTTAAACAAGATGGGACTTACACCGACGTCAGGAAACAAAGTGAAATACTGAAATCTCAGTATGACTGTGTTTAGTGAGCCGTTAATCACTCATGACAGACAATGCAAATTAATTTTTTTTATGAATGAGACCCAAAATCTTGCCATCTCCAGAATTTCTAACATAATCCTAACTCCACTGGACTTTGGAAAAGCTATTAACAACATACCTATGCACTCTGCCCCAGGCCTAGATTCGTCGAACTCCGTGTTCACCAAGAAAGACGAGAAACCCTTCCCGCATACATAATGTATGCTATGGAGGGGGAGCCTTGACAAAGAGGTTATCCCATAGTCACTAAAAACATCGTATATAGCACCACTCCACAAATGTGGCAGTAAATCAACAAAGAAGTAAAGAGCAATAGCTCTAATATCCCACATCATAAAAATCTTTGAAAGAGTTCTATGAAGTAAGATCGCCAACCACTTTGATAACTAACAGTTGCGCAACCCAGGACAACATGGATTTAAAGCAGGTCGCTCCTGCTTCTGCATCATTATGACATAGTCTTGGATGCACTGGAGGACAAACAGAATGCTATCTGTGCTTGGGGTTCAACTGCAGCAACACACCTAAAGTCAATAATAACCCAACAAAAAGCCACAGTAAGAATAATCACTAAATCCCATCCCTGGCAACCCCCCCCCTCCACTCTTCAGATCTAAACTTACTCCCTGTTCAGAACATCCACACTTACTACTGTGCAATGTATATCTACAGGACCTTAAATTCCAATATTTGTAGACAGCCTGTACTGTCTGCATAGACAGCCTATGCTGTCTGACAGCATAGTTCATATTTTGCACCACTAAGGTGCTGCCCTCTGGGCCTGCTCCAGGTCAGTGGGATGCTGGGCCCACACACTCACTCTCATAGCGGCCTAGCAGCAAGACAAAAGGCCTACTAGCTCTCTCTCGTGGGATGGCCCTCCCAGGCCATGGGCACAACACACAAGCCTGTGTACCCACCACTACATTACAAATAAAGTAAAGAAGCCTCGGGAAGACGTTTATCATTTACAACCCGCTTGCAGCATAACCAAATAATCACATTAAACATTGGTAGCAGTGGTGGTAGCAGCAGTTGTGTTTGCCCGGAGAGGGGAAGGTTAGTTAGTTTAATATGTTTATTATGCACCCCATACCCATCCTGTGGGCGGTAGTCAAAGATTACAGAGGTACATAATGGGTCCAGGGACTGGGCCTCAAAGTTTTGATAGCTGAGCAAGTTACAGAGGTAATGAATTCACAATTTACAAAGGTAATGAACTCACAATTTACAAAGGTAATGAACTCCAGGTAGGTCTAGTCACAATCATGACAAGTTACAAAGGTATTTACAGATTACAGAGGTACACAATGGGTCCAGGGACCGGGCTCCAAAGTTTTGATGGCTGAACTAGGTACAAGGTAATGAACTCACAAGTTACAAAGGTAATGAACTCACAAGTTACATCTTCACTTCATCACCCCATGCAAGAAGCATCTGTCTCTCAACGAGTTATCCTGATGTCGTGTCTGCACGTTTCAGCATCCAGACACAGGTACAAGCAGGATCTAGCCGAAATTTCCCAAATATCTTCGAGAAATATAAGTGACCCCACACTACAGCGTCCTACGCTGTTTCTCAAGTCACGTGTTCAGCGTCACTTGTATGTTGCTGTTGTTGTTCAGCTCAGCACAGCTGTTTCAGCAAGCTAGAGGTGAGTTTTGTGGTGATTTATGCATCCAGTGTGAGTTTCTCCACGTCTTTGTAGGAGGGAGAGGAAGTGGCTGTTTCCTCGCCTCACCCACGCTCGCCCTACTCACACCTCACCAGCCTACCACCACTATGTGCATCACTCCCTCTGCTGTGTTTTCTGCTGTTTTTCATGTGAATTCATTGCCAGAGCTGTGTATCCGAGTGCCCAAGGCCACTCGCAGCTACGTGGATCAGCATGCCACGTGGATCAGCAAGCCATGTGGATCAGCAAGCCATGTGGATCAGCAAGCCATGTGGATCAGCGTGCCACATAGATCACGACACCACGTGGATCACGATGCCACGTGGGGTGTGGGTGATGTCACGTGGATCTACAAGCCACATGGGTTACTGAGCCAGATGTCCCAGGCCTCATGCTGTGGTCTGCTGCCCGCATCACGTTGACATCACCGACGATGCTGCCCGACTTCGTGAAGTCACAATGTCTGCCTGACGTCACATCAAGATGTCTGCTGACATCACAGTGCTGCTGACGTCACCTCACGACATCACACCTGACATCACATGATGTCACATAGAGTGTTCCAGTAATTATTTCAGTATTGTCGAGAAGACTGAGAGACGATATATGTCGTGTGTTAATTAATTCCTCTCAGTCAGTGTTCTCACATGTTAGTATATGGCTTAGTGTTAGTTTTGTGAACAGTAAAGCATCTTTTGCCAGTTTAAGTCATGTTGTACTGCATGTACCGCGGGTGTGTGTAAAGTTTTTCGTGTGTCCAGTGGTCTGAGCCAGACCCCTGTGTAGCACCACTGTACTAAGTCACCCAGTGTGACCAGTGCGTTTGACAGATGTTATCAGTCAGCCAGAGCCCGAGCCTCTTGTACAGAAAGCTCTTATGCTCGTCGCTCATAGATGTTCTGCAGAATCGTACCTGCTACGATTCCCATCGAGATTTGTTTCACTTCACCTCCAGACCTTCAGAGTGCAAGTCTGGGGATGCTTAGACTAACCTCTGCTATAACTCCAACTGCCGAGAGAATGACACTTGTCAAGCCGCAGTTAGCTCTGTTGGCAGGCACTGTGTCAGCCTCGTGTCATAAGCTTCAGTGAGCACCCTGCACAAAGATGATGTCACTTTGACCGCTAGCTCGCTCAATGCAGTCTGGTGTATGATGTTACGACTCCCAGATGTTTCGCCCAGTTGCCTCTGCCACGACTTGCTCCACGACTTGCTCCACGCTCGCCGGCAGTGACAGCCCAGTGACAGTATCAGTCGAGAAGTGTCCTCCTGAGTCACTTGCCAGAAGTCCTGCCCAGTTGCCGAGTTTTGTCGACGCCTCACTCGAGGGCACCAGCATGTCGTGCCCCAGGTTGAGTGAAAACCTGCAGCGACTCCTACGATGACTGCTTCACCGTTCTAGAGGAGACCATACCCCATTACGTCACAGCTCAGCCGCAGCTATGTCTCCTGTTGCAGTATCTGTCCAGACACGGGAAGGCGTGCAGTGATGCCCATCGACGTTCACTGCCTTTGGCCACGATGTTTAGTACACCCACATGTTTTTTTCCTCCCTCCCTGTAGGAAGTTTTTTTTTTCCATGTCCATATGTATATATATATATGTTTTTTATTTTGTGTTCTGTGCCCTGTTCCTACGAGAGAGAGACCGAGTTTTTTTTTACCACCAGACATGGTCGGGACGACCATGTGGTAGGTGGCCGAGAGTATGTAGACAGCCTGTACTGTCTGCACAGACAGTCTATGCTGTCTGCCAGCTTAGTTCATATTTCGCGCCACTAAGGTGCTGCCCTCTGGGCCTGCTCCAGGTCAGTGGGATGCTGGGCCCACACACTCACTCTCACAGCGGCCTAGCAGCGAGACAGAAGGCCTACTAGTTGTTCTCCCTCTCGTGGGATGGCCCTCCTGGGCCATGGGCACAACACACAAGCCTGTGTACCCATTACGACTTTACAAATAAAGTAAAGAAGCCTCCGAAGACGTTTATAATTCACACCCCACTTTCAGTACAGCAAATAATCCCGTTATATATTAACCTTGACCTAAAAGGCTTACACAAACATCTCTATGACATTCCCTGTGTCTGACTAAACCTTTACAAAAATTCAATGTATTTCAAAGGACCTAAAATCTGGAACACCCTACCTGAAAACTCTAGAACTGCAGACACACTCATCACTTTCAAAACTACAATTAGAAAACATCTTATCTCCCTGATACACCCCGACAACTAACTACATGATAACCACCTGGTGGCTCACAATTACACTCACTCACCCACTGACTATAAACACAGAAATACTACTCTTAATCTTAAAATAATGAATCCTAACTAGTCATAAGTTTGCCTATGATACTCCAATATAGACACTTTGTATTGTGCTAAAACAAAGCATTCACATTGCTAAACTCACAAATTATAATGTAGTCACCTAGCCTTAATACCATAATCTATAAGGATTTAATGTTAAGAATTAATCTGAGTCTGCCCGAAATGCCTAGCCATGCTAGGTGTCCTAGTGCCCCCCTCTGTAATTAGTATTTTATAACATGTAAACCACACAATATCCAAATCCTGTAAACCCCACATTGTAACCCTTGAAGAGAATAAACTTGATTTTATTTTATTTGATTAACAGCACACAAAATGCGTGCTAAAGGAATAGCTGGAAAAGTGGGTAGATGGAACTTAAACTTTCTGTTCAAGAGATTTCAAAGAGTAACAGTAAACAGAGTTAAGACAGAGGCTGCCACAGTGAAAAGTTCTGTTCCACAAGGCACAGTGCTGGCTCCCATCTCTTTCCTCATCCTCATATCTGTCATATACGGAGATGTAAACCATAGCACCGCGTCTTCCAGTGCAGACGATACTAGAATTTGCACGAGAGTGTCATCCATTGAGTACACTGTAAATCCTCAAGCTAGAACGGAGTATCACACGAATAAACTAGTCACTAGTGTCATGTGGTCCTTGCAGGACCTCTCCTGCAAGGACCACAGCAGTGTCATTATTACAGCTGGGAGAAAAATTATAGGATGGAAAATGAGAACCTTCAAAATAAGGGAAGCCAAGCCAATAATGATTGTCTTGAAGTCATTTGTTCTCTCTAGGCTGGAATACTGCTGTATACTAAAAGTCCTGTTCAAGGCAGTTGAAATTGTAGATCTGGAGAATGTACAGAGGACCTTCAATGTACATTTAGGTTCAGTAAAGCACCTCATATAACTGGAACTTTTGAAGGTCTAGACATGAACTTGTTGGAGTATAGGCGAGAAAGATACATTACTATGAAAGCAAAAGACTTGGCAGACGATGCAACATTCCCCCCCCCCCCTCCTCCCAGTGAAAAGTAGAGGCGCCGTAAGGACGCTAAGAGATAACACAGTGTCAGGGGTCCAAGGCAGTTCAACAGCCCCCCATCATACATAAACGGGATTCCCAATAGACCCCTGGCTGTCTTCAAGGGGGAACTAGACAGATTCATAAAATCAGTACTTGACCAACCGGGCTGTGGTTCATACGCTGGACTGCGTGCGGCCAGAAGTAACAGCCTAGTTGATCAGACCCTTATCAACCTTGAGGCCTGGTCATAAACCGGACTGCTGGGACGTTGACCCCTAGAACTCCCCCAGGTAGACTCCAGGCATGAGTCAAGGAATATAACTAGTACTTAATTGTGGTTGCAGGGGTCGATTCAGGGGGGCGTAGGGCAAAATCCGTAACTCGGTTATTTACCGTCCGATTTTGTTCAGTTTTGGTACACAAGACAAAGTGTTCTCACTCTTTCTTGAAAATATTTATCAAAAATATACCTCAAACAACAACTGAGAAAAGACTGATTTACTGAAATTGCCCTTGGGCAATACTTCATTCTTATATGGGACTACGTAAGGTGGTTTTGACACTTGGTGCCGAGAGTACAATGCTAATACTTATTTTGACCGATTGTTCCCTCTAAAATACCTTACCGTTATTTCACAAAAAAATAAAGTTTGTTAGTTCTGGAATATTGCAAAAAAATCTGCCCTTTACTCCCACATAACTCCCAAAGTATTTGGAATATTTTCAAAAACTCAACGGTCAAAATAAGAGAAATCATTATTCTACAATGTCTGTGCATATTATTCCATTTAATTAAGTAATAAAGGAATTATTTGTTGCCCTAGGTGAATAAGTTACTTCCGAGATATCGGCCGGGAATGCCGGCCGGCCCCCCGTCTCAAAAAAAAAAAAATTTTTTCGCGAAAATCGCGTTTGTTTGGGTGTATTTCTTAGTAAACTGATGTTCTAGTGCAGTTATCCTCTTCAAAACACCGTTTTCTCTTACTCAGAGACTAAAGAATGGGACATGGAGAGGAGTAGCTCAATATTTATGGAAATATTCCCGATAATCTTTCGTCATATTATGGCCTATTTTATTCAGCCTAGAGTATATAACATGTTTGTATGTTATTTAGAGTGTTTATTATATCATATTAGATCAATTCTGATAGACAAATAAGCCGTAAAGTTGATATATAAGCTGATATAAGCGTAATAATGGGTGATTCCTGGCTGGCACCTGGAGCGGTGGAACACTGCCGATCGTTCCCATCTGGTTCCCGGCAGTCACTAAGTCTCGGGATAAGTCCCGCCTACTGTTTTATGATGCCAAATAGTCAGTTATTATATTAGAAAGAATAATGCAAGAAAAGGCGATAAAAAACAAGAAAATAACTCCAAAAAATATATAGGCCGTGAGCAGACTCGGTACCAACATCGCCGTCACCATACCTGATATAAATGACTATAATTTCTTGTAGAAACGTCGTAGAACATTCATTCTGGTACCATTGTGTTGCCAAAGAGTTGAGCTTTTTTTCAGTATATATAACTCAATATCCATATTTTTTCGATTTTTCGGTGAGCGCGCGCGGCAAATTGCCCTACAGCCCCCTTCATAGCTACTGGTGTAATATAACTGGTGCATTATGGGCTGTGAATATTTCTCATGATACAGGACTCATCTAGTTTCTTTACTGAAATGTAACTTTAAGAATGTTAAAGCAATACCTGACTCTAAACAGTGTGTTTGTTTCTACTGAGAGTTCCGAGGGTTCTTAGTACCACTCAGAAGTGGATTTTTCTAAACCTGTTAAGTTCTAACTGTGTTGTAGTGTGTTGGTGCGTCGGTCGCCTCGTTACCTGCGTCAACACACTCCTCTCTACCCGTGTTGCTAACATCAAGTTGATCCTCATCTTTTAAAGTCAGAGACTGAGCTGTAACATTGATTTTTGACTAGTGTGATTATTATTATAATCACGGGGGAGCGCTAAACCCGTAGGATTATACAGCGCATGTCGGGGGGGGGGGAGGGGTTGGAAGATGTTCAGGCTCAATTCAGGGAACCGAATCACATATCCAATTCCTTAAATCAAGAGCCCCTCACCAGCGTCAAGGAACCTCCCTTGAGGGGGACCTTGACTAGTGTGAGAGATGAGCTAGTAGTAGCTGCTAGTTTATTGCTCAGTATCTACGTACGAATGCCACTCTGTATCTACGTACGAGTGCCACTATATATATATATATATATATATATATATATATATATATATATATATATATATATATATATATATATATATATATATATATATATATATACATATATATATATATATATATATATATATATATATATATATATATATATATACATATATATATATATATATATATATATATATATATATATATATATATATATATATATATATATATATATATATATATATATATATATATATATATATATATATATATATATATATATATATATATGTACGAGTGCCACTCTATATAGCCTACATCTATCTTAGTTAAGTCACAGTGTCAGTTGCTCATTTGGAATTATGCACTATCAATGTTGCTTTGCTAATATTACATTATAAAATATGACGCTGCTAGCAAGATTTGTCCACCCATGTGTTATGCTGGGTATTGTGCTCACTCCGAGGTCCTCCTTCAGCGAGGCTTGTAGCCTCTGGTCCCCGGCTGCGTGTTCCCTGTCTGCTTTCATTGTCTCTTACGCGGTTTTTATCATGTTGTCTTTGTTGTGGTTGAGTTCCAGTAGTCGCTTGTCTGACCAGCCCTGTAGTTCGTATAAATAATTATGTAGCCTTTCCGTATCTTTTTTTTTTTTTTTAGCAATTTTCCGTCTGCTCACCTATATGTACTCACCTATATGTGGTTGCAGAGGTCGATTCACAGCTCCTGTCCCCGCCTCTTCGCTGGCCGCTACATGTGTGTGTAATCGCCTGGTTGTAACAACAGCAGAAGAGTTATGATCGTGGTGTCTCGTCTTCAATACTCTGGTCATAAAATAATCTCTTTCAATTTTCAATGGTTCCATCACTTTACTAACGCTTCTTCTAAAGCATTCCACTGGTCATCACGCCATTTGAGAAGAAAAAAAACTCTTTTATTCTTTCCAGTCCGCTTTTTTTCCCCTCGATTTTCACGATTTATAAGTGTGGTGTTTTGTTAATCCTCGTTACAGCTACTAAGAAATATTTACTCTTTCAAGTCCTCTCAAGACCTTACATGTCGGAGACGTGTTTGGCAACATGGTGGGAAGGACTATAATAATAATTATAATATCTTATATCTACAAGTACATGTACAAGGTATACAATTGTGCCCAGCTGACATCAATCTCCTCTCAGCGATATCTTATCTGGAGTTTACCTGGAGTTTACCTGGAGAGAGTTCCGGGGGTCAACGCCCCCGCGGCCCGGTCTGTGACCAGGCCTCCTGGTGGATCAGAGCCTGATCAACCAGGCTGTTACTGCTGGCTGCACGCAATCCAACGTACGAGCCACAGCCCGGCTGATCAGGAACCGACTTTAGGTGCTTGTCCAGTGCCAGCTTGAAGACTGCCAGGGGTCTGTTGGTAATCCCCCTTATGTATGCTGGGAGGCAGTTGAACAGTGTCTATTTTTCCATCGTGTCGGTATTTTATACCATTTATCTCCATTTACCAACATATACATATAATTTTTTATTCCTTCTGGTAAATCATTTATATAAATTATAAATATTGGGTCAAGTACAGACCCTTGTGGCACCCCACTCGTGACATTCATCAGATGTAGACCAAACGAAATGTAAACTTTGCCAGATGGACTACTGTCACACCCTGCGTCATTATGTACTGGAGTGTGATAAAGTTAATGAATTTAGAGACAACTCACTCAGAAATGTTCAAGAAATGTCAAAGTATTTTATCCACAGTGGTATATTACAAACCATTCTGAAAAAATACCCTGACTTTGCTCACTGTAAATAAAGCATTACCACTTTTGTTTGCGTGCGCGCGCGCGCTCGTGTATGTGTGTGACCTAATTAACGTTTGCATAAATAATTCATTACTATTGTAACCAGATATAAACATGTAAACAGTTCATTATCATTGTAATCCTTCAGCTACCACCCACAGGATGGGTATGGGGTGCATAATAAATATGTTAAACTAACTGCTGTGGCTTACGTCTCTATGTTAGGTATGAGGATGAGGAACATGATGGCAGCGAATACTGTACATGGTAGAGCAGAGCTTTTCACTGTAACCGCCACTGACAGTGCCTCAGTTACTAATTACCGAGAAGCTTAACCTAAATATTTGGAAAATTAATAGCATCAATAATTAGGACTGCAGTTGGAAATTACCTGGGAAGACGTCAGAGGGTCAGTGACTCAACGCTTTTCCACAGAGGATCGTTCTTGCCTTACGAATAATCTTTCCCCCTAGGTATTTGAGCCGGTGGAACGTGACGGTTAATACGCCATTGTTTACACGATAGAGTAGGTGAGAGGAGGAAGTAAGAACTCTCTCTCCCCTGGATCAAGGCGTCGCTGAACAATGCACAACGAGGTCTGCATAAATGGGGAGAAATCAGAAACAGGATCCGTACAAGTGGCGTTCCACAGGGGTCAGTGTTGGGTCCCTCTCCTAAATGATCCAAGTGAGGAAATAAATGCCGTTGTAGGTAACTTCGCCGATAACACATAAATAGGCAGTCAGATAATTCCTGAAGACATAAGGAAGATTCAATATAATTTGTATAGTTTGATCTGCTGGAAGAAGTGACAAAGGAAGCTAGGCTAGGTTAGGTTAGGTTAGGTTAGGTTAGGTTAGGTTAGGTTAGGTTAGGTTAGGTAAGGTTTGTCAGGAAACAGGACAAGTGTTTCCTGACGCGGGTCTTAGTCACATGATGACCCGCCTTTGGAGCTTTGGTCATCTGACCGAGGCCTTCCGCTGGCTTACCGGTCCACCCCTTTAAAAATTATGGTCATTTATAACCATTTTCCATTGTTCACAAAGGAAGTCCAGAGTGCACCAGTATTAAGTAATGTTAAGTTATAATTAAATTATAATTCTGGGAAAGTTATTTAATAACGGCATTTATAAACTAAATAATAAAGATCTTAATTAAATCAAAACCAAGAAAAAAATATATATAAGTTTGCAATAAAGCTAATAGACTTATTGGAGTCATAATAAAAGTCACAAAGTTGTAAGATACAAAAGTTATATTTCAGTGTACAAGATCTTATTTAGATTATGCAGCTTAATTTTTTTCATATTTGATAAGATTTCTAGAATTTACCGCCGAAGTTGCTAGTTTATTGTGCCCCCCCATCCATCCTGTGGACGGTAGCGCGAGAGCTTATGGATACACGAACGGCCCAGGAACTAGGCCACAAAAAGAGTTTACAGAACTTTGGGGGCCCAGTCCCTGGACCCATTACGTACCTCTGTAATCTGTAAATACCTTTGTAACTTGTCATGATTGTGACCAGACTTACCTGGAGTTCATTACCTTTGTAAATTGTGAGTTCATTACCTTTGTAAATTGTGAGTTCATTACCTTTGTAAATTGTGAGTTCATTACCTTTGTAAATTGTGAGTTCATTACCTCTGTAACTTGCTCAGCTATCAAAACTTTGGAGTCCAGTCCCTGGACCAATTATGTACCTCTGTAATCTTTTGACAACCGTGGTGCATAATAAACATATTAAACTAACTAACAGTACATCTGGATTTAGCGTCAAACACATGAGAGGGAGTGTTTACCTGGAGTTTACCTGGAGAAGGTTTCGGGGGTCAACGCCCCCGCGCCTCGGTCTGAGGCCAGGCCTCGTGGTGGATCAAGGTTTGATCAATAAGGTTGTTACTGCTGGCCGCACGTAAGCTGACTTACGAACCACAGCTCGGTTGGTCAGGTGCTGACTTTAGGTGCTTGTCCAGTGCCTTCTTAAGGACAACCAGGGGTCTATTGGTAATCCCCCTTATGTATGCTGGGAGGCAGTTGAACAGTCTTGGGCCCCGGACACTTACTGTGTTGTCTCTCAGTGTACTCGTGGCCCCTGCTTTTCATCGGGGGAATGTTGCATCTTCCTACCGAGTCTTTTGCTGTCATAGCGAGCGATTTTCGTGTGCAGGTTTGGTACCAATCCCTCCAGGACCTTCCAAGTGTATATTATCATGTATCTCCCTCGCCTGCGTTCCAGGGAATACAGATCAAGGACCTTCAACCGTTCCCAATAATTTAGGTGCCTTATCGTACTTATGTGTGCCGTGAAAGTTATCTCTACACTCTCCAGGGCCAGCAGTAACAGCCTGGTTGATCAGACCCTCATCCACCATGAGGCCTGGTCTCAGACCGAGCCGCAGGGGCATTGACCTCCGAAACCATCTCCAGGTAAACTCCTGGTCAGCAATGTCGCCAGCCTTGAAGGGGGCCGTTAGTGTACAGCAGTATTCCAGCCTAGAGAGAACAAGCGATTTGAAGAGAATCATCATGGGCTTGGCGTCCCTAGTTTTGAAGGTTCTCATTATCTATCCTACCATTTTTCCTAGCAGATGCGGTAGGTACATTGTTGTGGTCTTTGAAGGTGAGATCCTTTGACATTATCAATCCCAGGTCCTTCACATTACTTTTTCGCTCTATTGTAGGGTTAGAATTTGTCGTATACCCTGACACATTTTTAATTTCCTCAAGTTTTCCATATCTGAGAAGTTGAAATTTCTTCTCGTTACACTTCATATTGCTTTGAGTGGCCCATTTGAAGATTTGGTTCATGTTCGCTTGAAGTCTCGCAATGTTAAGTCACTGCCATGGTAATCCGGGTGTCATCCGCAAAGGAAGACACAGAGCTATGGCTTACATCTCTGTCTATGTCAGATATGAGGATGTGGAATAGAATGGGAGCGAGTACTGTGCGAGTGTAGTGTCAAACATATAAGAGGGAGTGTAGTATTAAACACATGAAATGAGAGTGTAGTGTCAAACACATGAGAGGGAGCGTGGTGTCAAACACACGAGAGGGAGTGTAGTGTCAAACATATGAGAGGGAGTGTAATGTCAAACACATGAGAGGGAGTGTAGTGTCAAGCACATGAGAGGGAGTGTAGTGTCAAACACATGAGAGGGAGTGTAGTGTCAAACACATGAGAGGGAATGTAGTGTCAAACACATGAGAGGGAGTGTAGTGTCAAACACACGAGAGGGAGTGTATCAAAAACATGAGAGGGAGTGTAGTGTCAAACACATGAGAGGGAGTGTAGTGTCAAACACATGGGAGGGAGTGTAGTGTCAAACACATGAGAGGGAGTGTAGTGTCAAACGCATGAGAGGGAATGTAGTGTCAAACACATGAGAGGGATTGTAGTGTCAAACACATGAGAGGGAGTGTAGTGTCAAACACATGAGAGGGAATGTAGTGTCAAACACATGAGAGGGAGCGTAGTATCAAACACATGAAATGGGAGTGTGGTGTCAAACACACGAGAGGGAGTGTAGTGTCAAACACATGAGAGGGAGCGGAGTGTCAAACACACGAGAGGGAATGTAGTGTCAAACACATGAGAGGGAGTGTAGTGTCAAACACATGAGAGGGAGTGTAGTGTCAAACACAAGAAATGGGAGTGTGGTGTCAAACACATGAGAGGGAGTGTAGTGTCAAACACATGAGAGGGATTGTAGTGTCAAACACATGAGAGGGATTGTAGTGTCAAACACATGAGAGGGAGTGTAGTATCAAACACATGAGAGGGAATGTAGTGTCAAACACATGAGAGGGATTGTAGTGTCAAACACATGAGAGGGATTGTAGTGTCAAACACATGAGAGGGAATGTAGTGTCAAACACATGAGAGGGATTGTAGTGTCAAACACATGAGAGGGAATGTAGTGTCAAACACATGAGAGGGATTGTAGTGTCAAACACATGAGAGGGAATGTAGTGTCAAACACATGAGAGGGATTGTAGTGTCAAACACATGAGAGGGATTGTAGTGTCAAACACATGAGAGGGAATGTAGTGTCAAACACATGAGAGGGATTGTAGTGTCAAACACATGAGAGGGATTGTAGTGTCAAACACATGAGAGGGAATGTAGTGTCAAACACATGAGAGGGATTGTAGTGTCAAACACATGAGAGGGATTGTAGTGTCAAACACATGAGAGGGATTGTAGTGTCAAACACATGAGAGGGAGTGTAGTATCAAACACATGAGAGGGAATGTAGTGTCAAACACATGAGAGGGATTGTAGTGTCAAACACATGAGAGGGAGTGTAGTGTCAAACACATGAGAGGGAGTGTAGTGTCAAACACATGAGAGGGTGTAGTGTCAAACACATGAGAGGGAGTGTAGTGTCAAGCACATGAGAGGAAGTGTGGTGTCAAACACACGAGAGTGAGTGTAGTGTCAAACACATGAGAGGGAATGTAGTGTCAAACACATGAGAGGGAATGTAGTGTCAAACACATGAGAGGGAGTGTAGTGTCAAACACACGAGAGGGAGTGTATCAAACACATGAGAGGGAGTGTAGTGTCAAACACATGGGAGGGAGTGTAGTGTCAAACACATGAGAGGGAGTGTAGTGTCAAACGCATGAGAGGGAATGTAGTGTCAAACACATGAGAGGGATTGTAGTGTCAAACACATGAGAGGGAGTGTAGTGTCAAACACATGAGAGGGAATGTAGTGTCAAACACATGAGAGGGAGTGTAGTGTCAAACACATGAGAGGGATTGTAGTGTCAAACACATGAGAGGGATTGTAGTGTCAAACACATGAGAGGGAGTGTAGTATCAAACACATGAGAGGGAATGTAGTGTCAAACACATGAGAGGGATTGTAGTGTCAAACACATGAGAGGGATTGTAGTGTCAAACACATGAGAGGGATTGTAGTGTCAAACACATGAGAGGGAGTGTAGTGTCAAACACATGAGAGGGAATGTAGTGTCAAACACATGAGAGGGAATGTAGTGTCAAACACATGAGAGGGAGTGTAGTATCAAACACATGAGAGGGAATGTAGTGTCAAACACATGAGAGGGAGCGTAGTATCAAACACATGAAATGGGAGTGTGGTGTCAAACACACGAGAGGGAGTGTAGTGTCAAACACATGAGAGGGAGTGTAGTGTAAAACACACGAGAGAGAATGTAGTGTCAAACACATGAGAGGGATTGTAGTGTCAAACACATGAGAGGGAGTGTAGTGTCAAACACATGAGAGGGAGTGTAGTGTCAAACACATGAGAGGGTGTAGTGTCAAACACATGAGAGGGAGTGTAGTGTCAAGCACATAAGAGGAAGTGTGGTGTCAAACACACGAGAGTGAGTGTAGTGTCAAACACATGAGAGGGAATGTAGTGTCAAACACATGAGAGGGAATGTAGTGTCAAACACACGAGAGGGAGTGTATCAAACACATGAGAGGGAGTGTAGTGTCAAGCACATGAGAGGGAGTGTAGTGTCAAACACATGAGAGGGAGTGTAGTGTCAAACACATGAGAGGGAGTGTAGTGTCAAACACATGAGAGGGAATGTAGTGTCAAACACATGAGAGGGAGTGTAGTGTCAAACACATGAGAGGGAGTGTAGTGTCAAACACATGAGAGGGAGTGTAGTGTCAAACACATGAAATGGGAGTGTGGTGTCAAACACACGAGAGGGAATGTAGTGTCAAACACATGAGAGGGAGTGTAGTGTCAAACACATGAGAGGGAGTGTAGTGTCAAACACATGAAATGGGAGTGTGATGTCAAACACACGAGAGGGAATGTAGTGTCAAACACATGAGAGGGAGTGTAGTGTCAAACACATGAGAGGGAGTGTAGTGTCAAACACATGAGAGGGAGTGTAGTGTCAAACACATGAGAGGGAGTGTAGTGTCAAACACATGAGAGGGAGTGTAGTGTCAAACACATGAGAGGGAGTGTAGTGTCAAACACATGAGAGGGAGTGTAGTGTCAAACACATGAGAGGGAGTGTAGTGTCAAACACACGAGAGGGAGTGTAGTGTCAAACACATGAGAGGGAGTGTAGTGTCAAACACATGAGAGGGAGAGTAGTGTCAAACACATGAGAGGGAGTGTAGTGTCAAACACATGAGAGGGAGAGTAGTGTCAAACACATGAAAGGGAGTGTAGTGTCAAACACATGAGAGAGAGTGTAGTGTCAAACACATGAGAGGGAGTGTAGTGTCAAACACACGAGAGGGAGTGTAGTGTCAAACACATGAGAGGGAGTGTAGTGTCAAACACATGAGAGGGAGTGTAGTGTCATACACACGAGAGGGAGTGTAGTGTCAAACACATGAGAGGGAGTGTAGTGTCAAACACATGAGAGGGAGTGTAGTGTCAAACACATGAGAGGGAGTGTAGTGTCATACACACGAGAGGGAGTGTAGTGTCAAACACATGAGAGTGAGTGTGGTGTCAAACACATGAGAGGGAGTGAAGTGTCAATCACATGAGAGGGAATGTAGTGTCAAACACATGAGAGGGAGTGTAGTGTCAAACACATGAGAGGGAGTGTAGTGTCAAACACATGAGAGGGAGTGTGGTGTCAAACACATGAGAGGGAGTGAAGTGTCAAACACATGAGAGGGAGTGTAGTGTCAAACACATGAGAGGGAATGTAGTGTCAAACACATGAGAGGGAGTGTAGTGTTAAACACACGAGAGGGAGTGTAGTGTCAAACACATGAGAGGGAGTGTAGTGTCAAACACATGAGAGGGAGTGTAGTGTTAAACACACGAGAGGGAGTGTAGTGTCAAACACATGAGAGGGAGTGTGGTGTCAAACACATGAGAGGGAGTGAAGTGTCAAACACATGAGAGGGAGTGTAGTGTCAAACACATGAGAGGGAGTGTAGTGTCAAACACATGAGAGGGAGTGTAGTGTCAAACACATGAGAGGGAGTGTAGTGTCAAACACATGAGAGGGAGTGTAGTGTCAAACACATGAGAGGGAGTGTAGTGTCAAACACATGAGAGGGAGTGTAGTGTCAAACACATGAGAGGGAGTGTAGTGTCAAACACACGAGAGGGAGTGTAGTGTCAAACACATGAGAGGGAGTGTAGTGTCAAACACATGAGAGGGAGTGTAGTGTCATACACACGAGAGGGAGTGTAGTGTCAAACACATGAGAGGGAGTGTAGTGTCAAACACATGAGAGGGAGTGTAGTGTCATACACACGAGAGGGAGTGTAGTGTCAAACACATGAGAGGGAGTGTAGTGTCAAACACATGAGAGGGAGTGTAGTGTCAAACACACGAGAGGGAGTGTAGTGTCAAACACATGAGAGGGAGTGTCTCATAAAGGCTCTATGCTCAGACACAATATCGAAAATCGATCTACTATACAGATGTTCATTGTGAGAAACACCTCTGCTACCCCGCCAGGTTTAGCTTCTCATGGTTTTAAACTGAAACTCTTATTCCTGTTCACCAATTTTGGGAATTTGGTAAAACCAGAAGCTTCTTCTTTACTGAATAATATCATAACGTACAAGTATAGTCTCCCTGTTAAACAATAGTCACAGAATAAATCAAAACTGAAATAATTCCTGATAACAAATCTCTTAGCCTGTAGTTTAAATGTAAGTTGATCATCTGGCTGGCACAATACCACAGGTCAAGGAAAGGATAA
The DNA here is from genome assembly GCF_038502225.1 of Cherax quadricarinatus. Lineage (NCBI taxonomy): Eukaryota > Metazoa > Arthropoda > Malacostraca > Decapoda > Parastacidae > Cherax > Cherax quadricarinatus. The sequence continues at coordinate 6,417,149 of NC_091305.1, forward strand.
GAATGGAACTGGAGCCGCTGCATGATTTGTCTAAGTGGCTATTAGAATTTAACCCCAGCGTTTGCTGGCCAAGGTACTGTGTACCTTAATACAGAGTGTGTAAGTTCGAATCCTGCTGTGGACTGTGAGAAAATGTTTGTCAAATTTCGACCGTTTGGAAATTGCTAAGCAGCTGCAGCTAGCCGGGGATCGAACCCGTGTTATTTAAGCCCACCTCGCAGGTGGGCTTAAATAACAAATGTGAACACAATGGTCATAGACTTCAGGTGTTAGACAATACTCAGAAATTGTAGGTCCCAAATTAAACATTGCATTATGTGGTTGTCCGTGATGCTGTGTTAATGGAGACAGAGCAATAACTTATGTCCCTATTAAAATGGTATAAAATACCGACAGGTTGGTAAGTAAGACACGTGTGCAACAGTTGGGTATCTTTATTCCGAAACGTTTCGCCTACACAGTAGGCTTCTTTAGTCGATACAGAAAAATTGATAGAAGCAGTAGAGATGTGAAGACGATGTAATCAGTCCATTAGCCTTGAAGACGTAGTTTAGAGGTGGTCAGTCCCTCAGCCTTGAGAAGAGTTCTGTTCCATAATCTGAAGCATTGTTTTAGACTGAAACAAATCATCAACTGCTGATCTCTGAGCGAGTGTAAGTATTATGGAAGACTGCACTGGCAGTCTGCTGTGTGTGTGTGTGTGTGTGTGTGTGTGTGTGTGTGTGTGTGTGTGTGTGTGTGTGTGTGTGTGTGTGTGCTCACCTATATGTGATTGCAGGGGTCGTTTCACAGCTTCTGAGAGAGAGAGAGAGAGAGAGAGAGACAGACAGACAGAGAGTGGGTGTACTCTCGTATCTGTACTCACCTACATGTGGACGCGTATGTTGTGTCGTAGCTCCTGGTTCTGCTTCTCAACTTGCCACTTGCCTGATTCACTTTCACCTTACTTCCTGGGCCCTCTCGTACTTATTCTTAAAAGTATGTATGGAGTCTGCCTTTGTCATTTTGTCGAGGTCGTTCTACTTCCCGACAATCCTGAGGCTGAAGAAATACTTCCGGACATCCACTTAACTCATCTGTGTCATCAGCCTTCAGCTCTCAAACAACCTGTTCCCGTCCGTCCTATCAATTCCTCTGAATATTTTGTATGTTGTTATGATGTCTCCCCTGGTTCTTCTGCCTTCCAGGTCATAAGATTAAATTCCTTTAGCCTTTCCTCGTAGCTGGGGCACTAGTCTTGTTGCATACTCCTGGACTTTATCCAGTTTCTTAACTTATTACCTCAGGTGTGTGTTCCGTACTGGTGCTGCAACTTCAAGATGGGCATGACATATGTTGTATAAAGCACCCGAATGACTCTTTGTTGAGATTCTGAAGGTGATGTCTCAGATTTGCCAAGCGAGCATTGACCTGCAGAGGTCCTTCAGTTGTTGCCAATGAATTCAAACAAACACTTATCTAACCAACCCTAGAGTTTGTCCTGATGCATTTGCAGTCGTTCCCCATCTTATCTCCTCATTAGTTCTTCATCGTCAGCTGACGTAGATACATCTGAATCAATTATTATTATTATTATTATTATTATTATTATTATTATTATTATTATTATTATTATTATTATTATTGTTATTATATTTTTATAATTCCATCTGGTACATTGTTCAGATGAAGGAGAAATAATACTGGTCCTAATACCGATCCTTGTGGTATCCTGCTTGTTACTCTTCCCCATTATGACCTCTTTTCCCAGACAATCACTCTTTGCTTCCTTCCTTCCTTGATCACTCTTTGCTTGCTGCCTTCCTTCCTTCCTTGAACACTCTTTGCTTCCTTCCTTCCTTCCTTGATAACCCTTTGTTTCCTTTCTTGATCCACTGGAGTACGTTCCCAGTTATTCTTTCATGTACCTCAAGTTTTTGCTCCGGTTTCAGGTGGGGTACCAAATGCCTTCTTGCAGCCTAAGAAAATGCAATCCACCCAACCATCTTTCTTCTTTCTCACTTTTGTCACTTAGTCACAAAATTCCAAAAGGCTGGTAAGACAAGATTTGCCATCTCTGAACCCATGCTGGTTAATAAGTAAGTAAGTAAGTAAGTAAGTAAGTTTATTCAGGTATACACAAATACAGTTACATAGAATTATCATATATAGCAGCATATGTGTAGAGAACCTAGGATAACCCAAAAAAGTCAGACAGAGTGACTTATTTCCATTGGGGTCCTTTTACCTTATTATTATAATATAAAGGTTATAATATTTTCTTATTGTTCTACAATGAAGATAACATCTTATTATCATACTAAAAAGACTATCTGCGACACCAAGGTCATTAAGACTATCTACAATACGAGGGTCATTACAAGGAATAAGGTAAAAAATTTACACGTATGTTAGCTAAAAAATAGAAAATCATTCCCCTCCCTTTCTGTAGCTACATTCATCAGACACCTTTTGGCACTCTTCTTGAACTGGTTCACGCTATGACTGGCTTTGACATGTGCGGGTAGTCTGTTCCATTTCTTTATTGCTGTACAATAAAAGGTGTTTGAAGCCTGGCCACTGACTGTGGGTACTACAAAGTTGTGCTCTCTCCCCCTAGTTCTATGATTGCTTTGGTTCCCAGCCTTGACAAAATTGACAGCAAGATATTCTGGACACTGTTCGTGAGCAATTTTATAAACATGATTTAGCTTCAGTTGTTTTACTCTATCTTCAACATTCAGCATATCCAACTGCTGTAATTCATCCTGGCCTACATGTTCTCTTGGTCCCAGCCCCAGGATGAATCTTACGATTTTGTTCTGGGTGATTTGCAGTCTATCTTTCAGTTTTTTTGTCAAGGCAGAGTACCAAGAAGAGCAAGCGTAATCCATATGGCATTGTATAAGGGCTAGACATAGAGTCCTGCGAGCCTCAGTAGGTAGACACTGTGCTTGTCTATACAGGAACTTCAGTCTGGCATTCGCTTTCTTTACTACACTGTTCGCTATCAATTCTCCTGACATGCATGGGTCAAAGGGGATTCCCAAATATTTTACTGATGAAACCAAAGTGATGGGCTCCCCATTACATTGAACATTAAAATTATTTACCCTTCTCAGTTTATGTTTCGTGCCAAAGAGAATGGCTTCAGTTTTCCCTAGGTGTAATGATAGTTTGTTGTCTACTAACCATTTGCTGCAGGACTCCAGTTCCAGTGTTAAAACATTAGCAATATCTTGTGGGTCTTTACCTGACACTAACAGAGCACTGTCATCTGCATACAGTAGGAGTTTGCACTTGACACTGATAGGCATATCATTGACATAACATAAGAATAATAAGGGACCCAGAATACTACCTTGGGGAACTCCACATGTTATCGGCAGGGGTTCTGATTCTGTTTTGTTGATTTTGACTATTTGTCTCCTGTTGCTAAGGTAGGACTTAAACCAGTATACAGAACCTATACCGATAGCTTGAAATTTATTACATAATATATTGTGGTTGACAGTATCGAAGGCCTTTTGCAGGTCTAAGGTTACCATGCCTATGAGGTTCCCCTTTGACATTTCAGTTCTCAGGTAATCCATCAGATTAATAAGGGAGGTGTCGGTTGAGTAGGATCTTCTAAAGCCCGATTGATAGCTATGGAGAATGTTGTTGTCATTAAGGTACTTAACTACTTGAGAATACACCGCCCTCTCTAGAATTTTAGATATTATACTGAGTATACTAACAGGCCTATAGTTGCTTACATCAGACCTACTATTTTTCTTGAAGATAGGAGTAACTCTGGCCTCCTTGAACCCCTCCGGTACTGTATTAGTGGTGATTGATAGATTTATTATGTGAGCAATAGGGATTGACAGTTCAAAAGCACCATCTTTTAGGAACTTAGATGGAATGTTATCAGGGCCTGTGCTCTTAGTTGTGTTTAACCTGCTTAGTTCTTTTTGAATAAAGTCATGAGATACACTTACTAGTTGACAACTGTTTGGGGTTACCCCTTTATTGGTATAGTATGTTTGAAACTTATCAGAGTCTGTGTTATAGGTATTTGATGCAGCTGGTAGTTTATTTACTTTGTGTTGATGCAACAGATGTGTAGTATGAATTAAAGCAATTTGCCACCTTAGATGTTTCGTGGCATACCTCATTATCGATAGTGAGTACTATGTTAGACCTATCTACTGGCTTATGGCTATACCCCAACTGTTTTAGTTGTTGCCAGAGCTTTCTGGGGTTATGCTTATACTCTTCAATTTTTGAGCAGTAGTGCTTTGCCTTTGCTCCTTTTATAAGTCTCTGTACTCTGTTCCTCACCCTTTGGAATTCATTTAGTGCTGCAATATCCTGTCTGTTTGCTTTAAATCTTTTTAGCAGCTGGTCTCTGAATTTCATATTATCTAATATCTCAGTATTCATCCAGGGTTCAGTTCTTCGTTTAATCCTAACCTCTTTAACTGGTGCAATATTATCAAGGATTGTAGTGAACATTGTTTTGAATTTTTCCCAGGCATCGTTTACGTCCGTGCAACTTGTTATCTCAGTCCAGTCACAATTGTGTAGCCTATTTACCAGTGTTTCTTTACTGTAGTTTCTAGTTGACCTCATTTTTATTGTCCTGTGTAGGCCTATCCTATCCCTAGTTATTTTCCTGGTGCAGTAAATGATGAAATGATCACTAAGACCTGTGGTAATGACGCCTGACTGACTAATGTTCTCAGCGCGGTTACAAAGTATGTGGTCAATTAGGGTGGCTGAGAACTGTGTGATCCGGGTTGGAGTATTAATAAGTTGAGTGTAACTATTTAATCCTAGAATTTGCTTATACCTTTTGCATAGCCCGTTATTTTGCTGCTGAAAACAGATATTGAAGTCGCCCAGTATTATTGTCTCGCAATTGTTTTCAACTCCGGACAAGACTCTGGAAAAGTCTTCTAAGAACTGGTCCTGGGTAGGAGGGCGGTAACTAGTTCCTACTAAGATGGGTTTGGTCTTAGGAAGCAGCACTTCAAACCATAGAATCTCCAGTTTATTGTTATTTAAATCAGGTCTTGGGTTGTAAGCTAAGTCATTTCTAATGTAGGCACATACTCCACCACCCTTTCTGTTCCTATCTAAGCGTTTTATATTGTAACCATCTATTTTGACCTCGTCGTCAGTCACCGTATCATCCAACCAAGATTCAGAGATGGTTATAACTGCCGCCCTAATTTTGTTAGCTAGAATCCTAATCTCTGCCAATTTAGGAAGAAGTGATCTTGCATTGACATGAATAAAGTGAAGGCCTGTTTTCATAAAACAATCATAATCATCAATATATGGCAATGGGTCATTTGTATTAAAATTTGGTAAATCAATGTCATCACTGCTAAAGGGTAACTGTGCCAAAGTGCATTTGTTACACACAAAATGAATTCTGGCACCGTTGCTATAATTGTACATACATCCATCATGCACCCACTCCTTACACATTTTACATAAGGTGCCTTTTCTGTTTTTCATGCGTACTTTAGTACAGTGTATGCACCTGTTTGGTAGTGTTTGAGATAATAATGGCTGTATTGTCTCACATTGACTTATGTATGCATTACATGTGGAGTTAAGGTTATCATTCCTAGCTGCTAGACCGTCATTATTGCCGTCATTTATCTGTCTGTTTTGCCTCTGCACAATAGTTTGAGGTCCTGGATTAATTTGGATATCACCACTCAAGAGCGCTACAATAAGAGCTGTGTGCCACTGTTTTTGTTTAGGTATGCGGTGTTGCCATACCTTGCGGCGATAGTGACATTTACTTTTCTGGTAGGATGGCAACTGTTGGGCTTTTACTGTCCAGGGCGCTGTTACTCCATTCACCTTTTCCAACCCCCATGACTGATTTCTTTCTTCATGGAATTGAAGAAGAAATATAAATATAATTATGGCAGCCTGTACCCCCCTAATGCCTGCCATTTTCACTCTTCGCTCTTTTACTCATATACAATAATATTTATTTCTCTTTTCCAGTCCCTAGTACATTTAGTATCTGCTTTAGCAATCACCACTGAATTACTAGTAAAATTTCCTCTTCAAAAACCCTCTTCACTGCTCACTTTTCCCTTAACTTCACAAAACCCTTACAATTAACCCCTTAATACACACTCCCCTTCCCATCTCACTTCACAGTCTGGCTTCCCCAATTAACTTCTAACTCCTTTCCATTCTGGTAGATCAGAAAGGTTTAATCCATGGTTTTATCCTTCCAAATCCCCCTCAGTTCCATTTATCGGGGGTTGTGTGGTGTTGTTGTCTCCTGACCTGTTTTGCTGACTCAGCCATTTTTAAAACACTGAGGGGAGTAACGCCACCTACAACCTGACTTTCCTTGAGTTTATAGATATATTTGGCTTTTTCTGCTATGATTCTCTCACTGTACACTGGTCAGCTGAATATAGGTCAGCTACTAAAACATTAACCTTGACTGTTTAACTATTCACTTCTTTCTCACGTCTGGCACTGAGGGATATCCGACCTATAACCTTGGAGTTTTGTACTGTTGATTTGACGATGTCTCCTGTGTTTCCCTCTCGTTAGCACTGGTACAGGTGATATGATGGTGGTACAGATATGATGCTACTGTCAACAGATGAACGTCAGTAAAGATGAGAGTTTCAGTAAAGATGAGAGTTTGTTGTTTGTACAACCAGTCCTCTCCAAGTGCTCTACCACTCCTCTTCTGATTATCTCCAGTATCATGCATTGAATACATGTCAGTGAAACTGGCCTGTAGTTCAGCGCCTCCTGTCTGCTTTCTTAAATAGGGGTACTAAGTTAAATATTTGTCTTCTAGATCTCTGTTGACTGTCCTGTGTTTATTCACTTGTAGTAGATCATAGCTCTCTCCTGCTGAATCAATGGTGACACCCTTGTTGACTTCTACCGCCTCTTGATGTATGGAAAACTTGTGGAAATTAAAACTGTATCAGGGTATACAACAAATTCTAACCATACAATAGAGCGAAAAAAATAATGTGAAGGGCCTATGAGTGATAATGTCAGAGGATCTCACCTTCAAAGACCACAACAATGTATCTACCTCATCTGCTAGGAAGAATGGTAGGATGGATAATGAGAACCTTCAAAACTAGGGACGCCAAGTCCATGATGATTCTCTTTAAATCGCTTGTTCTTTCTAGGCTGGAATACTGCTGTACACTAACGGCCCCCTTCAAGACAGGCGAAATTGCTGACCTGGAGAGTGTACAAAGAATTTGCACGGCACATATAAGTATGATAAAGCACCTAAATACTGGCAATGGCTGAAATCCCTTGATTTGTATTCCTTGGAACGCAGGCGAGAAAGATACATGATAATATACACTTGGAAAATCCTAGAGGGATTGGTACCAAACTTACACACGAAAATCACTCCCTATTAAAGCAAAAGACTCGACAGGAGAATGAAAATGAAAAGCAGGGGCGCCACGAGTACATTGAGAGACAACACAATGTCAGGGGCCCAAGACTGTTCAATTGCCTCTCAATATACATAAGAGGGATTACCAATAGACTCCTGGTTGTCTTCAAGAAGGCACTGGACAGGCACCTAAAGTCAGTACCTAACCAGCCGGGCTGTGGTTCGTATGTCAGTCTGCGTTCAGCTTGCAGAAACAGCCTGGTTGATCAGACCCTGATCCACCACGAGGCCTGGTCTCAGACCGAGCTGAAGGGGCGTTGACCCCCGAAACCCTCTCCAGGTAAACTCCAGGTATCTAGCGCCATCAAAGCTTTTTTTTACCTCTATTATGTCGTGTGTCAGTTACCCGGTACCTGCTGATGTACTCTTTTTTCTTGGTCCTTCTATCATTGTCCATGTTTCCACTGAGAAATTCTCTTTAAATAAGACGATACAAAGACACAAGGGAGAGGAAGGAAAGACAAGGCAAGCATCAACAGGCAGTGAAGCCCAGACTCGGGAGGACCACGAGATACAACCATTCACAAAATCCCTTCAGCCCATATCACGCCACTGCAACCAAACACAATAACCCAAAACGAACAACAATCTACAACCACAGCTCCCTCCTCAAGCGCAAAAACCACCTTTGCAGCCTCTCATAGTATCCTGCGCTGTTTCTCACTCCCCCAGCCCCCTAAACCCCCAAAACACAGTACTGAAAAAAAAGCTGAAGGTATGGTACACCATCACAGGCAGAATAACACTGTGGAATAGTTTGAGAAGCGATGGAGTGGAGGCAGGATCCATACATAGCTTTAAGAAGAGGTATGATAAAGCTCATGGTGAAGGAAAAGTGATCCAGTAGCGACCAGTGAAGAGGTGGGGCCAGGAGCTGTGAATCGACCCCTGCAACCACAACTAGGTGAGTACAACTAGGTGAGTACTGTGAGGAGTGACATGAACAAATCATGGAGGCATCCCCAGACATTATAGCAATCACGGAAACAAAGCTGATGATAAGACGCGATTTTCCCAGCTGGGTACCAGATCCTGAGGAAAGACAGAGGAAGGAGGAGCTGCTCTGCTCATCAAAAACCAGTGGAGTTTTGAGGAGATAGGAGGTATGGACAGAGGGAAAGTAGGTGACTACATAGTAGGAACACTTCAGACTGGGGGTCCCAAGGTAGTGATTGCAGTGATGTACAACCCACCACAGAAGAGCAAGAGACCAAGACAAGCATATGATGAAAGCAGTAGAGCAATGGTGGACACACTTGCTGAGGTGACCAGACGAGGTCTCATGGGCAGGGCAAAGTTACTACTTATGGGGGATTTCAACCATAAGGAAACTGGAAAAACCAGGAACCACATGGAGGATCAGCTAAGATGCGGAGGCAGCACTGGAAACCCTCATTCACAACCAGAGTGAGAGGAGAGTGAGCCAGCAAGGTTGGCCCTCGTTTTAGCCTTGAGTAGTTCTGATAATGGGGATATTACATAAGAAAGGCCTCTCGGTGCCAGTGATCACGTGGTCTTGCGTCTGGAATACATTGTAGAGTTAACAGTGGAGAGTGAAGCGGCACGAGAAGGACTACACAGGCATGATGTAATTCCTACATGAGGTGCAGTGGGAAGGAGAACTGGAAGGAAAGACAGTAAATACGGGGAGGCAGAGGAGAAGTTCGTAGCTAAGGGCAACATAAACAATGGGAAGACTAGAGTGATACACACAAACAGGAGCTGTGATTCGACCCCTGGAACCACAATTAGGTGAGTACACGCATACACACACTCACACACACACTCACACACACACACTCACACACACACTCATAAAATATTTAATATAATGTCTGGTAATAGAATAAACTGGTGAGGGGATACGTAGTGAGGGGTGAGGGGATACGTAGTGAGGGGTGAGGGGTGAGGGGATACATAGTGAGGGGTGAGGGGTGAGGGGATACGTAGTGAGGGGTGAGGGGATACGTAGTGAGGGGTGAGGGGATACATAGTGAGGGGTGAGGGGACACGTAGTGAGGGGATACATAGTGAGGGGTGAGGGGTGAGGGGATACATAGTGAGGGGTGAGGGGTGAGGGGATACATAGTGAGGGGTGAGGGGACACGTAGTGAGGGGTGAGGGGGATACATAGTGTGGGGTGAGGGGTGAGGGGATACATAGTGAGTGGTGAGGGGACACGTAGTGAGGGGTGAGGGGATACATAGTGAGGGGTGAGGGGACACGTAGTGAGGGGTGAGGGGACACGTAGTGAGGGGTGAGGGAACAGGTAGTGAGGGGTGAGGGAACAGGTAGTGAGGGGTGAGGGGACACGTAGTGAGGGGTGAGGGGACACGTAGTGAGGGGTAAAGGGGATACGCTGTGAGGGGCGAGGGGACACGTAGTGAGGGGTGAGGGGACACTTAGTGAGGGGTGAGGGGACAGGTAGTGAGGGGTGAGGGGACACGTAGTGAGGGGAGAGGGGACACGTAGTGAGGGGTGAGGGGACACGTAGTGAGGGGTGTGGGGACACGTAGTGAGGGGTAAAGGGGATACGCTGTGAGGGGCGAGGGGACACGTAGTGAGGGGTGAGGGGACACGTAGTGAGGGGTGAGGGGACACGTAGTGAGGGGTGAAGAGGACACGTAGTGAGGAGTGAGGGGACACGTAGTGAAGGGTGAGGGGACAGGTAGTGAGAGGTGAGGGGACACGTAGTGAAGGGTGAGGGGACAGGTAGTGATGGGTGAGGGGACACGTAGTGAGGGGTGAGGGGACACGTAGTGAGGGGTGAAGGGGACACGTAGTGAGTGGTGAGGGGACAGGTAGTGAGGGGTGAGGGGACACATAGTGAGGGGTGAGGGGACAGGTAGTGAGGGGTGAAGGGGATACGTAGTGAGGGATGAGGGGAGATCATTCGGGGGGGTGAGTGATCACCTGGGGGCAGGTGGGAGGGGGTCAGGGGAGATCATTTGGGGGTGAGTGATCACCTGGGGGGCAGGTGTGAGGGGGTCAGGTGAGGTCATTTGAGGGGTGAGTAATAACCTGGGGGGAGGTGTGAGGGGGTCAGGGGAGATCATTTGGGGGTGAGTGATCACCTGGGGGGCAGGTGTGAGGGGGTCAGGTGAGGTCATTTGAGGGGTGAGTAATAACCTGGGGGGAGGTGTGAGGGGGTCAGGGGAGATCATTCGGGGGGGGATGAGTGATCACCTGGGGGGAGGTGTGAGGGGGGTGTCTAGGAACACCTGTATAAAGACTCAGTGTATGGTGGACCACCAGCGAGGCTAGACGCGCGTTCCGCCGCCCAGCGCACCATCACTCACGCACACACACCGTAGGTGGAAGTTATATACCATAGGTGGCACTCATATACCGTAGGTGGCACTTATATACCATAGGTGGCACTTATATACCATAGGTGGCACTTATATACCATAGGTGGCACTTATATACCATAGGTGGCACTTATATACCATAGGTGGCACTTATATACCATAGGTGGCACTTATATACCATAGGTGGCACTTATATACCATAGGTGGCACTTATATACCATAGGTGGCACTTATATACCATAGGTGGCACTTATATACCATAGGTGGCACTTATATACCATAGGTGGCACTTATATACCATAGGTGGCACTTATATACCATAGGTGGCACTTATATACCATAGGTGGCACTTATATACCGTAGGTGGCACTTATATACCATAGGTGGCACTTATATACCATAGGTGGCACTTATATACCGTAGGTGGCACTTATATACCATAGGTGGCACTTATATACCATAGGTGGCACTTATATACCATAGGTGGCACTTATATACCGTAGGTGGCAGTTATATACCATAGGTGGCACTTATATACCATAGGTGGCACTTATATACAATAGGTGGCAGTTATATACCATAGGTGGCAGTTATATACCATAGGTGGCACTTATATACCGTAGGTGGCACTTATATACCGTAGGTGGCACTTATATACCATAGGTGGCAGTTATATACCATAGTTGGCACTTATATACCGTAGGTGGCAGTTATATACCATAGGTGGCACTTATATACCATAGGTGGCACTTATATACCGTAGGTGGCAGTTATATACCATAGGTGGCACTTATATACCATAGGTGGCACTTATATACCGTAGGTGGCACTTATATACCATAGGTGGCACTTATATACCGTAGGTGGCAGTTATATACCATAGGTGGCACTTATATACCGTAGGTGGCACTTATATACCATAGGTGGCACTTATATGCCGTAGGTGGCACTTATATACAATAGGTGGCAGTTATATACCATAGGTGGCAGTTATATACCATAGGTGGCACTTATATACCGTAGGTGGCACTTATATACCGTAGGTGGCACTTATATACCATAGGTGGCAGTTATATACCATAGTTGGCACTTATATACCGTAGGTGGCACTTATATACCGTAGGTGGCACTTATATACCATAGGTGGCACTTATATACCATAGGTGGCACTTATATACCATAGGTGGCACTTATATACCATAGGTGGCACTTATATACCATAGGTGGCACTTATATACCATAGGTGGCACTTATATACCATAGGTGGCACTTATATACCATAGGTGGCACTTATATACCGTAGGTGGCACTTATATACCATAGGTGGCACTTATATACCATAGGTGGCACTTATATACCGTAGGTGGCACTTATATACCATAGGTGGCACTTATATACCATAGGTGGCACTTATATACCATAGGTGGCACTTATATACCGTAGGTGGCAGTTATATACCATAGGTGGCACTTATATACCATAGGTGGCACTTATATACAATAGGTGGCAGTTATATACCATAGGTGGCAGTTATATACCATAGGTGGCACTTATATACCGTAGGTGGCACTTATATACCGTAGGTGGCACTTATATACCATAGGTGGCAGTTATATACCATAGTTGGCACTTATATACCGTAGGTGGCAGTTATATACCATAGGTGGCACTTATATACCATAGGTGGCACTTATATACCGTAGGTGGCAGTTATATACCATAGGTGGCACTTATATACCATAGGTGGCACTTATATACCGTAGGTGGCACTTATATACCATAGGTGGCACTTATATACCGTAGGTGGCAGTTATATACCATAGGTGGCACTTATATACCGTAGGTGGCACTTATATACCATAGGTGGCACTTATATGCCGTAGGTGGCACTTATATACCATAGGTGGCACTTATATGCCGTAGGTGGCACTTATATATCGTAGGTGGTACTTATATACCGTAGGTGGCACTTATATACCGTAGGTGGCACTTATATACCATAGGTGGCACTTATATACCATAGGTGGCACTTATATACCGTAGGTGGCACTTATATACCATAGGTGGCACTTATATGCCGTAGGTGGCACTTATCCGATGTTATCCTGACGCCAAATGACTTCGAACAGGCGATAAATGACATGCCCATGCACTCTGCCCCAGGGCCAGACTCATGGAACTCTGTGTTCATCAAGAACTGCAAGAAGCCCCTATCACGAGCCTTTTCCATCCTATGGAGAGGGAGCATGGACACGGGGGTCGTCCCACAGTTACTAAAAACAACAGACATAGCCCCACTCCACAAAGGGGGCAGTAAAGCAACAGCAAAGAACTACAGACCAATAGCACTAACATCCCATATCATAAAAATCTTTGAAAGGGTCCTAAGAAGCAAGATCACCACGCATCTAGAAACCCATCAGTTACACAACCCAGGGCAACATGGGTTTAGAACAGGTCGCTCCTGTCTGTCTCAACTATTGGACCACTACGACAAGGTCCTAAATGCACTAGAAGACAAAAAGAATGCAGATGTAATATATACAGACTTTGCAAAAGCCTTCGACAAGTGTGACCATGGCGTAATAGCGCACAAAATGCGTGCTAAAGGAATAACAGGAAAAGTCGGTCGATGGATCTATAATTTCCTCACTAACAGAACACAGAGAGTAGTCGTCAACAGAGTAAAGTCCGAGGCAGCTACGGTGAAAAGCTCTGTTCCACAAGGCACAGTACTCGCTCCCATCTTGTTCCTCATCCTTATATCCGACATAGACAAGGATGTCTGCCACAGCACCGTGTCTTCCTTTGCAGATGACACCCGAATCTGCATGACAGTGTCTTCCATTGCAGACACTGCAAAGCTCCAGGCAGACATCAACCAAATCTTTCAGTGGGCTGCAGAAAACAATATGAAGTTCAACGATGAGAAATTTCAATTACTCAGATATGGTAAACATGAGGAAATTAAATCTTCATCAGAGTACAAAACAAATTCTGGCCACAAAATAGAGCGAAACACCAACGTCAAAGACCTGGGAGTGATCATGTCGGAGGATCTCACCTTCAAGGACCATAACATTGTATCAATCGCATCTGCTAGAAAAATGACAGGATGGATAATGAGAACCTTCAAAACTAGGGAGGCCAAGCCCATGATGACACTCTTCAGGTCACTTGTTCTATCTAGGCTGGAATATTGCTGCACACTAACAGCACCTTTCAAGGCAGGTGAAATTGCCGACCTAGAAAATGTACAGAGAACTTTCACGGCGCGCATAACGGAGATAAAACACCTCAATTATTGGGAGCGCTTGAGGTTCCTAAACCTGTATTCCCTGGAACGCAGGAGGGAGAGATACATGATTATATACACCTGGAAAATCCTAGAGGGACTAGTACCGAACTTGCACACGAAAATCACCCACTACGAAAGCAAAAGACTTGGCAGACGATGCACCATCCCCCCAATGAAAAGCAGGGGTGTCACTAGCACGTTAAGAGACCATACAATAAGTGTCAGGGGCCCGAGACTGTTCAACTGCCTCCCAGCACACATAAGGGGGATTACCAACAGACCCCTGGCAGTCTTCAAGCTGGCACTGGACAAGCACCTAAAGTCAGTTCCGGATCAGCCGGGCTGTGGCTCGTATGTTGGTTTGCGTGCAGCCAGCAGCAACAGCCTGGTTGATCAGGCTCTGATCCACCAGGAGGCCTGGTCTCAGACCGGGCCGCGGGGGCGTTGACCCCCGGAACTCTCTCCAGGTAAACTCCAGGTATATACCATAGGTGGCACTTATATGCCGTAGGTGGCACTTACAAATCGTAGGTGGTACTTATATACCATAGGTGGCACTTATATACCATAGGTGGCACTTATATACCGTAGGTGGCACTTATATATCGTAGGTGGTACTTATATACCGTAGGTGGCACTTATATATCGTAGGTGGTACTTATATACCGTAGGTGGCACTTATATACCGTAGGTGGCACTTATATAACATAGGTGGCACTTATATACCGTAGGTGGCACTTATATACCGTAGGTGGCACTTATATATCGTAGGTGGTACTTATATACCGTAGGTGGCACTTATATATCGTAGGTGGTACTTATATACCGTAGGTGGCACTTATATATCGTAGGTGGTACTTATATACCGTAGGTGGCACTTATATATCGTATGTGGTACTTATATACCGTAGGTGACAGTTATATACCGTAGGTGGCACTTATATACCGTAGGTGGCACTTATATACCATAGGTGGCACTTATATATCATAGGTGGCACTTATATACCGTAGGTGGCACTTATATATCGTAGGTGGCACTTATATACCGTAGGTGGCACTTATATACCGTAGGTGACAGTTATATACCATAGGTGGCACTTATATACCGTAGGTGACACTTATATACCGTAGGTGACCGTTATATACCAGAGGTGGCACTTATATACCGTAGGTGGCACTTATATACCATAGGTGGCACTTATATGCCGTAGGTGGCACTTATATACCGTAGGTGGCACTTATATACCGTAGGTGGAACTTATACACCGTAGGTGGCACTTATATACCGTAGGTGGCACTTATATACCGTAGGTGGAACTTATATACCGTAGGTGGCACTTATATACCGTAGGTGGCACTTATATACCGTAGGTGGCACTTATATACCGTAGGTGGCACTTATACACCGTAGGTGGTACTTATATACCGTAGGTGCCACTTATTAGGTGCCACATCTTTCAGTGGGCTGCAGAAAACAATATGAAGTTCAACGATGAGAAATTTCAATTACTCAGATATGGTAAACACGAGGAAATTAAATCTTCATCAGAGTACAAAACAAATTCTGGCCACAAAATAGAGCGAAACACCAACGTCAAAGACCTGGGAGTGATCATGTCGGAGGATCTCACCTTCAAGGACCATAACATTGTATCAATCGCATCTGCTAGAAAAATGACAGGATGGATAATGAGAACCTTCAAAACTAGGGAGGCCAAGCCCATGATGACACTCTTCACGTCATTGTTCTATCTAGGCTGGAATATTGCTGCACACTAACAGCACCTTTCAAGGCAGGTGAAATTGTCGACCTAGAGAATGTACAGAGGACTTTCACGGCGCGCATAACGGAGATAAAACACCTCAATTACTGGGAGCGCTTGAGGTTCCTAAATCTGTATTCCCTGGAACGCAGGAGGGAGAGATACATGATTATATACACCTGGAAAATCCTAGAGGGACTAGTACCGAACTTGCACACGAAAATCACTCACTACGAAAGCAAAAGACTTGGCAGACGATGCACCATCCCCCCAATGAAAAGCAGGGGTGTCACTAGCACGTTAAGAGACCATACAATAAGTGTCAGGGGCCCGAGACTGTTCAACTGCCTCCCAGCACACATAAGGGGGATTACCAACAGACCCCTGGCAGTCTTCAAGCTGGCACTGGACAAGCACCTAAAGTCAGTTCCTGATCAGCCTAGCTGTGGCTCGTACGTTGGTTTGCGTGCAGCCAGCAGCAACAGCCTGGTTGATCAGGCTCTGATCCACCAGGAGGCCTGGTCACAGACCGGGCCGCGGGGGCGTTGACCCCCGGAACTCTCTCCAGGTAAACTCCAGGTATACACCGTAGGTAGCACTTATACACCGTAGGTGGTACTTATACACCGTAGGTGGCACTTATACACCGTAGGTGACACTTACACACCGTAGTTGGCACTTATACACCGTAGGTGGTACTTATATACCATAGAATGCACTTATACACCGTAGGTGGCACTTATACACCGTAGGTGGCACTTATGCACCGTAGGTGGCATTTATACACCGTAGGTGACACTTACACACCGTAGGTGACACTTATACTCCGTAGGTGGCAATTATATACCATAGAAGGCACTTATACACCGTAGGTGTCAGTTATACACCGTAGGTGGCACTTATACACCGTAGGTGGCACTTATACACCGTAGGTGACACTTATACACAGTAGGTGGTACTTATACACCGTAGGTGACACTTATACTCCGTAGGTGGCACTTATATACCATAAAAGGCACTTATACACCGTAGGTGACACTTATACACCGTAGGTGGCACTTATACACCGTAGGTGGCACTTATACACCGTAGGTGACACTTATACTCCGTAGGTGGCACTTATACACCGTAGGTGACACTTATATACCGTAGGTGACACTTATACACCGTAGGTGACACTTATACACCGTAGGTGACACTTATACTCCGTAGGTGGCACTTATACACCGTAGGTGGCACTTATACACCGTAGGTGGCACTTATACACCGTAGGTGGCACTTATATACCATAGGAGGCACTTACACACCGTAGGTGGCACTTATACACCGTAGGTGGCACTTATACACCGTAGGTGGCACTTATACACCGTAGGTGGCACTTATACATCGTAGGTGGCATTTATACACCTTAGGTGGCACTTATACACCGTAGGTGGCACTTATATACCATAGGAGGCACTTATACACCGTAGGTGGCACTTATACACCGTAGGTGGCACTTATACACCGTAGGTGGCACTTATACACCGTAGGTGACACTTATATACCGTAGGTGGCACTTATACACCGTGACACTTATACACTATAGGTGGCACTTATACACCGTAGGTGTATAAGTATGGGTGTATGGGTATAATTTAATAATACACTGGACAAATAAATAGCTTGGGGGTGAGTTTTGCAAAGGACCTATCCAAGTTGGCTCGCCGCGCGTCACGTGTTTAACCGTTGTGGGGTCTGATAGTGAGGTGCTGGCCAGACCCCTTATATAGCTTCCTTGGATGCTTCACTTTCATAGTTCCTTGATAATGTGAGTAGTCACGAAAGCGCTTGGAATTTCTCTATTTTTCAGAGTGGTTGTTTTGCATATTTTGAAATCACCTGTTTACGGTGATCTGATTGTATATATATATATATATATATATATATATATATATATATATATATATATATATATATATATATATATATATATATATATATATATATATATATATATATATATATATATATATATATACATATATATATATATATATATATATATATATATATATATATATATATATATATATATATATATATATATGTATATATATATATATACATATATATATATATATATATATATATATATATATATATATATATATATATATATATATATATATATATATATATATATATATATATATATATTTTTGTCCAGGTAGTCGGGAATTATACGCAGGAAGGAATACATATAAATGACCTCATAGTGGACAGGAGCCATAGTAGGGAAACAAGTGTAGTCAAAGATAAGATAAAACCAATATTGCAAACTAGAAATACCGCAGGAAATAGCAAACAAGAGGACTCCAATAGCAATAGTGAGGATAAATTACCAAAAACAACTGGTGGGAGCTCCATTGTTGGTGCTAGGGAGGATAGAAGTAAGACAGGGAAACATGCACCAACAGGGAATACAGTCACAGAAACCCAAGGCAAGCGGAAACCAAGCCTGTGCACATACTATGCACTTGGTATCTGCTGGCATGGGAAATCTGGAAAAACAGATGGGACGTGCAACTATGACCACCCTAGAAAATGCCATGCCCATATGACAACAGGAAAATGCAAACTCCCTTCCTGTAAGCTTTTTCACCCTGAACTGTGTACCTCTTCAGTACAGGAAAGACTGTGCTATAACTTAAATTGCCAGGCATACCATCTAAAGGGGACAAAAAGATACAAAACATCCAGGCCATGGGAAAACCTGGGTAGCCACAGCCACTCAAGAGGGAGAGGTTTTTTAGTGCCAGGAAGGAAAAAAAACTGGCAGGAAATGGCAGAAATCGTACACCAAATCCAGTCATTCCTGGAGTGGAACCACAGTCGATGGCCTCCACTCCAAACCAACAGATACAGATACTAATGCCGGAAAAAAAATCCCCCCCCAGTACCAACAATACCACCAGTCCGATAACATTCTTCTTTGCAAATATACAGGGTCTAAAGCCAGCAACAAACAACAAAATACCTTTCATCCGTGGACTGCTTGCAGAGGCAAAGGCAATGTTCGCGGCTTTTACTGAGACCCACATAAAGGATCACTTGGACAACGAAATATGGATCCCAGGTTACAACCTATACAGATGTGACAGAGTGAACAGGCAAAAGGGGGGGGGGTTGGCCTGTACATTGCAGAGTCACTTGTTTGCACAGAACTGCTTAATGCCTCAAATGACGTAGTGGAAGTTTTAGCAGTAAAGGTCGAGAACCAAAACCTAGTCATTGTGGTAGTCTACAAGCCTCCGGATGCAACATCCCAGCAATTCCAGGAACAGCTGTTAAAAATTGACCACTGTCTGGAAAATCTTCAAGCTCCTGCACCCAACATCTTGCTCCTGGGGGATTTCAACTTAAGGCACCTAAAATGGAGGAATATAGCAAATAATATTGTTGCAGTAATAACACCAGGAGGCAGCTCTGATGAAAACTCACACTCACACGAGCTTTTAAATCTCTGCACAAAATTCAATTTAAACCAGCAAATAATAGAGCCTACTAGACTGGAGAATACACTAGACCTCATATTCACTAACAATGATGATCTGATAAGAAATGTCACCATATCAAAAACAATATACTCAGATCACAACATAATTGAGGTTCAGACATGTATGCGTGGAGCCCCAGACCGACAAAATGAGACTAGTCACGGGGGAGCATTCACCAAATTCAACTTCAATAACAAAAACATAAAGTGGGACCAAGTAAACCAAGTCCTAACCGATATAAGCTGGGAAGATATACTAAGCAACACAGACCCAAACTTATGCCTAGAACAGATTAACTCGGTGGCACTCGATGTATGCACAAGGCTTATTCCTCTAAGAAAAAGGAGGAGTAGATGTAAAATAGAAAGAGACAGGCGCTCCCTTTACAAGCGACGGAAAAGAATAACAGAGCGGCTAAAAGAGGTCAATATATCTGAAATGCGCAGGGAGACACTGGTCAGAGAAATAGCAAGCATCGAACTTAAGCTAAAAGAATCCTTTAGGAGTCAGGAATCGCGGGAAGAACTAAAAGCTATAAATGAAATCGAAAGAAACCCAAAGTATTTCTTCTCCTATGCCAAATCAAAATCGAGAACAACGCCCAGTATTGGGCCCCTACTTAAACAAGATGGGTCTTACACAGATGACAGCAAGGAAATGAGTGAGCTACTCAAGTCCCAATATGACTCAGTTTTTAGCAAGCCGCTAACCAGACTGAGAGTCGAAGATCAAAATGAATTTTTTATGAGAGAGCCACAAAATTTGATTAACACAAGCCTATCCGATGTTATCCTGACGCCAAATGACTTCGAACAGGCGATAAATGACATGCCCATGCACTCTGCCCCAGGGCCAGACTCATGGAACTCTGTGTTCATCAAGAACTGCAAGAAGCCCCTATCACGAGCCTTTTCCATCCTATGGAGAGGGAGCATGGACACGGGGGTCGTCCCTCAGTTACTAAAAACAACAGACATAGCCCAACTCCACAAAGGGGGCAGTAAAGCAACAGCAAAGAACTACAGACCAATAGCACTAACATCCCATATCATAAAAAGCTTTGAAAGGGTCCTAAGAAGCAAGATCACCACCCATCTAGAAACCCATCAGTTACACAACCCAGGGCAACATGGGTTTAGAACAGGTCGCTCCTGTCTGTCTCAACTACTGGATCACTACGACAAGGTCCTAAATGCACTAGAAGACAAAAAGAATGCAGATGTAATATATACAGACTTTGCAAAAGCCTTCGACAAGTGTGACCATGGCGTAATAGCGCACAAAATGCGCGCTAAAGGAATAACAGGAAAAGTCGGTCGATGGATCTATAATTTCCTCACTAACAGAACACAGAGAGTAGTCGTCAACAGAGTAAAGTCCGAGGCAGCTACGGTGAAAAGCTCTGTTCCACAAGGCACAGTACTAGCTCCCATCTTGTTCCTCATCCTCATATCCGACATAGACAAGGATGTCAGCCACAGCACCGTGTCTTCCTTTGCAGATGACACCCGAATCTGCATGACAGTGTCTTCCATTGCAGACACTGCAAGGCTCCAGGCGGACATCAACCAAATCTTTCAGTGGGCTGCAGAAAACAATATGAAGTTCAACGATGAGAAATTTCAATTACTCAGATATGGTAAACATGAGGAAATTAAATCTTCATCAGAGTACAAAACAAATTCTGGCCACAAAATAGAGCGAAACACCAACGTCAAAGACCTGGGAGTGATTATGTCGGAGGATCTCACCTTCAAGGACCATAACATTGTATCAATCGCATCTGCTAGAAAAATGACAGGATGGATAATGAGAACCTTCAAAACTAGGGAGGCCAAGCCCATGATGACACTCTTCAGGTCACTTGTTCTATCTAGGCTGGAATATTGCTGCACTCTAACAGCACCTTTCAAGGCAGGTGAAATTGCCGACCTAGAAAATGTACAGAGAACCTTCACGGCGCGCATAACGGAGATAAAACACCTAAATTACTGGGAGCGCTTGAGGTTTCTAAACCTGTATTCCCTGGAACGCAGGAGGGAGAGATACATGATTATATACACCTGGAAAATCCTAGAGGGACTAGTACCGAACTTGCACACGAAAATCACTCACTACGAAAGCAAAAGACTTGGCAGACGATGCACCATCCCCCCAATGAAAAGCAGGGGTGTCACTAGCACGTTAAGAGACCATACAATAAGTGTCAGGGGCCCGAGACTGTTCAACTGCCTCCCAGCACACATAAGGGGGATTACCAACAGACCCCTGGCAGTCTTCAAGCTGGCACTGGACAAGCACCTAAAGTCAGTTCCTGATCAGCCGGGCTGTGGCTCGTACGTTGGTTTGCGTGCAGCCAGCAGCAACAGCCTGGTTGATCAGGCGCTGATCCACCAGGAGGCCTGGTCACAGACCTGGACGCGGGGGCGTTGACCCCCGAAACTCTCTCCAGGTAAACTCCAGGTATATATATATATATATATATATATATATATATATATATATATATATATATATATATATATATATATATATATATATAAGGAGTGAAATCTTAGCTCAAGTACTTTTACACTTCTCAGTGCGTCATCAGGAGCTGTGTAATGTTGCAACGGAGCAACCAAAGCAGGGAGAAAGGTCTCAGAGTAGCGTAGGTGTCACCGTCCACGGTTACCCTCAGACTGGGTTAGTGGTCGGTGCCAACCTCACCCTACCATCATCCCCCTACTCCCCATATGGGGTAGGAGGGTTTTTTTTTTTTTTTTTTTTTTTTTTTTTTTACACAGGGTTTGACAAGGTTAAGGATCCCTAGCTTTATTGACAGCTATTTACAGGTTAAGGATTCCTAACTTTATTGGCAAGCTAAGAGCTGTTACCTACATCAGCTCATTTGAAAGCATTTTTGTTATGAGACATACAAGTAGGGAACAGGATGAAGTTGGAGCCATCTGTGGGCCAGCATTTTCATTTGATCAACTGACGTTATCTCGTTGACATCATTATGCTGTACGAATGTGTTCCATACTCGAGTCATCCTGGGTATGTATGATCTCAGATGGAGTGATGTTCTGGAGAAGGGTACAGCCAGAGTGAAGTTGCTGCTTTCTGCACGTCTTGTGGCATAAAAGCTTGTTTCACGCTGTCCTCGAAGTGGATCCAAGTGTGGTATTTTGACAATATTGGCCTTGTACATAACAGTAAGGCCACCCACATCCCTCCTATGTTGAAGGCTCTGCTGAAATGACAGATCTATCCAGGATGGGTCCAGGCGAGAGATGAGACGTCTTGCTCTGTTCTCTACTCTGTCAAGCAGTCGCAGATGAGAGGGGGGGCAGGCAAACCAAGAAAGTGGAGCATACTCAAGGTGTGAGCGTACTTGTGCCTCGTACAGGATCTTGCAACCCCTACTGTCAAGCAGATGCGAGATACGGCGAAGTGCTGTAAGCTTCCTGGCTGCCTTGTTTGCAAGATTTACAACATGGTTCTTCATGGTTAGTTTGGAGTCAAATTTCACCCCAAGGATATCAACTTCTTCTCCAGGTGCCAACATCGTCCCATTCATCCTTACTACTGCGCCAGCATTACCATCATGGTGCCTAGAGACGAACATCATTTGCGTTTTTTCAGGTGCAAATGTTACTTGCCATCTATTTCCCCAAGCTGATATAGCTCTCAGCTGGTGATTGATGTAGCTTAGAGCAGCTGGCATTTCTTCTCTTGGATAAGTGAATGTCAGTGTACAGTCGTCTGCATATGCATGTGATTCTGGGATGAGATGAAGAAGGTCGTTGAAGTAGACATTCCATAACAGTGGACCCAGCACACTTCCTTGTGGAACGCTTGCCCCAATAGGATGCCTTGCTGATTCCGTTCCATTGAGGACTACACTTAGAGATCTACCATGAAGGTAATCACTGAGGAGACATAGCGTAGAGCCTGCAATTCCCAGTGCTTGAAGTTTTGCTAAGAGGCCCTGGTGCCACACCCGGTCGAAAGCGCCAGCAATGTCCAGTGCTACCACACAGCTGACTTTGGATTCATCCAGTGACTGGTGCCACTTAGTGGAGAGGTTTAACAACAGATCAGCAGCAGAGTAACCTTTCCTGAAGCCATATTGACGATCACAAAGTAGTGAGTGGTAGTCAAAAAAATCTGTCATTTGTCTTGAGATTATTGTCTCAAGGATCTTACCAGTGATTGACAGGAGTGACACTGGTCTGTAGTTGCTGATTTCTGCTCTGCTCTTCTTTTTGTGAACAGGGACTACATTTGCCTCTTTCCATGGAGAGGGCCATTTACACTGTACTAGGCAGTGCTGAAAGATGCGAGTTAGAGGTGCTGCTAGCTGGTCTGCACATCTTCTCAACAATCTTGGGCTCAACTTGTCTGGGCCCACAGCCTTTTCTTGGTCAAGTGATTTAAGAAGGAAATGCACCTCCTCCTGCCTTATTGTCACCACTGACAGTTTTGACACAGTTCTTGCAGCTAGCCAAGGAGGGTCCCTTGCTGGATCAGGAACTTGCATTTTGGTAGCAAAGTGTTCAGCAAAGAGGTCCGCCTTCTCTTGACTACTAGTAGAGGTGGTCCCATCCTGTCGATTTAGAGGTGGAATAAGTTCATCAGGCAGATAACCTTGTCTGTCCTTGACCAGGGACCACCAGGTTTTGGAGCCTACCCTACCTGATGCTAACTTTCTTTTAGTGTCCACCTCCCATTTAGTAATGGCCCACTTTTGAACATCACCCATATGCCTACAGGCTTGCATGTGCAAGTTCCTGTTATAGGTGGTAGGATGTCTCTTATACCTTCGCCATGCTTTGTACTTAGCAGTAGCAGCCTCTCTACAACGAAAGCCAAACCAAGGCTGATCTGTAGGCTTTGTCACATATTGCCGGTGAGGAATGTGTTCTTGTTGCAGATTAAGGATGTGTCCAGTGAAGGCTTTCACTTGGTTGTCAACATCCCCCTGGAGAAGAGCATTCCAGTCGGTGGTGGCGAGCTCAGAGCAAAGGGCTGGCCAATTACCTCTTTCCCATAGCCAGGTTGTGCGTGTGGACTCCTCACCTCGTTCTGTTGGGATCTTAAGTGTGGTAAAAACAGCCTTGTGGTCAGACGATCCAACGTAGCCGAGGGGTTGACAAGTGACTATGCCTTCTGCCAGATCACTCACTACTGGGTCAAGGGAGGAGCCAGAGATATGAGTAGGGAAATCAACAAAGTTTCTCATGTCAAACACTGCAAGAAGGTCATCAAAGTCCCTCTGTATAAGGTGCTGGTTGAGGTCACCAACAATTATAATATGTTGACAGTTGTGTTGTAGCAGAAGGGAGTCAATATTTTCCATTAGGAAGTTGATAGGGTCTGCATGTTGCCACTGAGGTCTGTACATTGCACATGCTAGTACAGAGGTACTAGTGTTTATACAGAGCTTGAAGAACATCATTTCAAGATGTGTAGGGGTGGCAACATCTATGTGCTGGGCATGAACACTTTTAGAGAAGCACACAGCAACACCACCTCCTTGCCCTTGCCTGTCTCTTCTCATCCATGAGGTGTAGCCAGCAATTCTTGCAAAATTTTCTGGAGTCCTGTCATCCAAAAATGTTTCAACAACAGCTATCATGTCGGGACGTCGAGTGTTCACAAAGCTATGTGTGAGCTCTCCAACATTAGTAATGAAACCTCTAATGTTGGCCGACAGGATGCTGATAGACTGGCTCCTCATGATGAAGTGGTCAGCTTGAGGTGGTGGGTGTGTAGGGAATGTAAGGTGCCTGCCCTTGAGAGAGGTAGGGTACTGAGGCAGCTGCAGGGATGTAGGTCTGTGGTCTTGTATAAGGCCCAATCCCACCTGATGGGCTGGGATAGGAGTAGCTAAGTGGGTGACGTGTGAGAGTGTTTACCAATTCAGAGATCCTGCTGGTTTGTTCTGAGAACAGGTCTCTAAACAGGTGGCCCTGTCTGTCAAGTTCCTTTTTCTTCCGACACTGGTCCTCCTTATGTCCTTTCTTGTAGCAGTAGTTACACCTGGTATCTCGCAGGCAGTTGTTGGCAGAGTGCCCCTTCCGGTGACAGCGAGAGCACAGCCTAGGTGCCTGGGAGGGTGGACTAGGATTTGTTGTACCTCCTGTGTTTCGCAGATTTGTCCTCGGATTCTGCCGCTGGAACTGTGTTAGTGGAGGGTGAGACGGCTGTAGATGTCTTCCTCCACCACGTCCTCCTCCACGTCCTCTACCCCGCCCTCTACCAGTTCTGACAGATGTGTCCCTGCTGTTCGTACTTCGGCGTAGCAGGTGATCAGGTGCAGTGATAGTTCCCTGATCACTAACTGCACCGTTCTCTGGTGGAGAAACTCCTGGCTCAGAGCTTGCTGTCGAAGCACTACTACCAGATTCTAGAATAGTATCGGCAGGTGTGCTGACAGGTGTAGGATCAGGGATGGTATGTGCACTGTCAAGTAGACTGGCAGTGGCTGAAGCAGAGATGTCAGGTGTAGGAGAATTAACAGATCCAAGGCTTCCCACGTTGCTGGGAAGAGGATTTGTTCCCTCTGTGGTGGTCAGAGGAATTGTGTTAGAATTCCCAAAGGTAGTGTTTTGAACTCTGTCAGTCTGTGGGACCTTAGCGATGACAGAATTCCACCAGATGTTTACCCCTGAGTTAAGCTCAGTGTGGGACTTCCAGTCTTTGTCAATAGTGTCACCATCAGCTGAGCAACTTGCGTCACTTGATGTAGGCTTGCACTGGCCTTCTACAATAGCTTGTAGGTTATCTAATGATTTGAGGAGCTCATGAAGTGCTTCCCTGTGATGGATTATCTTAGCTGCAACTTTACAACACAGCCCAAGAGGGCAGTCTTGATCTTTGGACAGGAGTCCCTGAGGTAGGACTTCTGAACCTTCCTCCTGTAGCTCCAGGCTTGTATCCACATATACCACAGGATTATGGATATCCTTAAGTTTTCTGAAATTTTCAACCTGGCTGCAACAAAATTCTTCTTCTGGAGTGCAATCTGTGTGGCAGTAGTTGGAACAAGTAGGCTCTTTACATCCAAGAAGATCTTTGTCCCTTGTGGTATACCCACAAACACTGCAGTATCTACTGGGACAATAGCCAGATAGCGTAGATAATCTTGCTATTTTGCGGTGTGAAGTCATCCCAGAGGAGGCTTGTATAATTTGAAATAAAAAGCCAGCCCTAAGCTTTTTCTAAACGTTAATAACAGGTCATGTTAGATACTGTAGACATGGATAGCTATTATTCTGTGTGACCTTTTCAAATAATGAAAGAAAGGAATACAATGTGCTCTTTGTCCGTTTAAATGTCCTGCTCTGGGGTACTCGAATGTTCTACCCATGTACTCAGAAGTATCTCTTCCTACATAACTGTATAGTCCTTGTGGCTTAGCGCTTCTTTTTGATTATAATAATCTTCCTACATATTGTTGACTATTTTTCTCAGTTAATGTGCCATACATGGGGATCTGCTATGCCTATCCGATATTTCTATGATCTAAATTCTACTAATACCCTTTAACGTTTCCTTACATTATCTCGTTATCTTGTGTGCTTGTCACTGTATGGTATATTAACAGCTACACGTGTTATATAACCATCACAACTGACGTGGTTTGAAGTTTTGGTGCGTAGACACTGGATGGGCGTCACTAATCCGTCAACCCACCTGACATAATGAACAATCCTATGATTTTGTATAGCATTGTTTTTTAAGACTGTACAATGGACTCTACTAAATAGTTATCGAGCTTGTATAACTCATAATTCGAGTTGTATACTGTATTCCTTTCATGTTTCAAGAGGGAAGATTCAATGATGTTTCTTTCCATGACAGAACTGTTTGGTACTATAATCTGGGCAGCATCCCACCCTGGTGGGTGATTACAAGAACTAACCTGGTTAAAGATAGCATTCGACTCCTGCCCTGTCCTGACTGAGTATTTATGCCGGGCAATTCTGGTTTCCAGAAATTTACCTGTTTGACCGATATATGAGAGAGGACACTGAGTACATGGGACCTTGTAAACCTCACCAACTTTGTTGGAGGGTGTTTTTAATCAGCCTTTGTTCTACTGTCCCTGTGTTTTTGAAAGCAAGGTTTATATTGATCTTTTTTAATGCCTCACGCAGGCAAGACATATTCTCACTGTATGGTAAAACTAGTACATTTTTCCTGGCCATCACTTCTTTAGGTTCAGTCCTGTAAAAAGTCTTTTTTGCTGACATTAATGCCTTCTCGACAAAATCCTTAGGATATCTTAGGTTTATGGCCATGTTGAATATCTTGTTAATTTCGTCCTGTAGGTACTCTGGACTGCAGATGCGCAATGCTCTCAAGAACACTGTGAGGAACACACTCCTTTTTACTCTGGCTTCGTGGCTGGAATAGTAGTGAATGTATGACGACACATTGGTGGACTTCCTATAAACTGTGAATTTTAATTTTCTATCGATACGATGGATTAAAACATCTAGGAACGGCAAAGTGTTATTTATTTCATGTTCTGTGGTGAACTTAATGGAAGGTACTAAGCCATTGAGTCTGGGAAGAAACTCATCAATGTTGTGATCATTAGGCCACAGGCAGAGAACATCATCTACGTATCTGAACCAACTAGCTTTATCTGGGAGAATGTCTTTAAGAAGTCTGGTCTCATAGAATTCCATATATAGGTTGCTGAGTAATGAGCTGAGGAGATTTCCCAATGCTATGCCTTGTTTTTGAGCATAGAATTTCCCTTCAAACACGAATTTGCAATCAGTAACACAAAGTTTTATCAGTTCAGTCATTGTTTTCGTGGGGAAAGGCATGGGGAAGTTTTCTAGCTCATATTCGAAATACGAAAGCAAGTCAGGGACAGGGACTTTAATGAACAGAGCTGTGACATCAAAGCTCACTAAAGAAAAGTTGTGAGGGACATTTAATTTCTGGAGCTTCTCTGTGAGGTCAACATTATATTTAATATGTGCATCTGAGATCTTACCAACCATGGGAGTTAGAAGTTTAACCAACCATTTAGATATATTATATGCTGCTGAGCCTACTGGACTAATAATGGGACGGGCTGGGTATCCTGGCTTATGGGTCTTGATTACCCCATATAGATATGGTAGAGTTGCTGACCTAGCCGACAGATATATAATTAATTCATCATTCCCTTTCAATAACGTTTTAAGGTGTTTATTAAAATGGCTGTTGACTTGGTCAGTGGGGTTTTTAATGAGCGGTTCATACGTTATATTATCACTCAATAAATGGTTCATGTTCTCTAAATAATCAGTCATAATCTCGTGAGAGCTGCAAGGTCTGATCATTAATGAGTTCTTTGTAAGCTTTTGTGAATCTTAATGGGCAATTGGGAAACATTGGTTGGAATAAAGTCCCATATACCATACCTTTGCATATATTAAAATTACCAGGGGTCAAATCACCATGTTTTTCCAGCATGCAAAACGATTTTGCTAAATCTACGTAATTAACGTCATTAGTTGAGGACGCAAAGCTTAATCCAAACATTAGTGCTGCCTGTTGATCACTCTGATTCCCCTTATTTAAGGTTAAGGGACTGATCCCCCTTCTTTAATGTTAAGGGACTGATAACCCTTCTTTAAGGTTAAGGGACTGATCCCACTTCTTTAAGGTTGAGGGAGTGATCCCCTTCTTTAAGGTTAAGGGACTGATCCCCCTTCTTTAAGGTTAAGAGACTGATCCCCCTTCTTTAAGGTCAAGGGACTGATCCCCCTTCTTTTAGGTTAAGGGACTGATCCCCCTTCTTTAAGGTTAAGGGACTGATCCCCCTTCTTTAAGGTTAAGGGACTGATCCCCCTTCTTTAAGGTTAAGGGACTGATACCCCTTCTTTAAGGTTAAGGGACTGATCCCCCTTCTTTTAGGTTAAGGGACTGATCCCCCTTCTTTAAGGTCAAGGGACTGATCCCCCTTCTTTAAGGTCAAGGGACTGATCCCCCTTCTTTTAGGTTAAGGGACTGATCCCCCTTCTTTAAGGTTAAGGGACTGACCCCCCTTCTTTAATGTTAAAGGACTGATAACCCTTCTTTAAGGTTAAGGGACTGATCCCACTTCTTTAAGGTCAAGGGACTGATCCCCCTTCTTTTAGGTTAAGGGACTGATCCCCCTTCTTTAAGGTCAAAGGACTGATCCCCCTTCTTTTAGGTTAAGGGACTGATCCCCCTTCTTTAAGGTTAAGGGACTGATCCCCCTTCTTTAATGTTAAGGGACTGATAACCCTTCTTTAAGGTTAAGGGACTGATCCCACTTCTTTAAGGTTGAGGGAGTGATCCCCTTCTTTAAGGTTAAGGGACTGATCCCCCTTCTTTAAGGTCAAGGGACTGATCCCCCTTCTTTAAGGTTAAGGGACTGATCCCACTTCTTTAAGGTTGAGGGAGTGTTCCCCTTCTTTAAGGTTAAGGGACTGATCCCCCTTCTTTAAGGTCAAGGGACTGATCCCCCTTCTTTAAGGTTAAGAGACTGATCCCCCTTCTTTAATGTTAAGGGACTGATAACCCTTCTTTAAGGTTGAGGGACTGATCCCCCTTCTTTAAGGATAAGGGACTGATCCCCCTTCTTTAAGGTTAAGGGACTGATCCCCCTTCTTTAAGGTCAAGGGACTGATCCCCCTTCTTTAAGGTTAAGGGACTGATCCTCGTTCTTAAAGGTTAAGGGACTGATCCCCCTTCTTTAAGGTCAAGGGACTGATCCCCCTTCTTTAAGGTTAAGAGACTGATCCCCCTTCTTTAATGTTAAGGGACTGATAACCCTTCTTTAAGGTTGAGGGACTGATCCCCCTTCTTTAAGGATAAGGGACTGATCCCCCTTCTTTAAGGTTAAGGGACTGATCCCCCTTCTTTAAGGTCAAGGGACTGATCCCCCTTCTTTAAGGTTAAGGGACTGATCCTCGTTCTTAAAGGTTAAGGGACTGATCCCCCTTCTTTAAGGTTAAGGGACTGATCCCCCTTCTTTAAGGTTGAGGGACTGATCCTCGTTCTTTAAGGTTAAGGGGCTGATCCCCCTTCTTTAAGGTCAAGGGACTGATCCCCCTTCTTTAAGGTTAAGGGACTGATCCTCGTTCTTAAAGGTTAAGGGACTGATCCCCCTTCTTTAAGGTTAAGGGACTGATCCCCCTTCTTTAAGGTTGAGGGACTGATCCTCGTTCTTTAAGGTTAAGGGGCTGATCCCCCTTCTTTAAGGTTAAGGGACTGATCTCCCTTCTTTAAGGTTGTGGGACTGATCCCCCTTCTTCAAAGCTGTGGGACTGATCCCCCTTCTTTAAGGTTAAAGGACTGATCCCCCTTCTTTAAGGTTGAGGGACTGATCCCCCTTCTTTAAGGTTGTGGGACTGATCCCCCTTCTTTAAGGTTAAAGGACTGATCCCCCTTCTTTAAGGTTGAGGGACTGATCCCCCTTCTTTAATGTTGAGGGACTGATCCCCCTTCTTTAAGGTTGTGGGACTGATCCCCTTCTTTAAAGTTAAAGGACTGATCCCCCTTCTTTAAAGTTGAGAGACTGATCTCCCTTCATTAAGGTTAAGGGGCTGATCCCCTTCTTTAAGGTTAAGGGAATAATCCCCCTTCTTCAAGGTTGTGGGACTGATCCCCCTTCTTCAAAGCTGTGGGACTGATCCCCCTTCTTTAAGGTTGAGGGACTGATCCCCCTTCTTTAAGATTAAGGGACTGATCCCCCTTCTTTAAGGTTAAGGGACTGATCCCCTTCTTTAAGGTTAAGGGACTGATCCCCCTTCTTTAAGGTTAAGGGACTGATCCCCCTTCTTTAAGGTTGAGGGACTGATCCCCCTTCTTTAAGGTTAAGGGACTGATCCCCCTTCTTTAAGGTTAAGGGACTGATCCCCTTCTTTAAGGTTAAGGGACTGATCCCCCTTCTTCAAGGTTGTGGGACTGATCACTTCATATAAACCTCTCTACTGACTGTCTTGTCTGATATATTGAACAATTCACAGTAAATGATAAGCAATGAAAGGTGAACAATGAAGGGTGAACAATGAAGAGTGAACAATGAAGAGTGAACAATGAAGAGTGAACAATGAAGAGTGAACAATGAAAGGTGAACAATGAAAGGTGAACAATGAAAGGTGAACAATGAAAGGTGAACAATGAAGGGTGAACAATGAAGGGTGAACAATGAAAGGTGAACAATGAAGGGTGAACAATGAAGGGTGAACAATGAAAGGTGAACAATGAAGGGTGAACAATGAAAGGTGAACAATGAAAGGTGAACAATGAAGAGTGAACAATGAAGGGTGAACAATGAAAGGTGAACAATGAAGAGTGAACAATGAAGAGTGAACAATGAAGAGTGAACAATGAAAGGTGAACAATGAAAGGTGAACAATGAAAGGTGAACAATGAAGAGTGAACAATGAAGAGTGAACAACGAAGAGTGAACAATGAAAGGTGAACAATGAAAGGTGAACAATGAAGGGTGAACAATGAAGGGTGAACAATGAAAGGTGAACAATGAAGAGTGAACAATGAAGAGTGAACAATGAAAGGTGAACAATGAAGAGTGAACAATGAAAGGTGAACAATGAAGAGTGAACAATGAAGAGTGAACAATGAAAGGTGAACAATGAAGAGTGAACAATGAAAGGTGAACAATGAAGAGTGAACAATGAAGGGTGAACAATGAAAGGTGAACAATGAAGGGTGAACAATGAAGAGTGAACAATGAAAGGTGAACAATGAAGAGTGAACAATGAAAGGTGAACAATGAAGGGTGAACAATGAAGGGTGAACAATGAAAGGTGAACAATGAAGGGTGAACAATGAAGGGTGAACAATGAAGGGTGAACAATGAAAGGTGAACAATGAAAGGTGAACAATGAAGGGTGAACAATGAAGAGTGAACAATGAAAGGTGAACAATGAAGAGTGAACAATGAAAGGTGAACAATGAAGGGTGAACAATGAAGGGTGAACAATGAAAGGTGAACAATGAAGGGTGAACAATGAAGGGTGAACAATGAAAGGTGAACAATGAAAGGTGAACAATGAAGAGTGAACAATGAAAGGTGAACAATGAAGGGTGAACAATGAAGGGTGAACAATGAAAGGTGAACAATGAAGGGTGAACAATGAAAGGTGAACAATGAAAGGTGAACAATGAAGAGTGAACAATGAAAGGTGAACAATGAAGAGTGAACAATGAAAGGTGATCAATGAAGGGTGAACAATGAAGAGTGAACAATGAAAGGTGAACAATGAAGAGTGAACAATGAAGAGTGAACAATGAAAGGTGAACAATGAAGAGTGAACAATGAAGAGTGAACAATGAAAGGTGAACAATGAAGAGTGAACAATGAAGAGTGAACAATGAAAGGTGAACAATGAAGAGTGAACAATGAAGAGTGAACAATGAAAGGTGAACAATGAAGAGTGAACAATGAAGAGTGAACAATGAAAGGTGAACAATGAAAGGTGAATAATGAAGAGTGAACAATGAAGAGTGAACAATGAAAGGTGAACAATGAAGAGTGAACAATGAAGGGTGAACAATGAAGAGTGAACAATGAAGAGTGAACAATGAAAGGTGAACAATGAAGAGTGAACAATGAAGAGTGAACAATGAAAGGTGAACAATGAAGAGTGAACAATGAAAGGTGAACAATGAAGAGTGAACAATGAAAGGTGAACAACGAAGAGTGAACAATGAAGAGTGAACAATGAAAAGTGAACAATGAAGAGTGAACAATGAAGAGTGAACAATGAAAGGTGAACAATGAAGAGTGAACAATGAAAGGTGAACAATGAAAGGTGAACAATGAAAGGTGAACAATGAAGAGTGAACAATGAAAGGTGAACAATGAAGAGTGAACAATGAAGGGTGAACAATGAAGGGTGAACAATGAAGAGTGAACAATGAAAGGTGAACAATGAAGAGTGAACAATGAAAGGTGAACAATGAAAGGTGAACAATGAAGAGTGAACAATGAAAGGTGAACAATGAAGAGTGAACAATGAAAGGTGAACAATGAAAGGTGAACAATGAAAGGTGAACAATGAAGGGTGAACAATGAAGAGTGAACAATGAAAGGTGAACAATGAAAGGTGAACAATGAAAGGTGAACAATGAAGAGTGAACAATGAAGGGTGAACAATGAAGGGTGAACAATGAAGGTTGAACAATGAAGGTGAACAATGAACAATGAAGGGTGAACAATGAAAGGTGAACAATGAACAATGAAGGGTGAACAATGAAGGGTGAACAATGAAGGGTGAACAATGGGTGAACAATGAAGGGAAGGGTGAACAATGAAGGGTGAACAATGAAGGGTGAACAATGAAGGTGAACAATGAAGAGTGAACAATGAAAGGTGAACAATGAACAATGAAGGGTGAACAATGAAGGGTGAACAATGAAAGGTGAACAATGAAAGGTGAACAATGAAGAGTGAACAATGAAAGGTGAACAATGAAGAGTGAACAATGAAAGGTGAACAATGAACAGTGAACAATGAAAGGTGAACAATGAAGAGTGACCAATGAAGAGTGAACAATGAAGGGTGAACAATGAAAGGTGAACAATGAAGGGTGAACAATGAAGGGTGAACAATGAAAGGTGAACAATGAAGGGTGAACAATGAAGGGTGAACAATGAAGGGTGAACAATGAAAGGTGAACAATGAAGAGTGAACAATGAAAGGTGAACAATGAAGGGTGAACAATGAAAGGTGAACAATGAAGGGTGAACAATGAAGGGTGAACAATGAAAGGTGAACAATGAAGGGTGAACAATGAAAGGTGAACAATGAAGGGTGAACAATGAAAGGTGAACAATGAAGGGTGAACAATGAAGGGTGAACAATGAAAGGTGAACAATGAAGGGTGAACAATGAAGAGTGAACAATGAAAGGTGAACAATGAACAGTGAACAGTGAAAGGTGAACAATGAAGGGTGAACAATGAAAGGTGAACAATGAAGGGTGAACAATGAAGGGTGAACAATGAAAGGTGAACAATGAAGGGTGAACAATGAAAGGTGAACAATGAAAGGTGAACAATGAAAGGTGAACAATGAAGAGTGAACAATGAAAGGTGAACAATGAAGGGTGAACAATGAAAGGTGAACAATGAAGGGTGAACAATGAAGAGTGAACAATGAAAGGTGAACAATGAACAGTGAACAATGAAAGGTGAACAATGAAGGGTGAACAATGAAAGGTGAACAATGAAGGGTGAACAATGAAAGGTGAACAATGAAGGGTGAACAATGAAGGGTGAACAATGAAAGGTGAACAATGAAGGGTGAACAATGAAGAGTGAACAATGAAAGGTGAACAATGAACAGTGAACAATGAAAGGTGAACAATGAAGGGTGAACAATGAAAGGTGAACAATGAAGGGTGAACAATGAAGGGTGAACAATGAAAGGTGAACAATGAAGGGTGAACAATGAAAGGTGAACAATGAAAGGTTAACAATGAAAGGTGAACAATGAAGAGTGAACAATGAAAGGTGAACAATGAAGGGTGAACAATGAAAGGTGAACAATGAAGGGTGAACAATGAAAGGTGAACAATGAAAGGTGAACAATGAAGAGTGAACAATGAAAGGTGAACAATGAAGGGTGAACAATGAAAGGTGAACAATGAAGGGTGAACAATGAAGGGTGAACAATGAAAGGTGAACAATGAAGGGTGAACAATGAAAGGTGAACAATGAAGGGTGAACAATGAAAGGTGAACAATGAAAGGTGAACAATGAAGAGTGAACAATGAAAGGTGAACAATGAAGAGTGAACAATGAAAGGTGAACAATGAACAGTGAACAATGAAAGGTGAACAATGAAGAGTGAACAATGAAGAGTGAACAATGAAGGGTGAACAATGAAAGGTGAACAATGAAGAGTGAACAATGAAAGGTGAACAATGAACAGTGAACAATGAAAGGTGAACAATGAAAGGTGAACAATGAAAGGTGAACAATGAAGAGTGAACAATGAAGGGTGAACAATGAAGGGTGAACAATGAAGGTTGAACAATGAAGGGTGAACAATGAAGGGTGAACAATGAAGGGTGAACAATGAAAGGTGAACAATGAAGGGTGAACAATGAAGGGTGAACAATGAAAGGTGAACAATGAAGGGTGAACAATGAAGGGTGAACAATGAAGGGTGAACAATGAAGGGTGAACAATGAAGGGTGAACAATGAAAGGTGAACAATGAAGGGTGAACAATGAAGGGTGAACAATGAAGGGTGAACAATGAAGGGGTGAACAATGAAGAGTGACCAATGAAATGTGAACATCGAAGGGTGAACAATGAAAGGTGAACAATGAAGTGTGAACAATGAAGGGTGAACAATGAAAGGTGAACAATGAAGGGTGAACAATGAAGGGTGAACAATGAAGGGTGAACAATGAAAGGTGAACAATGAAGGGTGAACAATGAAGGGTGAACAATGAAGGGTGAACAATGAAGGGTGAACAATGAAGAGTGAACAATGAAAGGTGAACAATGAAGAGTGAACAATGAACAGTGAACAATGAACAGTGAACAATGAACAGTGAACAATGAACACTGAATAATGAACAGTGAGCAATGAACAGTAAACAATGAATAATGAACAACGAACAGTGAACAATGAACAGTGAACAATGAACAACGAACAGTGAACAATGAACAATGAACAACGAACAATGAACAATAAACAGTGAACAATGAACAGTGAACAATGAACAACGAACAGTGAACAATGAACAGTGAACAATGAACAGTGAACAATGAACAACGAACAGTGAACAATGAACAACGAAGAGTGAACAATGAACAACGAACAGTGAACAATGAACAACGAACAATGAACAATGAACAGTGAACAATGAACAACGAACAGTGAACAATGAACAATGAACAGTGAACAATGAACAACGATCAGTGAACAATGAACAGTGAACAATGAACAATGAACAGTGAACAATGAACAACAAACAGTGAACAATGAATAACGAACAGTGAACAATGAACAATGAACAGTGAACAACGAACAGTGAACAATGAACAACGAACAGTGAACAATGAACAGTGAACAATGAACAACGAACAATGAGCAATGAACAGTGAACAATGAAGAATGAACAGTGAACAATGAACAACGAACAGTGAACAATGAACAACGAACAATGAACAATGAACAACGAACAATGAGCAATGAACAGTGAACAATGAAGAATGAACAGTGAACAATGAACAACGAACAGTGAACAATGAACAACGAACAGTGAACAATGAACAACGAACAATGAACAATGAACAGTGAACAATAAACAACGAACAGTGAACAATGAACAATGAACAGTGAACAATGAACAACGATCAGTGAACAATGAACAGTGAACAATGAACAATGAACAGTGAACAATGAACAACGAACAGTGAACAATGAATAACGAACAGTGAACAATGAACAATGAACAGTGAACAACGAACAGTGAACAATGAACAACGAACAGTGAACAATGAACAGTGAACAATGAACAACGAACAGTGAACAATGAACAACGAACAGTGAACAATGAAAAACGAACAGTGAACAATGAACAATAAACAGCGAACAATGAACAGTGAACAATGAACAATGAACAATGAAGAGTGAACAACGAACAATGAACAGTGAACGATGAACAATAAACAGTGAACAATGAACAGTGAACAATGAACAACGAACAGTGAACAATGAGCAACGAACAGTGAACAATGAACAATAAACAGTGAACAATGAACAATGAACAATGAACAGTGAACAACGAACAATGAACATTGAACAATGAACATTAAACAGTGAACAATGAACAGTGAACAATGAACACCGAACAGTGAACAATGAACAACGAACAGTGAACAATGAACAATAAACAGTGAACAATGAACAATGAACAGTGAACAATGAACAATGAACAGTGAACAATGAACAGTGAACAGTGAACAATGAACAGTGAACAATGAACAACGGACAATGAACAGTGAACAATGAGCAGTGAACAATGAACAATGAACAATGAACAGTGAACAATGAACAATGAACAATGAACAGTGAACAATGAACAATGAAGAATGAAAAGTGAACAATGAACAATGAACAGTGAACAATGAACAATGAACAATGAACAGTGAACAATGAACAGTGAACAATGAACAATGAACAATGAACAACGAACAATGAACAGTGAACAATGAACAATGAACAGTGAACAATGAACAATGAACAATGAAAAGTGAATAATGAACAATGAACAGTGAACAATGAACAATGAACAGTGAACAATGAACAATGAACAGTGAACAGTGAACAATGAACAGCGAACAATGAACAACGGACAATGAACAATGAACAGTGAACAATGAGCAGTGAACAATGAACAATGAACAATGAACAGTGAACAATGAACAATGAACAGTGAACAATGAACAATGAAGAATGAAAAGTGAACAATGAACAATGAACAGTGAACAATGAACAATGAACAATGAACAGTGAACAATGAACAACGGACAATGAACAATGAACAGTGAACAATGAGCAGTGAACAATGAACAATGAACAATGAACAATGAACAGTGAACAATGAACAATGAACAGTGAACAGTGAACAATGAACAATGAACAATGAAGAATGAAAAGTGAACAATGAACAATGAACAGTGAACAATGAACAATGAACAATGAACAATGAACAGTGAACAATGAACAGTGAACAATGAACAACGAACAATGAACAGTGAACAATGAACAATGAACAATGAACAGTGAACAATGAGGGGTGAGTCAGTACACTAGAGTGTCATGTTACGTGGCCCAGGACACACAAGACACTGGATATGGTCATACTATATTTAACACTCCACCATAACACTGATATAACACTGTTATAACACTTGTATAACATTCTTATAATACTTTATAACACTGATATAACATTGTTATAGCACTGTTATATCACTTGTATAACTCTTATAATACTTACATAACACAGATATAACATTGTTATAACACTGTTATAACTCTTATATAAGGCTGTTATAACACTTATATAGCACTGATATAACACTGTCATAACACTGATATAGCACTGTCCTAACACTGATATAACCATCTTATAACTGACATAAATTAAATTTATTCCTAGTTACGTAAAATGCATCAGAATGGACTCAGTAGTACTCTAGGATCCTCCAACACTGAGTGCAGATCCCTCTGGACTCACTGGTACTCTAGCCACCTCCAACACTGAGTACAGGTTCCTGTGGATTCATTGGTACTCTACAGCACTGAGTACAGGTAAGCTAAGAAGACGATTATTTGTGTGTTGCGTTGTCTCTACAGTGTTATCATGTAGTGTGTGAGAGATGTTATCATGTGGTGTGTGAGAGATGTTATCATGTAGTGTGTGAGAGATGTTATCATGTAGTGTGTGAGAGATGTTATCATGTAGTGTGTGAGAGATGTTATCATGTAGTGTGTGAGAGATGTTATCATGTAGTGTGTGAGAGATGTTATCATGTAGTGTGTGAGAGATGTTATCATGTAATGGGTGAGAGATGTTATCATGTAGTGTGTGAGAGATGTTATCATGTAGTGTGTGAGAGATGTTATCATGTAGTGTGTGAGAGATGTTATCATGTAGTGTGTGAGAGATGTTATCATGTAGTGTGTGAGAGAAGTTATCATGTGGTGTGTGAGAGATGTTATCATGTAGTGTGTGAGAGATGTTATCATGTAGTGTGTGAGAGATGTTATCATGTAGTGTGTGAGAGATGTTATCATGTAGTGTGTGAGAGATGTTATCATGTAGTGTGTGAGAGATGTTATCATGTAGTGTGTGAGAGATGTTATCATGTAGTGTGTGAGAGATGTTATCATGTAGTGTGTGAGAGATGTTATCATGTAGTGTGTGAGAGATGTTATCATGCAGTGTGTGAGAGATGTTATCATGTAGTGTGTGAGAGATGTTATCATGTAGTGTGTGAGAGATGTTATCATGTAGTGTGTGAGAGATGTTATCATGTAGTGTGTGAGAGATGTTATCATGTGGTGTGTGAGAGATGTTATCATGTAGTGTGTGAGAGATGTTATCATGTAGTGTGTGAGAGATGTTATCATGCAGTGTGTGAGAGATGTTATCATGTAGTGTGTGAGAGATGTTATCATGTAGTGTGTGAGAGATGTTATCATGCAGTGTGTGAGAGATGTTATCATGTAGTGTGTGAGAGATGTTATCATGTAGTGTGTGAGAGATGTTATCATGCAGTGTGTGAGAGGTGTTATCATGTAGTGTGTGAGAGATGTTATCATGTAGTGTGTGAGAGATGTTATCATGTAGTGTGTGAGAGATGTTATCATGTAGTGTGTGAGAGATGTTATCATGTAGTGTGTGAGAGATGTTATCATGCAGTGTGTGAGAGATGTTATCATGTAGTGTGTGA
The DNA here is from genome assembly GCF_038502225.1 of Cherax quadricarinatus. Classification (NCBI taxonomy): domain Eukaryota; kingdom Metazoa; phylum Arthropoda; class Malacostraca; order Decapoda; family Parastacidae; genus Cherax; species Cherax quadricarinatus. Next base: position 6,456,975 of record NC_091305.1, read on the forward strand.
GAGGTGTTATCATGTAGTGTGTGAGAGATGTTATCATGTAGTGTGTGAGAGATGTTATCATGTAGTGTGTGAGAGATGTTATCATGTAGTGTGTGAGAGATGTTATCATGCAGTGTGTGAGAGGTGTTATCATGTAGTGTGTGAGAGATGTTATCATGTAGTGTGTGAGAGATGTTATCATGTAGTGTGTGAGAGATGTTATCATGTAGTGTGTGAGAGATGTTATCATGTAGTGTGTGAGAGGTGTTATCATGTAGTGTGTGAGAGGTTTTATCACGTAGTGTGTGAGAGATGTTATCATGTAGTGTGTGAGAGATGTTATCATGTAGTGTGTGAGAGATGTTATCATGTAGCGTGTGAGAGGTGTTATCACGTAGTGTGTGAGAGATGTTATCATGTAGTGTGTGAGAGATGTTATCATGTAGTGTGTGAGAGATGTTATCATGTAGTGTGTGAGAGGTTTTATCACGTAGTGTGTGAGAGATGTTATCATGTAGTGTGTGAGAGATGTTATCATGTAGTGTGTGAGAGATGTTATCATGTAGTGTGTGAGAGATGTTATCATGTAGTGTGTGAGAGATGTTATCATGTAGTGTGTGAGAGGTGTTATCATGTAGTGTGTGAGAGATGTTATCATGTAGTGTGTGAGAGATGTTATCATGTAGTGTGTGAGAGATGTTATCATGTAGTGTGTGAGAGATGTTATCATGCAGTGTGTGAGAGGTGTTATCATGTAGTGTGTGAGAGATGTTATCATGTAGTGTGTGAGAGATGTTATCATGTAGTGTGTGAGAGATGTTATCATGTAGTGTGTGAGAGATGTTATCATGTAGCGTGTGAGATGTGTTATCATGTAGCGTGTGAGAGGTGTTATCACGTAGTGTGTGAGAGATGTTATCATGTAGTGTGTGAGAGATGTTATCATGTAGTGTGTGAGAGGTGTTATCACGTAGTGTGTGAGAGATGTTATCATGTAGTGTGTGAGAGATGTTATCATGTAGTGTGTGAGAGATGTTATCATGTAGTGTGCGAGAGGTGTTCCTCTCTACCTCTGTAAATAAGTAATGCAATCTCTCTCTCTCTCTCTCTCTCTCTCACCCACTTTCTCTCAGCTTCACACATGAACATACAGATAAGCGCCTGCAAGCTGAGTAGTGGATAATATTTACGCAGCCTAATTTACGGATTTCTTATTGTTTCACATTTTTGTCACTTATTTTAGACAGTCCGTTATTTAAGCGGTACAACAGCAAAATGAACGATATGACAAATGTGTTCATGGAGTCATTTCACATAAAGTGAGGGTGATAGCTTTAACTGGGAAAGTAATCAAATTGATTTTCTATATTCTGACAAAGAGAGCACAAAGAGTAGTAGTAAACAGAGCAAAAATGGAGCATTAGCGTAGTATAAGGATCAGTACTCGTAGTGACTTCAGTTTGTCAGCCTCAGCGGACACAGAAACACCCGCCACAGTTATTTGCAGAATATATCAAAACAAACATAAAAGTCACCTTGGTAGAGGACACGAACAAAAAGTTTTGCAGTGGACAGTAGAGAATAACATGACGTTCAGTGGTGACAAGTCCCAACTACTTGGATGTGGAGAGAATGAAGAACTCAAGAGTGACACTATCAGTAGCACCAGAGTATCACATAACAGAACGAAAGGCACTTGTGAAAGATCTGGGTGTAACAATCTCAGGCAAATATCATAAAAGCCATGAAAATGATGGGGGTGGGTAATGAGAACTTTCAAAACATGGGAAACAGTGTCAGTGGTGACACTTCAAATCACGTGTGCGGCATGCTAAGAGTATGTTACAATTTATTCGGCTTGTCACACACCCATATAGGCACGCCCTCGCAACCAGCAAACCAGGTGCTAAGAGTATAACGAGTAGGGGCTCCCTTGTTGTGCTAGCACCTTGGTTCAACTAGCCAATGACAGGGAAGCAATGTGGCACACACGTGAATCAACATTGGAAGACTTACCTCCAAGTCTGGTGGAAGATGGTTGTCACTGTGTCTCTTGCTTGCATTGCCTAAGATAAGATAAGATTTCGTTCGGATTTTTAACCCCGGAGGGTTAGCCACCCAGCATAACCCAAGAAAGTCAGTGCGTCATCGAGGACTGTCTAACTTATTTCCATTGTGGGCCTCAATCTTGTCCCCCAGGATGTGACCCACACCAGTCGACTAACACCCAAGTACCTATTTGCTGCTAGGTGAACAGGACAACAGGTGTAAGGAAACGTGTCGAAATGTTTCCACCCGCCGGGAATCGAACCCGGGCCCTCCGTGTGTGAAGCGGGAGCTTCAGCCACCAGGCCACCGGGCCTTGCTGTACATATCCTCTGTATATATTGTACATACATTGCTTGTTGTTGGTAAAGGAAATTCAAGTACTCTCTGCAACCTTTTGCTCATTCCTCGTTTTTAGTTTTGTTATCGTGATACACAAGTGTCCAGGCTACTAGTCTATACTTGTGTTCGATCGCTAGCGCACCCAGCTCACACACTGACGTCTGGGGTTCGATCCCCGGTATAGTTGGAAAGATTATGACATGCTTCCATAAGACATATGCTGTCCCTGCTTGCCTATCAGAAAAATAGGTACCTGGGTGTTAGTCGAGTGGTGTGGGTCGCATCCTGAGACAAAAGTGCCCTAATTTACCCGAAATGCTCCGTATAACAAGCGCCTTTCTGTATACCTTGTACATGTACTTGTAGAAATAAAGATTATTATTATTATTATTATTATTATTATTATTATTATTAGTATTATTATTATTAGTATTATTATTATTAGTATTATTGTTATTATTTTTATTATTATTATTATTATTATTATTATTATTATTATTATTATTATTACTATTATTATTATTATTATTATTATTATTATTAGGGCAGGAGAGAAAGAGCTCAATTTTTTCCTTTCTTTTACTTTTTTTATTTAATTGTAGTCATGGCTCAAGCTCCGCCTCATTCACACAACTTCAGATTGTCAACATCTTGTGTACGGTAACTAGGAGTAAATTTTAGAACATGTGGCATGTTCACGCGGCCTGTGACCAGAGATGTTGATCTTATCACCAGCATCGTGGATGCTGCGGAGAACTTAGGTATTCCTGGGTAACAAGGAATATAGACGACGGTGGAGAGTGTAATTCCAAGGTGTTGGAGCACAGTTGATTTTTTTATGTGCAGGAGTGTGTGACATTTTTATTGCTATTGAGTCAGGTTAAGTCTCAGTTTACATCTTCTGATGCATCTTAGTGCCAGGATAGTACCCAGAATAGTACCTGGGATAGTACCCAGGATAGTACCCAGGATAGTACCCAGGATAGTACCCAGGATAGTACCCAGGATAGTACCCAGGATAGTACCCAGAATAGTACCTGGGATAGTACCCAAGATAGTACCCAGGATAGTACCCAGAATAGTACCTGGGATAGTACCCAGGATAGTACCCAGGATAGTACCCAGGATAGTATCCAGGATAGTACCCAGGATAGTACCTGGGATAGTACCCAGGATAGTACCCAGGATAGTATCCAGGATAGTACCCAGAATAGTACCTGGGATAGTACCCAGGATAGTACCCAGGATAGTACCCAGGATAGTACCCAGGATAGTACCCAGGATAGTACCCAGAATAGTACCTGGGATAGTACCCAGGATAGTACCCAGTATAGTACCCAGGATAGTACCCAGGATAGTACCCAGGATAGTACCTGGGATAGTACCCAGGATAGTACCCAGAATAGTACCTGGGATAGTACCTGGGATAGTACCCAGGATAGTACCCAGAATAGTATCTGGGATAGTACCCAGGATAGTACCCAGGATAGTACCCAGGATAGTACCCAGGATAGGACCCAGGGTAGGACCCAGGATAGTACCCAGGATAGTACCCAGGATAATACCCAGGATAATACCCAGGGTAATAACTATTAAGTTCGCGTTTAGGTAAATTTTCTAATGTAGTAAAACACTGAAAAAAAAAAAAACTTGAAATAGCATGACTGACGTAGCTGGAGAATGACTCATGTGATCGGCTTCAAACTTTCACCAGCTTTTTTGTCTTCCTGATCACAAAGTTCTCGCTCTTGTTGACTGCCATAAATCTCAATTTGTCCTTTTTACTGGATAAATAGTGGCATTCTTTTATTATTCAATAACTAAAGAATGCTTACTTTGATAGACTTCAAACCATTATTAACAATATATTTTATAATAACGGTAATAACCCACAAGTTTAGTCTCAGTTGCTGCAAAGTTCAAATTTTACTGAAATATTTAAAAAATTTGGAATTGTTGGGAGTTAAATCAATTACTGGAGAATGACTTCTCAGATCGATTTCAAACTTTTACCATTGGTGGGTTTCGTTGTGTGAATGTCAACTTGCCAGTTTTATTAAGCATATTGTTTCTCGTGTTAATAACTAGTGAATGGCTCTTCAGATCAGTTTCAAACCTCAAATGTTTACGTATCTTAATTAAGAAATATTTTTATATTAATTTTAGGCTGTGTGGTTGCCAACTGACAATTTTTTGCCAATTTTCTACAAACCGAGATGTTCATAAAATATATATGACAAAAGCAAAGCAGAAAAAAAGTCTGCTTTTGTTGTTATTAAATAGAAGGAGCAGAAACTCTGCTATTGTCAACAATATTCTTATTGCTGGAGAATGACTTATTAGATCGAGTTCAAATTTTCAACTCTTGTTTATTGTATCTTAGGCTAGACTTATGAGACTGTTTATTGTGGTGGGTGACGCTTGTACTGTGACACACTGGTGGGTGACGCTTGTACTGTGACACACTGGTGGGTGACGCTTGTACTGTGTTACACTGGTGGGTGACGCTTGTACTGTGACACACTGGTGGGTGACGCTTGTACTGTGACACACTGGTGGGTGACGCTTGTACTGTGATACACTGGTGGGTGACGCTTGTACTGTGACACACTGGTGGGTGACGCTTGTACTGTGTTACACTGGTGAGTGACGCTTGTACTGTGACACACTGGTGGGTGACGCTTGTACTGTGACACACTGGTGGGTGAAGCTTGTACTGTGACACACTGGTGGGTGACGCTTGTACTGTGACACACTGGTGGGTGACGCTTGTACTGTGACACACTGGTGGGTGACGCTTGTACTGTGACACACTGGTGGGTGACGCTTGTACTGTGATACACTGGTGGGTGACGCTTGTACTGTGACACACTGGTGGGTGACGCTTGTACTGTGTTACACTGGTGGGTGACGCTTGTACTGTGACACACTGGTGGGTGACGCTTGTACTGTGACACACTGGTGGGTGAAGCTTGTACTGTGACACACTGGTGGGTGACGCTTGTACTGTGACACACTGGTGGGTGACGCTTGCACTGTGACACACTGGTGGGTGACGCTTGTACTGTGTTACACTGGTGGGTGACGCTTGTACTGTGTTACACTGGTGGGTGACGCTTGTACTGTGATACACTGGTGGGTGACGCTTGTACTGTGTTACACTGGTGGGTGACGCTTGTACTGTGACACACTGGTGGGTGACGCTTGTACTGTGACACACTGGTGGGTGACGCTTGTACTGTGACACACTGGTGGGTGACGCTTGTACTGTGTTACACTGGTGGGTGACGCTTGTACTGTGACACACTGGTGGGTGAAGCTTGTACTGTGACACACTGGTGGGTGACGCTTGTACTGTGACACACTGGTGGGTGACGCTTGTACTGTGATACACTGGTGGGTGACGCTTGTACTGTGTTACACTGGTGGGTGACGCTTGTACTGTGACACACTGGTGGGTGACGCTTGTACTGTGACACACTGGTGGGTGACGCTTGTACTGTGACACACTGGTGGGTGACGCTTGTACTGTGTTACACTGGTGGGTGACGCTTGTACTGTGACACACTGGTGGGTGACGCTTGTACTGTGACAAACTGGTGGGTGACGCTTGTACTGTGACACACTGGTGGGTGACGCTTGTACTGTGTTACACTGGTGGGTGACGCTTGTACTGTGTTACACTGGTGGGTGACGCTTGTACTGTGACACACTGGTGGGTGACGCTTGTACTGTGACACACTGGTGGGTGACGCTTGTACTGTGTTACACTGGTGGGTGACGCTTGTACTGTGACACACTGGTGGGTGACGCTTGTACTGTGACACACTGGTGGGTGACGCTTGTACTGTGACACACTGGTGGGTGACGCTTGTACTGTGACACACTGGTGGGTGACGCTTGTACTGTGACACACTGGTGGGTGACGCTTGTACTGTGTTACACTGGTGGGTGACGCTTGTACTGTGTTACACTGGTGGGTGACGCTTGTACTATGTTACGCTGGTGGGTGACGCTTGTACTGTGATACACTGGTGGGTGACGCTTGTACTGTGACACACTGGTGGGTGACGCTTGTACTGTGACACACTGGTGGGTGACGCTTGTACTGTGACACACTGGTGGGTGACACTTGTACTGTGTTACACTGGTGGGTGACGCTTGTACTGTGTTACACTGGTGGGTGACGCTTGTACTGTGTTACACTGGTGGGTGACGCTTGTACTGTGTTACACTGGTGGGTGACGCTTGTACTGTGACACACTGGTGGGTGACGCTTGTACTGTGATACACTGGTGGGTGACGCTTGTACTGTGATACACTGGTGGGTGACGCTTGTACTGTGATACACTGGTGGGTGACGCTTGTACTGTGATACACTGGTGGGTGACGCTTGTACTGTGATACACTGGTGGGTGACGCTTGTACTGTGACACACTGGTGGGTGACGCTTGTACTGTGTTACACTGGTGGGTGACGCTTGTACTGTCATACACTGGTGGGTGACGCTTGTACTGTGACACACTCGTGGGTGACGCTTGTACTGTGACACACTGGTGGTTGACGCTTGTACTGTGACACACTGGTGGGTGACGCTTGTACTGTGACACACTGGTGGGTGACGCTTGTACTGTGTTACACTGGTGGGTGGCGCTTGTACTGTGACACACTGGTGGGTGACGCTTGTACTGTGACACACTGGTGGGTGACGCTTGTACTGTGACACACTGGTGGGTGACGCTTGTACTGTGTTACACTGGTGGGTGACGCTTGTACTGTGACACACTGGTGGGTGACGCTTGTACTGTGACACACTGGTGGGTGACGCTTGTACTGTGTTACACTGTTGGGTGACGCTTGTACTGTGACACACTAGTGGGTGACGCTTGTACTGTGACACACTGGTGGGTGAGGCTTGTACTGTGACACACTGGTGGGTGACGCTTGTACAGTGTTACGCTGGTGGGTGACGCTTGTACTGTGTTACACTGGTGGGTGACGCTTGTACTGTGTTACACTGGTGGGTGACGCTTGTACTGTGTTACACTGGTGGGTGACGCTTGTACTGTGATTCATTGGTGGGTGACGCTTGTACTGTGATACACTGGTGGGTGTCGCTTGTACTGTGACACACTGGTGGGTGACGCTTGTACTGTGACACACTGGTGGGTGACGCTTGTACTGTGTTACGCTGGTGGGTGACGCTTGTACTGTGTTACGCTGGTGGGTGACGCTTGTACTGTGTTACACTGGTGGGTGACGTTTGTACTGTGACACACTGGTGGGTGACGCTTGTACTGTGTTACGCTGGTGGGTGACGCTTGTACTGTGTTACACTGGTGGGTGACGCTTGTACTGTGTTACGCTGGTGGGTGACGCTTGTACTGTGATACACTGGTGGGTGACGCTTGTACTGTGACACACTGGTGGGTGACGCTTGTACTGTGACACACTGGTGGGTGACGCTTGTACTGTGTTACACTGGTGGGTGACGCTTGTACTGTGATACGCTGGTGGGTGACGCTTGTACTGTTACACTGGTGGGTGACGCTTGTACTGTGTTACGCTGGTGGGTGACGCTTGTATTGTGTTACACTGGTGGGTGACGCTTGTACTTTGACACACTGGTGGGTGACGCTTGTACTGTGTTACGCTGGTGGGTGACGCTTGTACTGTGTTACACTGGTGGGTGACGCTTGTACTGTGTTACGCTGGTGGGTGACGCCTGTACTGTGATACACTGGTGGGTGACGCTTGTACTGTGACACACTGGTGGGTGACGCTTGTACTGTGACACACTGGTGGGTGACGCTTGTACTGTGACACACTGGTGGGTGACGCTTTTACTGTGACACACTGGTGGGTGACGCTTGTACTGTGACACACTGGTGGGTGACGCTTGTACTGTGACACACTGGTGGGTGACGCTTGTACTGTGACACACTGGTGGGTGACGCTTGTACTGTGTTACACTGGTGGGTGACGCTTGTACTGTGATACACTGGTGGGTGACGCTTGTACTGTGACACACTGGTGGGTGACGCTTGTACTGTGATACACTGGTGGGTGACGCTTGTACTGTGACACACTGGTGGGTGACGCTTTTACTGTGACACACTGGTGGGTGACGCTTGTACTGTGACACACTGGTGGGTGACGCTTGTACTGTGACACACTGGTGGGTGACGCTTGTACTGTGACACACTGGTGGGTGACGCTTGTACTGTGTTACACTGGTGGGTGACGCTTGTACTGTGTTACGCTGGTGGATGACGCTTGTACTGTGATACACTGGTGGGTGACGCTTGTACTGTGACACACTGGTGGGTGACGCTTGTACTGTGACACACTGGTGGGTGACGCTTGTACTGTGTTACACTGGTGGGTGACGCTTGTACTGTGTTACACTGGTGGGTGACGCTTGTACTGTGTTACGCTGGTGGGTGACGCTTGTACTGTGATACACTGGTGGGTGACGCTTGTACTGTGACACACTGGTGGGTGACGCTTGTACTGTGACACACTGGTGGGTGACGCTTGTACTGTGACACACTGGTGGGTGACGCTTGTACTGTGTTACACTGGTGGGTGACGCTTGTACTGTGATACACTGGTGGGTGACGCTTGTACTGTGACACACTGGTGGGTGACGCTTGTACTGTGATACACTGGAGGGTGACGCTTGTACTGTGACACACTGGTGGGTGACGCTTGTACTGTGACACACTGGTGGGTGACGCTTGTACTGTGACACACTGGTGGGTGACGCTTGTACTGTGACACACTGGTGGGTGACGCTTGTACTGTGACACACTGGTGGGTGACGCTTGTACTGTGTTACACTGGTGGGTGACGCTTGTACTGTGTTACGCTGGTGGATGACGCTTGTACTGTGATACACTGGTGGGTGACGCTTGTACTGTGACACACTGGTGGGTGACGCTTGTACTGTGACACACTGGTGGGTGACGCTTGTACTGTGTTACACTGGTGGGTGACGCTTGTACTGTGATACGCTGGTGGATGACGCTTGTACTGTTACACTGGTGGGTGACGTTTGTACTGTGTTACGCTGGTGGGTGACGCTTGTACTGTGATACACTGGTGGGTGACGCTTGTACTGTGACACACTGGTGGGTGACGCTTGTACTGTGACACACTGGTGGGTGACGCTTGTACTGTGATACACTGGTGGGTGACGCTTGTACTGTGACACACTGGTGGGTGACGCTTGTACTGTGACACACTGGTGGGTGACGCTTGTACTGTGACACACTGGTGGGTGACGCTTGTACTGTGACACACTGGTGGATGACGCTTGTACTGTGACACACTGGTGGGTGACGCTTGTACTGTGTTACACTGGTGGGTGACGCTTGTACTGTGTTACACTGGTGGGTGACGCTTGTACTGTGTTACACTGGTGGGTGACGCTTGTACTGTGTTACACTGGCGGGTGACGCTTGTATTGTGTTACACTGGTGGGTGACGCTTGTACTGTGACACACTGGTGGGTGACGCTTGTACTGTGTTACGCTGGTTGGTGACGCTTGTACTGTGTTACACTGGTGGGTGACGCTTGTACTGTGACACACTGGTGGGTGACGCTTGTACTGTGTTACGCTGGTGGGTGACGCTTGTACTGTGTTACACTGGTGGGTGACGCTTGTACTGTGTTACGCTGGTGGGTGACGCTTGTACTGTGATACACTGGTGGGTGACGCTTGTACTGTGACACACTGGTGGGGGACGCTTGTACTGTGACACACTGGTGGGTGACGCTTGTACTGTGACACACTGGTGGGTGACGCTTGTACTGTGTTACACTGGTGGGTGACGCTTGTACTGTGATACACTGGTGGGTGACGCTTGTACTGTGACACACTGGTGGGTGACGCTTGTACTGTGATACACTGGTGGGTGACGCTTGTACTGTGACACACTGGTGGGTGACGCTTGTACTGTGACACACTGGTGGGTGACGCTTGTACTGTGACACACTGGTGGGTGACGCTTGTACTGTGACACACTGGTGGGTGACGCTTGTACTGTGACACACTGGTGGTTGACGCTTGTACTGTGACACACTGGTGGGTGACGCTTGTACTGTGACACACTGGTGGGTGACGCTTGTACTGTGACACACTGGTGGGTGACGCTTGTACTGAGTTACACTGGTGGGTGACGCTTGTACTGTGTTACGCTGGTGGGTGACGCTTGTACTGTGACACACTGGTGGGTGACGCTTGTACTGTGTTACGCTGGTGGGTGACGCTTGTACTGTGTTACACTGGTGGGTGACGCTTGTACTGTGTTACGCTGGTGGGTGACGCTTGTACTGTGTTACACTGGTGGGTGACGCTTGTACTGTGTTACACTGGTGGGTGACGCTTGTACTGTGTTACACTGGTGGGTGACGCTTGTACTGTGTTACGCTGGTGGGTGACGCTTGTACTGTGTTACGCTGGTGGGTGACGCTTGTACTGTGTTACACTGGTGGGTGACGCTTGTACTGTGTTACGCTGGTGGGTGACGCTTGTACTGTGTTACACTGGTGGGTGACGCTTGTACTGTGTTACACTGGTGGGTGACGCTTGTACTGTGTTACGCTGGTGGGTGACGCTTGTACTGTGTTACACTGGTGGGTGACGCTTGTACTGTGTTACGCTGGTGGGTGACGCTTGTACTGTGTTACACTGGTGGGTGACGCTTGTACTGTGTTACGCTGGTGGGTGACGCTTGTACTGTGTTACACTGGTGGGTGACGCTTGTACTGTGTTACGCTGGTGGGTGACGCTTGTACTTTGTTACACTGGTGGGTGACGCTTGTACTGTGTTACACTGGTGGGTGACGCTTGTACTGTGTTACGCTGGTGGGTGACGCTTGTACTGTGTTACACTGGTGGGTGACGCTTGTACTGTGTTACGCTGGTGGGTGACGCTTGTACTGTGTTACACTGGTGGGTGACGCTTGTACTGTGACACACTGGTGGGTGACGCTTGTACTGTGACACACTGGTGGGTGACGCTTGTACTGTGACACACTGGTGGGTGACGCTTGTACTGTGACACACTGGTGGGTGACGCTTGTGCTGTGACACACTGGTGGGTGACGCTTGTACTGTGTTACACTGGTGGGTGACGCTTGTACTGTGTTACACTGGTGGGTGACGCTTGTACTGTGACACACTGGTGGGTGACGCTTGTACTGTGACACACTGGTGGGTGACGCTTGTACTGTGTTACACTGGTGGGTGACGCTTGTACTGTGACACACTGGTGGGTGACGCTTGTACTGTGACACACTGGTGGGTGACGCTTGTACTGTGACACACTGGTGGGTGACGCTTGTACTGTGACACACTGGTGTGTGACGCTTGTGCTGTGACACACTGGTGGGTGACGCTTGTACTGTGTTACACTGGTGGGTGACGCTTGTACTGTGTTACACTGGTGGGTGACGCTTGTACTGTGTTACACTGGTGGGTGACGCTTGTACTGTGACACACTGGTGGGTGACGCTTGTACTGTGACACACTGGTGGGTGACGCTTTTACTGTGTTACACTGGTGGGTGACGCTTGTACTGTGACACACTGGTGGGTGACGCTTGTACTGTGACACACTGGTGGGTGACGCTTGTACTGTGACACACTGGTGGGTGACGCTTGTGCTGTGACACACTGGTGGGTGACGCTTGTACTGTGTTACGCTGGTGGGTGACGCTTGTACTGTGTTACACTGGTGGGTGACTCTTGTACTGTGTTACACTGGTGGGTGACGCTTGTACTGTGTTACGCTGGTGGGTGACGCTTGTACTGTGTTACACTGGTGGGTGACGCTTGTACTGTGTTACGCTGGTGGGTGACGCTTGTACTGTGTTACACTGGTGGGTGACGCTTGTACTGTGTTACGCTGGTGGGTGACGCTTGTACTGTGTTACACTGGTGGGTGACGCTTGTACTGTGTTACGCTGGTGGGTGACGCTTGTACTGTGTTACACTGGTGGGTGACGCTTGTACTGTGTTACACTGGTGGGTGACGCTTGTACTGTGTTACGCTGGTGGGTGACGCTTGTACTGTGTTACACTGGTGGGTGACGCTTGTACTGTGTTACGCTGGTGGGTGACGCTTGTACTGTGTTACACTGGTGGGTGACGCTTGTACTGTGACACACTGGTGGGTGACGCTTGTACTGTGACACACTGGTGGGTGACGCTTGTACTGTGACACACTGGTGGGTGACGCTTGTGCTGTGACACACTGGTGGGTGACGCTTGTACTGAGTTACACTGGTGGGTGACGCTTGTACTGTGTTACGCTGGTGGGTGACGCTTGTACTGTGTTACACTGGTGGGTGACGCTTGTACTGAGTTACACTGGTGGGTGACGCTTGTACTGTGTTACACTGGTGGGTGACGCTTGTACTGTGTTACACTGGTGGGTGACGCTTGTACTGTGTTACGCTGGTGGGTGACGCTTGTACTGTGTTACACTGGTGGGTGACGCTTGTACTGTGTTACGCTGGTGGGTGACGCTTGTACTGTGTTACACTGGTGGGTGACGCTTGTACTGTGTTACACTGGTGGGTGACGCTTGTACTGTGTTACACTGGTGGGTGACGCTTGTACTGTGTTACGCTGGTGGGTGACGCTTGTACTGTGACACACTGGTGGGTGACGCTTGTACTGTGTTACACTGGTGGGTGACGTTTGTACTGTGTTACACTGGTGGGTGACGCTTGTACTGTGTTACACTGGTGGGTGACGCTTGTACTGTGTTACGCTGGTGGGTGACGCTTGTACTGTGACACACTGGTGGGTGACGCTTGTACTGTGTTACGCTGGTGGGTGACGCTTGTACTGTGTTACGGTGGTGGGTGACGCTTGCACTGTGTTACACTGGTGGGTGACGCTTGTACTGTGTTACGCTGGTGGGTGACGCTTGTACTGTGTTACACTGGTGGGTGACGCTTGTACTGTGTTACACTGGTGGGTGACGCTTGTACTGTGACACACTGGTGGGTGACGCTTGTACTGTGTTACGCTGGTGGGTGACGCTTGTACTGTGTTACGCTGGTGGGTGACGCTTGTACTGTGACACACTGGTGGGTGACGCTTGTACTGTTTTACGCTGGTGGGTGACGCTTGTACTGTGTTACGCTGGTGGGTGACGCTTGTACTGTGATACACTGGTGGGTGACGCTTGTACTGTGTTACGCTGGTGGGTGACGCTTGTACTGTGTTACACTGGTGGGTGACGCTTGTACTGTGTTACACTGGTGGGTGACGCTTGTACTGTGACACACTGGTGGGTGACGCTTGTACTGTGTTACGCTGGTGGGTGACGCTTGTACTGTGTTACGCTGGTGGGTGACGCTTGTACTGTGACACACTGGTGGGTGACGCTTGTACTGTTTTACGCTGGTGGGTGACGCTTGTACTGTGTTACGCTGGTGGGTGACGCTTGTACTGTGATACACTGGTGGGTGACGCTTGTACTGTGTTACGCTGGTGGGTGACGCTTGTACTGTGTTACACTGGTGGGTGACGCTTGTACTGTGTTACACTGGTGGGTGACGCTTGTACTGTGTTACACTGGTGGGTGACGCTTGTACTGTGATACACTGGTGGGTGACGCTTGTACTGTGTTACGCTGGTGGGTGACGCTTGTACTGTGTTACACTGGTGGGTGACGCTTGTACTGTGTTACACTGGTGGGTGACGCTTGTACTGTGTTACACTGGTGGGTGACGCTTGTACTGTGTTACGCTGGTGGGTGACGCTTGTACTGTGTTACACTGGTGGGTGACGCTTGTACTGTGATACACTGGTGGGTGACGCTTGTACTGTGTTACGCTGGTGGGTGACGCTTGTACTGTGTTACACTGGTGGGTGACGCTTGTACTGTGTTACACTGGTGGGTGACGCTTGTACTGTGTTACACTGGTGGGTGACGCTTGTACTGTGATACACTGGTGGGTGACGCTTGTACTGTGTTACGCTGGTGGGTGACGCTTGTACTGTGTTACACTGGTGGGTGACGCTTGTACTGTGTTACACTGGTGGGTGACGCTTGTACTGTGTTACGCTGGTGGGTGACGCTTGTACTGTGTTACACTGGTGGGTGACGCTTGTACTGTGATACACTGGTGGGTGACGCTTGTACTGTGTTACGCTGGTGGGTGACGCTTGTACTGTGTTACACTGGTGGGTGACGCTTGTACTGTGTTACGCTGGTGGGTGACGCTTGTACTGTGTTACGCTGGTGGGTGACGCTTGTACTGTGTTACACTGGTGGGTGACGCTTGTACTGTGTTACGCTGGTGGGTGACGCTTGTACTGTGTTACGCTGGTGGGTGACGCTTGTACTGTGTTACGCTGGTGGGTGACGCTTGTACTGTGTTACGCTGGTGGGTGACGCTTGTACTGTGTTACGCTGGTGGGTGACGCTTGTACTGTGTTACGCTGGTGGGTGACGCTTGTACTGTGTTACGCTGGTGGGTGACGCTTGTACTGTGTTACGCTGGTGGGTGACGCTTGTACTGTGTTACAACATTCCTAAACATTGGTAACTATAGTACACTAACTTTACCTAAAACTTACTTTCATATTTTCTTAAATATTGGTCAGTCTTAGAGAGAAGTTTGAGGTAATTTTAGCTTCTATTGATTTCTGAGTGTCGCATCTGATTAGCTTCAAGTCTTCCACTCTCATACAGCTTCTGATTGGCTCCAGGCTTGATGTGCTTGTGTATTTTAGGATATTTGTCTCTTTGAAAGGTGTCATTAGGTTTGAACCCTATATGTTGCATATTTACGGTGTTTCTTGAATAAACTGGAATATTAGTTTCCATGTGATGACTTGTTAATGTCGCCTCTGATACCCGTCAAACCTTCAACAATAATACTGACCTGCGTTGTCAAGCTCTGCTGCCATGCCACAACCACGGAAGTACCGTGACTAAAGTCTGAAGGAGAGATGGGAAGTTCCGTACCTACACTCTGAACGAGAGGTGGGAAGTACCGTACCTACACTCTGAAGGAGGGATGGGCAGTTCCGTACCTACACTCTGAAGGAGGGATGGGCAGTACCGTACCTACACTCTGAAGGAGGGATGGGCAGTACCGTACCTACACTCTGAAGGAGAGGTGGGAAGTACCGTACCTACACTCTGAAGGAAGGGCGGGAAGTACCGTACCTACACTCTGAAGGAGAGGTGGGAAGTACCGTACCTACACTCTGAAGGAAGGGCGGGAAGTACCGTACCTACACTCTGAAGGAGAGGTGGGAAGTACCGTACCTACACTCTGAAGGAAGGGCGGGAAGTACCGTACCTACACTCTGAAGGAGAGGTGGGAAGTACCGTACCTACACTCTGAAGGAGAGGTGGGAAGTACCGTACCTACACTCTGAAGGAGAGGTGGGAAGTACCGTACCTACACTCTGAAGGAAGGGTGGGAAGTACCGTACCTATACTCTGAAGGAGAGGTGGGAAGTACCGTACCTACACTCTGAAGGAGAGGTGGGAAGTACCGTACCTACACTCTGAAGGAGGGATGGGAAGTACCGTACCTACACTCTGAAGGAGGGGTGGGAAGTACCGTACCTACACTCTGAAGGAGGGATGGGAAGTACCGTACCTACACTCTGAAGGAGGGATGGGAAGTACCGTACCTACACTCCACTCTGAAGAAGAGGTGGGAAGTACCGTACCTACACTCTGAAGGAGGGATGGGAAGTACCGTACCTACACTCTGAAGGAGGGATGGGAAGTACCGTACCTACACTCTGAAGGAAGGGTGGGAAGTACCGTACCTACACTCTGAAGGAGAGGTGGGAAGTACCATACCTACACTCTGAAGGAGGGATGGGAAGTACCGTACTTACACTCTGAAGGAGAGGTGGGAAGTACCGTACCTACACTCTGAAGGAGGGATGGGAAGTACCGTACCTACACTCTGAAGGAAGGGTGGGAAGTACCGTACCTACACTCTGAAGGAGGGATGGGAAGTACCGTACCTACACTCTGAAGGAGAGGTGGGATGTACCGTGCCTACACTCTGAAGGAGGGGTGGGAAGTACCGTACCTACACTCTGAAGGAGGGGTGGGAAGTACCGTACCTACACTCTGAAGGAGGGATGGGAAGTACCGTACCTACACTCTGAAGGAGGGATGGGAAGTACCGTACCTACACTCTGAAGGAGAGGTGGGAAGTACCGTACCTACACTCTGAAAGAGGGATGGGAAGTACCATACCTACATTCTGAAGGAGAGGTGGGAAGTACCGTACCTACACTCTGAAGGAGAGGTGGAAAGTACCGTACCTACACTCTGAAGGAGGGGTGGGAAGTACCGTATCTGCACTCTGAAGGAGGGGTGGGAAGTACCGTACCTACACTCTGAAGGAGGGGTGGGAAGTACCGTACCTACACTCTGAAGGAGAGATGGGAAGTACCGTGCCTACACTCTGAAGGAGGGGTGGGAAGTACCGTACCTACACTCTGAAGGAGGGGTGGGAAGTACCGTACCTACACTCTGAAGGAGAGGTGGGAAGTACCGTACCTACACTCTGAAGGAGAGGTGGGAAGTACCGTACCTACACTCTGAAGGAGGGGTGGGAAGTACCGTACGTACACTCTGAAGGAGGGGTGGGACGTACCGTACCTACACTCTGAAGGAGAGGTGGGAAGTACCGTACCTACACTCTGAAGGAGGGGTGGGAAGTACCGTACCTACACTCTGAAGGAGGGGTGGGAAGTACAGTACCTACACTATGAAGGACAGGTGGGAAGTACCGTACCTACACTCTGAAGGAGGGGTGGGAAGTACCGTACCTACACTCTGAAGGAGGGGTGGGAAGTACCGTACCTACACTCTGAAGGAGGGGTGGGAAGTACCGTACCTACACTCTGAAGGAGGAGTGGGAAGTACCGTACCTACACTCTGAAGGAGGGGTGGGAAGTACCGTACCTACACTCTGAAGGAGGGGTGGGAAGTACCGTACCTACACTCTGAAGGAGAGGTGGAACTGGTGCATGTCAGGAGGACAGTCAGACTGGCAAGTGCTGCGATGTACCTCTTGTAAAATAAATGAATTACCAGCAAGAACCTGAACCCGGTACCCGCCGAGGTTCTCACTCTTACCTAACACTGATTTTCCAACGATCCGTCTTCCTTCCCTCTCAAACAATGTTAGTTAACGACAATATTACCGAAATGAGAGGTGGAAATATTTCACTTAATATATGCTGAGTTTACGGTCAGGTGTTTACACACGGAGAAAACACGACTGACTTTGAACATCGTCCAACACTACGCTTGTATACGTATGTCAACACAGTCACGACCATACAGAACTGTACGCTATACTTTGTTTGGAGAACGCTTTGCTCTGCTTGTCTGTTGTAGAGCGAAGTATGTGAAGTATATCAAAGTATGGTAGAATATGAAACAATCCAGCTCCTCCTTCCTTGCTCATTCCCGAGGTTCAGAAGAGGTGAATCTCACAACACTGGCAGAGAGGAGAGTCCTGGGGAGACATTGTTACGACTTACACGATACTTACACCTGAGGTGAGACAGCACTGATGGAAGTTAAAGAGGGAAATGAGTGTCAGGTGTAGAAAGATCTGCAGGGAGAGTTTAATTAATGCAACAGAGTTCCTACACAAGAAGCCAGGGATAGTGTGGCTGGAAGGTGGTCAAGAACCGAGACTCGACCCCCCCCCACAACCACAACTAGAAAAGAAAACACACACACACAGTAGCGGCCAGTGAAGAGGCGGGGCCAGGAGCTATGAATCGACCCCTGCAACCACAACTAGATGAGTACACACACACGAGGCAGTGGTGTGTGTGTGTGTGTGTATGTGTGTGTTTGTTAGCAATAAATAACAGTTTTTATTTGAAATTTTGCGTGTACATTCATAATTTACAAACACGCGAGCAAACCTGTGTGTACTCACCTAATTGTTGTTGTAGGGGTCGACTCATAGTTCTTGGCCCCTCCTCTTCACTGGTAGCTACTAGGTCACTCTCTCCCTGCTCCATGAGCTTTATCCTACCTCTTCTTAAAGCTATGTATGGATCCTGCCTCCACTACATCACTCTCCAGACTGTTTCACTTCCTGACAACTTTATGACTGAAGAAATACTTCCTAACATCCCTGTGACTCATCTGAGTTTTCAGCTTCCAGTTGTGACCGCTTGTTGCTGTGTTCCATCTCTGAAACATTTTGTCTCTATTCACTTTGTCAAATCGTCTCAGTATTTTATATGTCGTTATCATGTCCCCCCTATCCCTCCTGTCCTTCAGTGTCGCCAGGCTGAGTTCTTTTAGCCTCTCCTCGTAGGGACTAGTTTTGTTGTAAAACTTTGCACCTTCTCTAATTTCTTAATGTGCTTGATCAGGTGTGGGTTCCATACTGGTGCTGCGTACTCCACTTACTGGGGTTAAACTCCAGCAGCCATTTATCGGACCAGGCATAAAAACTGTCCTTCTTATATTCCCACTTAGATAAAAAATTTTAAATTCTGTTTTTATATTCACTACAAAACTCTTTGTATAGATTATTTATATTTGTCCCTGGTTGTAGATTCCACGTGTGTGTGTGTGTGTGTGTGTGTGTGTGTGTGTGTGTGTGTGTGTGTGTGTGTGTGTGTGAGTGTGTGTGTGTATGTGTGTGTGTGTGTGTGTGTGTGTGTGTGTGTGTGTGTGTGTGTGTGTGTGTGTGTGTGTGTGTGTGTGTGTGTGTGTGTGTGTGTGTGTGTGTGTGTGTGTGTGTGTGTGTGTGTGTGTGTGTGTGTGTGTGTGTGTGTGTGTTTTTTTTTGTGTGTGTGTGTGTGTGTGTACTCACCTATTTGTACTCACCTATTTGTGGTTGCAGGGGTCGATTCCTAGCTCCTGGCCCCGCCTCTTCACCGGTTGCTACTAGACCCTCTCTCTCCCCGCTCCATGAGCTTTATCAAACCTCGTCTTAAAACTGTGTATGGTTCCTGCCTCCACTACGTCATTTGCTAGGCTATTCCACTGCCTTACAACTCTATGACTGAAGAAATACTTCCTACTATCTCTCTGACTCATTTGTGTCTTCAACTTCCAATTGTGGCCTCTTGTTTCTGTGTCCCCTCCCTGGAACATCCTGTCCTTGTCCACCTTGTCTATTCCACGCACTATTTTATATGTCGTTATCATGTCTCCCCTGACCCTCCTGTCCTCCAGTGTCGTCAGGCCGATTTCCCTTAATCTTTCTTCATAGGACATTCCCCTTAGCTCTGGAACTAACCTTGTTGCAAACCTTTGTACTTTCTCTAGTTTCTTGACGTGCTTTATCAAGTGCGGGTTCCAAACAGGTGCTGCATACTCCAGTATGGGCCTGACATACACGGTGTACAGTGTCTTGAATGATTCCTTACTAAGGTGTCGGAATGCTGTTCTCAGGTTTGCCAGGCGCCCATATGCTGCAGCAGTTATCTGATTGATGTGTGCTTCCGGAGACATGCTCGGTGTTATACTCACCCCAAGATCTTTCTCCTTGAGTGAGGTTTGCAGTCTTTGGCCACCTAGCCTATACTCTGTCTGTGGTCTTCTGTGCCCTTCCCCTATCTTCATGACTTTGCATTTGGCAGGATTAAATTCGAGAAGCCATTTGCTGGACCAGGTGTCCAGTCTGTCCAGGTCTCTTTGAAGTCCTGCCTGGTCCTCATCAGATTTAATTCTCCTCATTAACTTCACATCATCTGCAAACAGGGACACTTCTGAGTCTAACCCTTCCGTCATGTCGTTCACATATACCAAAAATAGCACTGGTCCTAGGACCGACCCCTGTGGGACCCCGCTCGTCACAGGTGCCCACTGTGATACATCATTACGTACCATGACTCGTTGTTGCCTCCCTGTCAGGTATTCTCTGATCCATTGCAGTGCCCTTCCTGTTATATGCGCCTGATGCTCTAGCTTCTGCACTAATCTCTTGTGAGGAACTGTGTCAAAAGCCTTCTTGCAGTCCAAGAAGATGCAATCAACCCACCCCTCTCTCTCTTGTCTTACTTCTGTTATTTTATCATAAAACTCCAGAAGGTTTGTGACACAGGATTTGCCTTCCGTGAATCCGTGCTGGTTGGCATTTATACTCCTGTTCCGTTCCAGGTGCTCCACCACTCTCCTCCTGATAATCTTCTCCATAATTTTGCATACTATACACGTCAATGACACAGGTCTATAGTATAGTGTGTGTGTGTGTGTGTGTGTGTGTGTGTGTGTGTGTGTGTGTGTGTGTGTGTGTGCGTGCGTGTGTGTGTGTGTGTGTGTGTGTGTGTGTGTGTGTGTGTGTGAGTGTGCGTGCGTGCGTGTGTGTGCGTGCGTGCGTGCGTGTGTGTGTGTGTGTGTGTGTGTGTGTATGTGTGTATGTGTGTGTGTGTGTGTGTGTGTGTGTGTGTGTGTGTTGTGTGTGTGTGTGTACTCACCTAGTTGTACTCACCTAGTTGAGGTTGCGGGGGTCGAGTCCGAGCTCCTGGCCCCGCCTCTTCACTGATCGCTACTAGGTCACTCTCCCTGAACCGTGAGCTTTATCATACCTCTGCTTAACGCTATGTATGGATCCTGCCTCCACTACATCGCTTCCCAAACTATTCCACTTCCTGACTACTCTGTGGCTGAAGAAATACTTCCTAACATCCCTGTGATTCATCGTAGGACATACCTCTTAACTCTGGGACTAGTCTTGTTGCAAACCTTTGCACTTTCTCTAGTTTCTTTACGTGCTTGGCTAGGTGTGGGTTCCAAACTGGTGCCGCATACTCCAATATGGGCCTAACGTACACGGTGTACAGGGTCCTGAACGATTCCTTATTAAGATGTCGGAATGCTGTTCTGAGGTTTGCTAGGCGCCCATATGCTGCAGCAGTTATTTGGTTGATGTGCGCTTCAGGAGATGTGCCTTGTGTTATACTCACCCAAGATCTTTTTCCTTGAGTGAGGTTTGTAGTCTCTGGTCCCCTAGACTGTACTCCGTCTGCGGTCTTCTTTGCCCTTCCCCAATCTTCATGACTTTGCACTTGGTGGGATTGAACTCCAGGAACCAATTGCTGGACCAGGTCTGCAGCCTGCCCAGATCCCTTTGTAGTTCTGCCTGGTCTTCGATCGAGTGAATTCTTCTCATCAACTTCACGTCATCTGCAAACAGGGACACCTCAGAGTCTATTCCTCCCGTCATGTCGTTCACAAATACCAGAAACAGCACTGGCCCTTGGACTGACCTCTGTGGGACCCCGCTGGTCACAGGTGCCCACTCTGACACCTCGCCACGTACCATGACTCGCTGCTGTCTTCCTGACAAGTATTCCCTGATCCATTGTAGTGCCTTCCCTGTTATCCCTGCTTGGTCCTCCAGTTTTTGCACCAATCTCTTGTGTGGAACTGTGTCAAACGCCTTCTTGCAGTCCAAGAATATGCAATCCACCCACCCCTCTCTCTCTTGTCTTACTGCTGTCACCATGTCATAGAACTCCAGTAGGTTTGTGACACAGAATTTCCCGTCCCTGAAACCATGTTGGCTGCTGTTGATTAGATCATTCCTTTCTAGGTGTTCCACCACTCTTCTCCTGATAATCTTCTCCATGATTTTGCATACTATACATGTCAGTGACACTGGTCTGTAGTTTAATGCTTCACGTCTGTCTCCTTTTTTAAAGATTGGGACTACATTTGCTGTCTTCCATGCCTCAGGCAATCTCCCTGTTTCAATAGATGTATTGAATATTGTTGTTAGGGGTACACATAGTGCCTCTGCTCCCTCTCTCAATACCCATGGGGAAATGTTATCTGGCCCCATTGCCTTTGAGGTATCTAGCTCACTCAGAAGCCTCTTCACTTCTTCCTCGGTTGTGTGCACTGTGTCCAGCACATGGTGGTGTACCCCACCACTCCGTCTTTCTGGAGCCCCTTCTGTCTCCTCTGTGAACACTTCTTTGAATCTCTTGTTGAGTTCCTCACATACTTCACGGTCATTTCTTGTTGTCTCTCCTCCTTCCTTCCTTAGCCTGATTACCTGGTCCTTGACTGTTGTTTTCCTCCTGATGTGGCTGTACAACAGTTTCGGGTCAGATTTGGCTTTCGCTGCTATGTCGTTTTCATATTGTCTTTGGGACTCCCTTCTTATCTGTGCATATTCGTTTCTGGCTCTACGACTGCTCTCCTTATTCTCCTGGGTCCTTTGCCTTCTATATTTCTTCCATTCCCTAGCACACTTGGTTTTTGCCTCCCTGCACCTTTGGGTAAACCATGGGCTCATCCTGGCTTTTTCATTATTCCTGTTACCCTTGATTACAAACCTCTCCTCAGCCTCCTTGCATTTTGTTGCTACATATTCCATCATCTCATTAACTGGCTTCCCTGCCAGTTCTCTGTCCCACTGAACCCCATTCAGGAAGTTCCTCATTCCTGTGTAGTCCCCTTTCTTGTAGTTTGGCTTCATTCGTCCTGGCCTTCCTGCTTCTCCCTCCACTTGTAGCTCTACTGTGTATTCGAAGCTTAACACCACATGGTCACTGGCCCCAAGGGGTCTTTCATATGTAATGTCCTGGATATCTGCACTACTCAAGGTGAATACTAAGTCCAGCCTTGCTGGTTCATCCTCTCCTCTCTCTCTTGTAGTGCCCCTTACATGTTGGTACATGAAGTTTTCCAGTACCACCTCCATCATCTTAGCCCTCCATGTATCTTGGCCCCCATGCGGGTCCAAGTTCTCCCAATCGATCTCCTTGTGGTTAAAGTCACCCATGATCACGAGCTTTGCCCTGCATGCATGAGCTCTTCTGGCCACTGTAGCCAGTGTGTCAACCATCGCTCTATTGCCTTGGCCTCCTGCTGTT
>NC_091305.1:6485213-6487713 GCF_038502225.1 Cherax quadricarinatus
ATGCCATATGGATTACGCTTGCTCTTCATGGTACTCTGCCTTGACAAAAAAAACTGAAAGATAGACTGCAAATCACCCAGAATAAAATCGTAAGATTCATCCTGGGGCTGGGACCAAGAGAACAGCACTCAGGACAGTACCCAGGACAGTACCCAGGACAGTACCCAGGACAGTACCCAGGACAGTACCCAGGACAGTACCCAGGACAGTACCCAGGACAGTACCCAGGACAGTACACAGGACAGTACCCAGAACAGTACCCAGGACGTACCCAGACGGAGTACCCAGGACAGTACCCAGGACAGTACCCAGGACAGTACAGACAGATCACCCAGGACAGTACCCAGGTCAGCACTCCAGGACAGTACCCAGGACAGTACCCAGAACAGTACCCAGGACAGTACCCAGGACAGTACCCAGGACAGTACCCAGGACAGTACCCAGGACAGTACCCAGGACAGTACCCAGGACAGTACCCAGGACAGTACCCAGATCAGTACCCAGGACAGTACCCAGGACAGTACCCAGGACAGTACCCAGGACAGCACAGGACAGTACCCAGGTCAGCACCCTCAGGACAGTACCAGGACAGTACCCAGGACAGTACCCAGGAACAGTACCCAGGACCCAGTACCCAGGACAGTACCCAGGACAGTACCCAGGACAGTACCCAGGACAGTACCCAGGACAGTACTGGACAGTGCAGGAGGACAGTACCCAGGACAGTGCCCAGGACAGTGGGGCCCAGGTCAGCACTCAGGACAGTACCCAGGACAGTACCCAGGACAGTACCCAGAACAGTACCCAGGACAGTACCCAGGACAGTACCCAGGACAGTACCCAGGACAGTACCCAGGACAGTACCCAGGTCAGCACTCAGGACAGTACCCAGGACAGTACCCAGGACAGTACCCAGGACAGTACCCAGGACAGTACCCAGGACAGTACCAGGACAGTACCCAGGACAGTACCCAGGTCAGTACCCAGGACAGTACCGAGGATAGTACTCAGGACAGTACCCAGATCAGTACCCAAAACAGTACCCAGGACAGTACCCAGGACAGTACCCAGGACAGCACTCAGGACAGTACCCAGGACAGTACCCAGGACAGTACCCAGGACAGTACCCAGGACAGTACCCAGGACAGTACCCAGGACAGTACCCAGGTCAGCACTCAGGACAGTACCCAGGACAGTACCCAGGACAGTACCCAGGACAGTACCCAGGACAGTACCCAGGACAGTACCCAGGACAGTACCCAGGACAGTACCCAGGATAGTACCCAGGACAGTACCCAGGTCAGCACTCAGGACAGTACCCAGGACAGTACCCAGGACAGTACCCAGGACAGTACCCAGGACAGTACCCAGGACAGTACCCAGGACAGTACCCAGGATAGCACCCAGGACAGTACCCAGGACAGTACCCAGGACAGTACCAGGACAGTACCCAGATAGTACCCAGGACAGTACCCAGGACAGTACCCAGGACAGTACCCAGAGGACAGTACCCAGACAGTACCCAGGACAGTACCCAGGACAGTACCCAGGACAGTACCCAGGACAGTACCCAGGACAGTACCCAGGAAAGTACCCAGGACAGCACCCAGGACAGTACCCAGGACAGTACCCAGGACAGTACCCAGGACAGTACCCAGGACAGTACCCAGGACAGTACCCAGGACAGTACGCTAGTGCGTGTTACTCACACATTCACCTCAACAATTATCCACAAAGCAATAACAGAAATATTTTCGCAAACTTTATAAATTCTTAACATTCTTGTTTAAACATTACGACGATGCTGCTTAAGAACACCTGCTCTCTCTCTCTCTCTCTCTCTCTCTCTCTCTCTCTCTCTCTCTCTCTCTCTCTCTCTCTCTCTCTCTCTCTCTCTCTCTCTCTCTCTCTCTCTCTCTCTCTCTCTGCCTCTCTCTCTCTCTCTCTCTCTCTCTCTCTTCCTCTACACTGGGTTTGACAAGGTTAAGGATCCCTAGCTTTATTGACAGCTATTTACAGGTTAAGGATTCCTAACTTTATTGGCAAGCTAAGAGCTGTTACCTACATCAGCTCATTTGAAAGCATTTTTATTGTTATGAGACATACAAGTAGGGAACAGGATGAAGTTGGAGCCATCTGTGGGCCAGCATTTTCATTTGATCAACTGACTTTATCTCGTTGACATCATTATGCTGTACGAATGTGTTCCATACTCGAGTCATCCTGGGTATGTATAATCTCAGATGGAGTGATGTTCTGGAGAAGGGTACAGCCAGAGTGAAGTTGCTGCTTTCTGCCCGTCTTGTGGCATAAAAGTTTGTTTCACGCTGTCCTCGAAGTGGATCCAAGTGTGGTATTTTGACAATATTGGCCTTGTACATAACAGTAAGGCCACCCACATCCCTCCTATGTTGAAGGCTCTGCTGAAATGACAGATCTATCCAGGATGGGTCCAGGCGAGAGATGAGACGTCTTGCTCTGTTCTCTACTCTGTCAAGCA
>NC_091305.1:6490213-6527713 GCF_038502225.1 Cherax quadricarinatus
AAGACGGCGGACAGGCAATCCAAGAAAACAGCATACTCAAGGTGCCAGTGTACTTGTGCCTCGTACAGAATCTTGCAACTTCTACTGTTGAGCAGATGCAAGATACATCTAAGTGCTGTAAGCTTCCTGGCCACTGTGTTTGCAAGATTTACAACGTGGTTCTTCAAAGTCAGTTTGGAGTCAAATTTCACCCCAAGTATATCAACTTCGTCCCCAGGTACCAACACTTTCCTATTCACCCTTACCACTGCTCCAGCATTACCATCATGGTGCTTAAGGACCATCATTATTTGTGTTTTCTCAAGAGTAATGTTACCTGCCATCGTTTTCCCTAAGCTGATATAGCTGTAAGCTGGTGATGGATGCAACTTAAAGTAACTGACATATCCTCTCATGGATAAGTAAATGTCTGAATACAGTCATTTGCATATACATGGGATTCTGGGATGAGATGAAGGTCACTGAAGTAAACATTCCATAACAATGGCCCTAGCACACTTTCCTGTGGAACACTTGCACCAATACAGAGTCTTGTTGATTCTGTCCCGTTGAGAACTACTCTTAGAGATCTACCTTGAAGGTAATCACTTACGAGGTATAGTGAAAAGCCAGCTATCCCAAGTGTTTGCAGTTTTGCCATGAGTCCCTGGTGCCATACTCGATCGAAAGCACCAGCATTGTCCAGTGCTACTATACAGCTGACCTGCTGTTAAACCTCTCCACTTAGTGGAGAGGTTTAACAGCAGATCAATAGCAGTGCAACCTTTTCAGAAGTCATATTGGTAGCCACTAAGTAGTGAGTGGTAGTCGAAAAACGTCATCTGCCGTGAGATTATTGTCTCAACAATCTTGCCAATGGTTAACAGGAGTGACACTGGTCTGTAGTTCCTGATTTCCGCTTTGCTCATCTTTTTGTGAACAGGGACTACATTTGCCTCTTTCCACAGAGAAAGCCATTTACAACATGCTAGGTAGTGCTGATAAATGCGAGTTAGAGGTCATACTAGCTGGTCTGCACATCTACTCAGCAATAAGTCACTCTGTCTGATTTTTTGGGTTATCCTAGGTTCTCTACACATATGCTGTTAAGTTTGATAATCTATGTAACTGTATTTGCGTGTACCTGAATAAACCTACTTACTAACTTATCACTGCCACAGCTTTTTCTTGTTCCAGCGTGACAACTGACACAATTCTTGCAGCTAGCTAAGGAGGTTAACTTGCTGGATCAAACATTTGCATCTTAGCAGCAAAGTGTTCGGTAACGAGGTCAGCTTTCTCCTGACTGCTAGTAGAGATGGCCCCATCCTGTCGATTTAGAGGTGGAATAATTTCATCAGGTGAATAACCTTGTAAGTCCTTGATAAAGCCCACTCTACTTGATGCCAGCTTTCTTTTTGTATCAGCCTCCCATCTAGAGATGGCCCACTTATGGACTTCTTCCTTTTGTCAACAGGCTTGCCTGTACAGGTTCCTGTTAGAGATAGCGGGATACCTCTTATACCTTCACTAAGCCTTGTACTTAACAGCAGCAGCCTCTCGACAACGAAAGCCGGTGAGGGATGTGTTCTTGTTGGAGATTAAGAATGTGTTCAGTGAAGGCATTCACTAGGTTGTCAGCATCACCTTGGAGAAGAGCATTCCAATCAGAGGTGGCGAACTCAGAGCAAAGGGACGATCAGTTTCCTCTTTCCCACAGGCAGGTTGTACGTGTAGATTCTTCACCTCGTTCTGTTGGAATCTTCAATATCGTAAAGACAATCTTGTGGTCAGGTGATCCAACATGGCCAAGGGGTTGACAAGAGACTATGCCTTCACATAGATCACTCGCTACTGGATCGAGGGAAGAGCCAGAAATGTGAGTAAGAAAACCATCAAAGTTTCTCATGTCAAACACTTCATAAGATATTGGTTGAGGCCACCAACAATTATAACATGTGGTGACGCCTGCAACATGTCACCAACATGGTGGTGATGGCCGCAACATGGTGCTGATGTCAGCAGCATAATGGTGGTGATGTCAGCAGTGTGGTGAGGATGTCAGCAGCATGTTGATGAAGTCAGCAGTATGATGTTGGTGCCAGACGCATGGTGGTGCCAGCAGCATGGTGGTGATGCCAGCATCACGCTGGTGGTGCCGGAATCATGGTGGTGGTGCCGGATTTATGGTGGTAGTGCCAGCATCATGGTAGTTGAGTTGCATCATGGTGATGGTGCCAGCATTATGGGGGTGGTGTTAGCATCGTGGTTGTAGTGGCAGCATCATGGCAGTGGTACCAGCATCATGGAAGTGGTGAGTGCATCATGTTGGTGCCAGCATTGTGGTGGTACCAGCAGCATGATGGTGATGCTAGGAGCATGATGGTGATGCCAGCAGCATGGTGGTGGTGTCAGCAGCATGGTGGTGGTGTCAACATCATGGTGGTGGTACCAGGATCATGGTAGTGGTGCCAGCAGCATGGTGGTGGTGTCAACATCATGGTGGTGGTACCAGCATCATGGTAGTGGAGCCGGCATCATGGTAGTGGTGCCGGCATCATGGTAATGGTGCCAACATCATGGTAGTGGAGCTAGCATCATGAGGGTGACAGTTTTGTGGGGGTGATGTCAGCATCATGGTGGTGCCAGCAGAATGGTGGTGTCAGTATGATGATAGTGATGCCAGCATCATGCTGGTAGTGCCGGGATCGTGGTAGTGGTGCCGGCATCATAGTAATGGCGCCGGCATCATGGTAGTGGTGCCAGCAGCATGGTAGAACCAGCAGCATCGTGGTGACAACATCTTAGTGAGGGTGCCAGCATCATGGTAGTGATGCTAGTATCACTGGGGTGATGCCAGAATCATGGTACTCGTTCCAGCATCATGATAATGATACCAGCATCATGGTGGTGCCAGCATCATAGTGGGGGTGCCAGCATTATGGTAGTGATGCAATCATCATGGTGATACCAACATCATAGTGGTGGTGATGGTGGTGCCAACATCATGGTAGTGATGCAGGCATCATGGTGTGGTCCCAACATCATGGTGGTGTCAGTATAATAGAGGTGGTGCCAGGAGCATGGTGGAGCCAGAAATATGTTAGTGCCAGTATCATGGTGGTGCCAGCATCGTGGTGTTGCCAGCATCATGGTGGTGCCAGGAGCATGGTGGTGCCATAATCATGGTGGTGCCAGGAACATGGTGGTACCAGAATCATGGTAGTGCCAGCAGCACGTTGGTGCCAGCAGCATGGTGGTGCCAGCATCATGTTGGTGCAAGCAGCATGCTGCAGTGCCAGCATCTTGGTGGAGCCAAAGGCATGGTGGCGCCAGCATCATAGTGGTGCTAGCAACATGGTGGTGCCAGCAGCGTGGTGATGCCAGCATCATAGTCTGGCCAGCATCATAGTGGTGCCAGCAGCATGGTGTCTCCAACATCATGGGGGGTGGCGACAGCATCATGGGGTGATGACAGCATCATGGGTGTGGTGCCAGAATCATTGGGTGGTGCCAGCATCACAGTGGTGCCAGTATCACAGTAGTGCCAGCATCATGGGATGTAGTGCCATCATCATGGGGGGGTCGTGCCAGCATAATGGTGGTGACAGCATCATTGGGGTGGTGCCAGCATCATTGTGGTGGTGCCAGCATCATTGGCGTGGTGCCAGCATTATGGTGGTGCCAGCATTATGGTGGTGACAGCATCATTGGGGTGGTGTCAGCATCATGGGTGTGATGTCAGCATCATAGTGGTGCCAGCATCATGGTGGTGCCAGCATCATGGGTGTGGTGCCAGCATCATATTGGTGCCAGTATCATGGGCGTGGTGCCGGCATCATGGTGGTGCCAGCATCATGGTGGTGCCAGCATCATGGGGGTGGTGCCAGCATTATAAAGTGATGTCAGGGATGTGGTAAGTCACCTCAAGCTTCACTTACCACCATGATGTCAGGCAGATAGTGGGATCACTGATAGTGTAGATAAGCAGGGGATATTGTCTGCTGGGCCTCTCTGTTCGATGTGTGTGCTTACCTGTGTGTAATCACTAGGGTCGAGACCTAGCTCCTGGTGCCGCATCTTTGCCGCTTGCCAGATTCATTATCTCCTGACCACGTTGGTCTTGCCGCATCGATTCTTAAGACGGTGTATAGAGTCTGATCCGCCACTTCTTCATCGAGGTCATTCTACTTCCCGACAATCCTGTGGCTGAAGAAACACTTCCTGACTTCTCTGTTACTCCTCTGTGACTTTAGCTTCCTGCGGTGTCCCGAACACCTGTTTCCCGCCGTCTCTTAAACAGCCTGTCTCTGCCTGTACTATCAATTCTTCTGAGTATTTTGTATATTGGTATGATGTCTCCCCTGGTCCTTCTGTCTTCCAGGTCATAAGATTCAATTATTTCAGCCTTTCTTTGTAGCTCTGGAACCAGTCTTGTTACATACCCCTGTACTTCCTCCAGCTGGGTCTGACCTGTGTTACATGTAAAGCACACGAATGACTTTGTTGAGATTCTAAAAGTCATCCCTCAGACCTGCCAGGCGAGCATTGACCTGCACAGGTTATTCAGTTAATGTGAGTCTTTAGTGATATAATATCTTTAATTACTACAAGTACATGTATAAGGTATACAGACCTAGTTGACATCAATGACATACTACTAACCATACCCCGGCCGGGATTGAACCCGCGGTCAGAGAGTCTCAAAACTCCAGACCGTCGCGTTAGCCACTAGACCAGCTAGCCACAATAAGATTCGTCCAACTAGGTATATTTCTACACCATAGGAAGGTTAACACAGGCACTGAGCTAGAGTTCGTCACGGCCACGCTAGCTGGAGATTCGTCTGTAAAAACTTGCATTTGTGGTCACAGAGGTGCCTGTGCTAACCTTCCTATGGTGTAGAAATATACCTAGTTGGACGAATCTTATTGTGGCTAGCTGGTCTAGTGGCTAACGCGACGGGCTGGAGTTTTGAGACTCTCTGACCGCGGGTTCAATCCCGGCCGGGGTATGGTTTGTTTGCAATCGTGTCATTACGATTTCGTGAGTCATAGTGACATACTACTATATAGAAAGCTGATTGTTATGAAGAGCATGTCGGGCAAATTAGGTTACTTTTGTACCAGGATGCGACCCACACCAGTTGACTAACACCCAGGTACCCATTATTACTGATGGGTGAACATGGATAATGTTTCTACCCTCGCCGGGAATCGAACCCGGACCTTCACCGTGTGAAGCGAGAGGTTTTGCCACCAGGCCATAAGGCACTATGCTTACTCCCAGGTCCTTCTCTTTGAATAAGATCTGCAGCCTGGCCTTCAAGTCTTCCGGTCCATTTTCCAATGCTGTGTACCTAATGTTGACATTGTGTGCCCCATTCTGAGGCTGTTATGTAACTGTCTTGACACCATGTACGTGTATTGGCCCCATGTACGTGTATTGACCCCATGTACGTCCTTGTGTAAATAAAACGAGGATTTAATTACAATGATGGTTCGTTTAGCCGCGGCATAGTAACTGTATCAGTGACTAAGCACTTGTTTCCTAATTAACCTCATTACGTGGTATGATGTGCCCCACAGTACATGCTGGGACTACATACTAATTTAGTCCTCATTATGCAGTAAGTTTTATCGTGTTCATCAAGAACTGCAAGAAACACATTTCACGTGCCTTAAATGCTGTATGGAGACGGAACATAGACACAGGGGTCATCCCTCAGTAACTAAAAACAACAGATATAGAGCCACTCCACAAAGGTGACAGTAAAGCAATTGCAAAGAATTACAGACTGACAGCACTAACGTCCCACATAAAATATTGTAAGAAGCAAGATCGCCAACCATCTGGACACCCAATAATTGCACAACCCAGGGCAACATGAGTCTAGAGTAGGTCGCTCCTGCCTCTCACAACTACTGGACCACTATGACATGGTCTTGGATGCTATGGAGGACGAACAAAATGCAGATGTAGTATATGCAGACTTTGCGGAAGCCTTTGACAAGTGCGATCATGGTGTAATAGCGCACAAAATGCATGATAAAGGAATAACAGGGAAAACTTGGTGGATGGATCTATAACTTCCTAACAAATCGAACAGAAAGAGTAACAGTAAGCAGCCAGAGGCAGTTACAGTGAAAAAAAAAAATCTCTGTTCCACAAGGTAGAGTACTCGCTCCCATCTTTTTCCTCATCCTCATATTTGGGTTACCTGGAGTTTACCTGGAGAGAGTTCCGGGGGTCAACGCCCCCGCGGCCCGGTCTGAGACCAGGCCTCCTGGTGGATCAGAGCCTGATCAACCAGGCTGTTGCTGCTGGCTGCACGCAAACCAACGTACGAGCCACAGCCCGGCTGATCCGGAACTGACTTTAGGTGCTTGTCCAGTGCCAGCTTGAAGACTGCCAGGGGTCTGTTGGTAATCCCCCTTATGTGTGCTGGGAGGCAGTTGAACAGTCTCGGGCCCCTGACACTTATTGTATGGTCTCTTAACGTGCTAGTGACACCCCTGCTTTTCATTGGGGGGATGGTGCATCGTCTGCCAAGTCTTTTGCTTTCGTAGTGAGTGATTTTCGTGTGCAAGTTCGGTACTAGTCCCTCTAGGATTTTCCAGGTGTATATAATCATGTATCTTTCCCTCCTGCGTTCCAGGGAATACAGGTTTAGGAACCTCAAGCGCTCCCAATAATTGAGGTGTTTTATCTCCGTTATGCGCGCAATTTCACCTGCCTTGAAAGGTGCTGTTAGTGTGCAGCAATATTCCAGCCTAGATAGAACAAGTGACCTGAAGAGTGTCATCATGGGCTTGGCCTCCCTAGTTTTGAAGGTTCTCATTATCCATCCTGTCATTTTTCTAGCAGATGCGATTGATACAATGTTATGGTCCTTGAAGGTGAGATCCTCCGACATGATCACTCCCAGGTCTTTGACGTTGGTGTTTCGCTCTATTTTGTGGCCAGAATTTGTTTTGTACTCTGATGAAGATTTAATTTCCTCATGTTTACCATATCTGAGTAATTGAAATTTCTCATCGTTGAACTTCATATTGTTTTCTGCAGCCCACTGAAAGATTTGGTTGATGTCTGCCTGGAGCTTTGCAGTGTCTGCAATGGAAGACACTGTCATGCAGATTCGGGTGTCATCTGCAAAGGAAGACACGGTGCTGTGGCTGACATCCTTGTCTATGTCGGATATAAGGATGAGGAACAAGATGGGAGCGAGTACTGTGCCTTGTGGAACAGAGCTTTTCACCGTAGCTGCCTCGGACTTTACTCTGTTGACGACTACTCTCTGTGTTCTGTTAGTGAGGAAATTATAGATCCATCGACCGACTTTTCCTGTTATTCCAGGTTCTTTACACAAATGCTGCTAAGCATGATAATCTATGTACCTGTATTTGTGTTTATCTCAATAAACTTACTTATGATGTAGAGAGACATGTAAGCCACAGCACCCGCGTCCTCCTTTGCTGACGATACCAGAAATACCAGGGTTATTAACCTTCCTGGGTTATTAACCTTCCTGAGTTACTGACCTTCCTGGGTTACTGACCTTCCTGAGTTACTGACCTTCCTGGGTTACTGACCTTACTGAGTTACTAACCTTCCTGGGTGATTAACCTTCCTGGGTTACTGACCTTCCTGGGTCACTGACCTTCCTGAGTTACTGACCTTCCTGTGTGGTGGTGAGTGTGTACACTTGCTGCTCTCTGGGTAGGAAGTGACCAGCTCATCTCTGTTTACCTAACCCAGCTACCAGCTATAGAAAGTGTGTGTGTGTGTGTGTGTGTGTGTGTGTGTGTGTGTGTGTGTGTGTGTGTGTGTGTGTGTGTGTGTGTGTGTGTGTGTGAACTCACCTAGTTGAGGTTGCAGGGGTCGAGTTCAAGCTCCTGGCCCCGCCTCTTCACTGGTCGCTACTAGGTCACTCTCCCTGAACCGTGAGCTTTATCATACCTCTGCTTAAAGCTATGTATGGATCCTGCCTCCACTACATCGCTTCCCAAACTATTCCACTTAGTGACTACTCTGTGGCTGAAGAAATACTTCTTAACATCCCTGTGATTCATCTGTGTCTTCAACTTCCAACTGTGTCCCCTTGTTACTGTGTCCCATCTCTGGAACATCCTGTCTTTGTCCACCTTGTCAATTCCTCTCAGTATTTTGTATGTCGTTATCATGTCCCCCCCTGGAGTGTGTTTGTGTCTCCTGGATGTGTTTGTATCTTCTGGAGAGTGTTTGTGTCTCCTGGAGTGTGTTTGTGTCTCCTGGAGTGCGTTTGTGTCGCCTGGAGTGTGTTTGTGTCTCCTGGATTGTGTTTGTATCTTCTGGAGTGTGTTTGTGTCTTCTGGAGTGTGTGTGTGTCTCCTGAGTGTGTCTGTATCTTCTGGAGTGTGTTTGTGTCTCCTGGAGTGTGCTTGTGTCTCCTGGAGTGTGTTTGTGTCTTCTAGAGACTGTTTGTGTCTCCTGGAGTGTGTTTGTGTCTCCTGGAGTGTGTTTGTGTCTCATGGAGTGTGTTTGTGTCTCCTGGAGTGTGTTTGTGTCTCTTGGGTGTGTGTTTGTGTCTTCTGGAGTGTGTTTGTGTCTCCTGGAGAGTGTTTGTGTCTCCTGGAGTGCGTTTGAGTCTCCTGGAGTGTGTTTGTGTCTCCTGGGAGTGTGTTTGTGTCTCCTGGGAGTGTGTTTGCGTCTCCTAGGAGAGTGTTTGTGTCTCCTGGAGTGTGTTTGTGTCTCCTGGAGTGTGTTTGTGTCTCCTGGAGTGTGTTTGTGTCTCCTGGAGTGTGTTTGTTTCTCCTGGGAGTGTGTTTGTGTCTCCTGGAGTGTGTTTGTGTCTCCTGGAGTATGTTTGTATCTCATGGAGTGTGTTTGTGTCTCCTGGGAGTGTGGTTGTGTCTCCTGGAGTGTGTTTGTGTCTCCTGGTAGTGTGTTTGTTTCTCCTGGGAGTGTGTTTGTGTCTCCTAGAAGTGTGTTTGTGTCTCCTGGGAGTGCGTTTGTGTCTCCTCGAGTGTGTTTGTGTCTCCTGGAAGTGTGTTTGTGTCTCCTGGAGTGTGTTTGTGTCTCCTGGAGTGTGTTTGTGTCTCCTGGAATGTGTTTGTGTCTTCTGGAGAGTGTTTGTGTCTTCTGGAGTGTGTTTGTGTCTCCTGGAGTGTGTTTGTGTCTCCTGGAATGTGTTTGTGTCTCCTGGAGTGTGAACATTAAAATGGTATGAAATACCGACAGGTTGTTAGGTAAGACACATATGCAACAGTTAGGTATCTTTATTATGAAACGTTTCGCCTACACAGTAGGCTTCTTCAGTCAAGTACAGAAAAGTTGATAGAAGCAGAAGATACTTGAAGACGATGTAATCAGTCCATCTCCCTTAAAGTTTTGAGGTGGTCAGTCCCTCAGTCTGGAGAAGAGCATTGTTCCATAGTATGAAACAATATGGAGATGAAGTGACAGAATGGAGCTTTTTATAGCGCCAAGAGGTGAGACGTAGGCCACTAGGAGAGGTAAGAACTCAGATGTTGAAAGGTCAGGTCCCTCTCAAATCCAGCCCCTCTCACTAGTGGAAGTTGTCGAAGTTGATTGCAGGTCTGTACCAAGATACCCTTGTGTTGCAGTGTCTGACAGATTGAACATTAAAATGGTATGAAATACCGACAGGTTGTTAGGTAAGACACATATGCAACAGTTAGGTATCTTTATTATGAAACGTTTCGCCTACACAGTAGGCTTCTTCAGTCAAGTACAGAAAAGTTGATAGAAGCAGAAGATACTTGAAGACGACGTAATCAGTCCATCACCCTTAAAGTTTTGAGGTGGTCAATGCTCTTCTCCAGACTGAGGGACTGACCACCTCAAAACTTTAAGGGTGATGGACTGATTACATCGTCTTCAAGTATCTTCTGCTTCTATCAACTTTTCTGTACTTGACTGAAGAAGCCTACTGTGTAGGCGAAACGTTTCATAATAAAGATACCTAACTGTTGCATATGTGTCTTACCTCCTGGAGTGTGTTTGTGTCTCCTGGGAGTGTTTGTGTCTCCTAGGAGTGTGTTTGTGTCTCCTGGAGTATGTTTGTGTCTCCTGGGAGTGTGTTTGTGTCTCCTGGGAGTGTGTTTGTGTCTCCTGGAGTATGTTTGTGTCTCCTGGGAGTGTGTTTGTGTCTCCTAGGAGTGTGTTTGTGTCTCCTGGAGAGTGTGTTTGTGTCTCCTGGAGAGTGTGTTTGTGTCTCCTGGAGAGTGTGTTTGTGTCTCCTGGAGAGTGTGTTTGTGTCTCCTGGGAGTGTGTTTGTGTCTCCTGGGAGTGTGTTTGTGTCTCCTGGAGAGTGTGTTTGTGTCTCCTGGGAGTGTGTTTGTGTCTCCTAGGAGTGTGTTTGTGTCTCCTGGGAGTGTGTTTGTGTCTCCTGGGAGTGTGTTTGTGTCTCCTGGAGAGTGTGTTTGTGTCTCCTGGGAGTGTGTTTGTGTCTCCTGGAGAGTGTGTTTGTGTCTCCTGGGAGTGTGTTTGTGTCTCCTAGGAGTGTGTTTGTGTCTCCTGGGAGTGTGTTTGTGTCTCCTGGGAGTGTGTTTGTGTCTCCTGGAGTGTGTTTGTGTCTCCTGGGAGTGTGTTTGTGTCTCCTGGAGAGTGTGTTTGTGTCTCCTGGGAGTGTGTTTGTGTCTCCTGGGAGTGTGTTTGTGTCTCCTGGAGAGTGTGTTTGTGTCTCCTGGGAGTGTGTTTGTGTCTCCTGGGAGTGTTTGTGTCTCCTGGAGAGTGTGTTTGTGTCTCCTGGGAGTGTGTTTGTGTCTCCTGGAGAGTGTGTTTGTGTCTCCTGGGAGTGTGTTTGTCTCTCCAAGGAGTGTGTTTGTGTCTCCTGGGAGTGTGTTTGTGTCTCCTGGAGAGTGTGTTTGTGTCTCCTGGGAGTGTGTTTGTGTCTCCTGGAGAGTGTGTTTGTGTCTCCTGGGAGTGTGTTTGTGTCTCCTGGGAGTGTTTGTGTCTCCTGGGAGTGTGTTTGTGTCTCCTAGGAGTGTGTTTGTGTCTCCTGGGAGTGTGTTTGTGTCTCCTGGAGAGTGTGTTTGTGTCTCCTGGGAGTGTGTTTGTGTCTCCTGGAGAGTGTGTTTGTGTCTCCTGGGAGTGTGTTTGTGTCTCCTGGGAGTGTTTGTGTCTCCTAGGAGTGTGTTTGTGTCTCCTGGGAGTGTGTTTGTGTCTCCTAGGAGTGTGTTTGTGTCTCCTGGGAGTGTGTTTGTGTCTCCTGGAGAGTGTGTTTGTGTCTCCTGGGAGTGTGTTTGTGTCTCCTGGAGAGTGTGTTTGTGTCTCCTGGGAGTGTGTTTGTGTCTCCTGGGAGTGTTTGTGTCTCCTGGAGAGTGTGTTTGTGTCTCCTGGGAGTGTGTTTGTGTCTCCTGGAGAGTGTGTTTGTGTCTCCTGGGAGTGTGTTTGTGTCTCCTGGAGAGTGTGTTTGTGTCTCCTGGGAGTGTGTTTGTGTCTCCTGGGAGTGTGTTTGTGTCTCCTGGAGTGTGTTTGTGTCTCCTGGGAGTGTGTTTGTGTCTCCTGGAGAGTGTCTTTGTGTCTCCTGGGAGTGTGTTTGTGTCTCCTAGGAGTGTGTTTGTGTCTCCTGGGAGTGTGTTTGTGTCTCCTGGAGAGTGTGTTTGTGTCTCCTGGGAGTGTGTTTGTGTCTCCTGGAGAGTGTGTTTGTGTCTCCTGGGTGTGTGTTTGTGTCTCCTGGGAGTGTGTTTGTGTCTCCTGGAGACTGTGTTTGTGTCTCCTGGGAGTGTGTTTGTGTCTCCTGGGAGTGTGTTTGTGTCTCCTGGGAGTGTCTTTGTGTCTCCTGGAGAGTGTGTTTGTGTCTCCTGGGAGTGTGTTTGTGTCTCCTGGAGAGTGTGTTTGTGTCTCCTGGGAGTGTGTTTGTGTCTCCTGGAGAGTGTGTTTGTGTCTCCTGGGAGTGTGTTTGTGTCTCCTGGGAGTGTGTTTGTGTCTCCTGGAGTGTGTTTGTGTCTCCTGGAGAGTGTGTTTGTGTCTCCTGGAGAGTGTGTTTGTGTCTCCTGGAGACTGTGTTTGTGTCTCCTGGGAGTGTGTTTGTGTCTCCTGGGAGTGTGTTTGTGTCTCCTGGGAGTGTGTTTGTGTCTCCTGGAGAGTGTGTTTGAGTCTCCTGGAGTGTGTTTGTGTCTCCTGGGAGTGTGTTTGTCTCTCCTGGAGAGTGTGTTTGTGTCTCCTGGAGAGTGTGTTTGTGTCTCCTGGGAGTGTGTTTGCGTCTCCTGGAGAGTGTGTTTGTGTCTCCTGGAGAGTGTGTTTGTGTCTCCTGGAGAGTGTGTTTGTGTCTCCTGGAGAGTGTGTTTGTGTCTCCTGGGAGTGTGTTTGTGTCTCCTGGAGAGTGTGTTTGTGTCTCCTGGAGAGTGTGTTTGTGTCTCCTGGAGAGTGTGTTTGTGTCTCCTGGGAGTGTTTGTGTCTCCTGGGAGTGTGTTTGTGTCTCCTAGGAGTGTGTTTGTGTCTCCTGGGAGTGTGTTTGTGTCTCCTGGGAGTGTGTTTGTGTCTCCTGGAGTGTGTTTGTGTCTCCTGGGAGTGTGTTTGTGTCTCCTGGAGAGTGTGTTTGTGTCTCCTGGGAGTGTGTTTGTGTCTCCTAGGAGTGTGTTTGTGTCTCCTGGGAGTGTGTTTGTGTCTCCTGGAGAGTGTGTTTGTGTCTCCTGGGAGTGTGTTTGTGTCTCCTGGAGAGTGTGTTTGTGTCTCCTGGGTGTGTGTTTGTGTCTCCTGGGAGTGTGTTTGTGTCTCCTGGAGAGTGTGTTTGTGTCTCCTGGGAGTGTGTTTGTGTCTGCTGGGAGTGTGTTTGTGTCTCCTGGGAGTGTGTTTGTGTCTCCTGGAGAGTGTGTTTGTGTCTCCTGGGAGTGTGTTTGTGTCTCCTGGAGAGTGTGTTTGTGTCTCCTGGGAGTGTGTTTGTGTCTCCTGGAGAGTGTGTTTGTGTCTCCTGGGAGTGTGTTTGTGTCTCCTGGGAGTGTGTTTGTGTCTCCTGGAGTGTGTTTGTGTCTCCTGGAGAGTGTGTTTGTGTCTCCTGGAGAGTGTGTTTGTGTCTCCTGGAGAGTGTGTTTGTGTCTCCTGGGAGTGTGTTTGTGTCTCCTGGGAGTGTGTTTGTGTCTCCTGGGAGTGTGTTTGTGTCTCCTGGAGAGTGTGTTTGTGTCTCCTGGAGTGTGTTTGTGTCTTCTGGGAGTGTGTTTGTCTCTCCTGGAGAGTGTGTTTGTGTCTCCTGGAGAGTGTGTTTGTGTCTCCTGGGAGTGTGTTTGTGTCTCCTAGAGAGTGTGTTTGTGTCTCCTGGAGAGTGTGTTTGTGTCTCCTGGAGAGTGTGTTTGTGTCTCCTGGAGAGTGTGTTTGTGTCTTCTGGGAGTGTGTTTGTGTCTCCTGGAGAGTGTGTTTGTGTCTCCTGGAGAGTGTGTTTGTGTCTCCTGGGAGTGTGTTTGTGTCTCCTAGGAGTGTGTTTGTGTCTCCTGGGAGTGTGTTTGTGTCTCCTGGAGTGTGTGTTTGTGTCTCCTGGGAGTGTGTTTGTGTCTCCTGGAGAGTGTGTTTGTGTCTCCTGGGTGTGTGTTTGTGTCTCCTGGGAGTGTGTTTGTGTCTCCTGGAGAGTGTGTTTGTGTCTCCTGGGAGTGTGTTTGTGTCTCCTGGGAGTGTGTTTGTGTCTCCTGGGAGTGTGTTTGTGTCTCCTGGAGAGTGTGTTTGTGTCTCCTGGGAGTGTGTTTGTGTCTCCTGGAGAGTGTGTTTGTGTCTCCTGGGAGTGTGTTTGTGTCTCCTGGAGAGTGTGTTTGTGTCTCCTGGGAGTGTGTTTGTGTCTCCTGGGAGTGTGTTTGTGTCTCCTGGAGTGTGTTTGTGTCTCCTGGAGAGTGTGTTTGTGTCTCCTGGAGAGTGTGTTTGTGTCTCCTGGAGAGTGTGTTTGTGTCTCCTGGGAGTGTGTTTGTGTCTCCTGGGAGTGTGTTTGTGTCTCCTGGAGTGTGTTTGTGTCTCCTGGGAGTGTGTTTGTCTCTCCTGGAGAGTGTGTTTGTGTCTCCTGGAGAGTGTGTTTGTGTCTCCTGGGAGTGTGTTTGTGTCTCCTAGAGAGTGTGTTTGTGTCTCCTGGAGAGTGTGTTTGTGTCTCCTGGAGAGTGTGTTTGTGTCTCCTGGAGAGTGTGTTTGTGTCTCCTGGGAGTGTGTTTGTGTCTCCTGGAGAGTGTGTTTGTGTCTCCTGGAGAGTGTGTTTGTGTCTCCTGGGAGTGTGTTTGTGTCTCCTGGGAGTGTGTTTGTGTCTCCTGGAGAGTGTGTTTGTGTCTCCTGGAGAGTGTGTTTGTGTCTCCTGGAGAGTGTGTTTGTGTCTCCTGGGAGTGTTTGTGTCTCCTGGGAGTGTGTTTGTCTCTCCTGGAGTGTGTTTGTGTCTCCTGGAGTGTGTTTGTGTCTCCTGGAGTGTGTTTGTGTCTCCTGGGAGTGTGTTTGTGTCTCCTGGGAGTGTGTTGTGTCTCCTGGGAGTGTGTTTGTGTCTCCTGGGAGTGTGTTTGTGTCTCCTGGGAGTGTGTTTGTGTCTCCTGAGAGTGTGTTGTGTCTCCTGGGAGTGTGTTTGTGTCTCCTGGGAGTGTGTTTGTGTCTCCTGGGAGTGTGTTTGTGTCTCCTGGGAGTGTGTTGTGTCTCCTGGGAGTGTGTTTGTGTCTCCTGGGAGTGTGTTTGTGTCTCCTGGGAGTGTGTTTGTGTCTCCTGGGTGTGTGTTTGTGTCTCCTGGGAGTGTGTTTGTGTCTCCTGGGAGTGTGTTTGTGTCTCCTGGGAGTGTGTTTGTGTCTCCTGGGAGTGTGTTTGTCTCCTGTGTGTTTGTGTCTCCTGGGAGTGTGTTGTGTCTCCTGGAGTGTGTTTGTGTCTCCTGGGAGTGTGTTTGTGTCTCCTGGGAGTGTGTTTGTGTCTCCTGGGAGTGTGTTGTGTCTCCTGGAGTGTGTTTGTGTCTCCTGGGAGTGTGTTTGTGTCTCCTGGGAGTGTGTTTGTGTCTCCTGGGAGTGTGTTGTGTCTCCTGGAGTGTGTTTGTGTCTCCTGGGAGTGTGTTTGTGTCTCCTGGGAGTGTGTTGTGTCTCCTGGAGTGTGTTTGTGTCTCCTGGGAGTGTGTTGTGTCTCCTGGAGTGTGTTTGTGTCTCCTGGGAGTGTGTTTGTGTCTCCTGGGAGTGTGTTTGTGTCTCCTGGGAGTGTGTTTGTGTGTCTCCTGGGAGTGTGTTTGTGTCTCCTGGGCGTGTGTTTGTGTCTCCTGGGAGTGTGTTTGTGTCTCCTGGGTGTGTGTTTGTGTCTCCTGGGAGTGTGTTTGTGTCTCCTGGGAGTGTGTTTGTGTCTCCTGGGAGTGTGTTTGTGTCTCCTGGGAGTGTGTTTGTGTCTCCTGGGAGTGTGTTTGTGTCTCCTGGAGTGTGTTTGTGTCTCCTGGGAGTGTGTTTGTGTCTCCTGGGAGTGTGTTTGTGTCTCCTGGGAGTGTGTTTGTGTCTCCTGGGAGTGTGTTTGTGTCTCCTGGGAGTGTGTTTGTGTCTCCTGGGAGTGTGTTTGTGTCTCCTGGAGTGTGTTTGTGTCTCCTGGGAGTGTGTTTGTGTCTCCTGGGAGTGTGTTTGTGTCTCCTGGGAGTGTGTTTGTGTCTCCTGGGAGTGTGTTTGTGTCTCCTGGGAGTGTGTTTGTGTCTCCTGGGAGTGTGTTTGTGTCTCCTGGGAGTGTGTTTGTGTCTCCTGGGAGTGTGTTTGTGTCTCCTGGGAGTGTGTTTGTGTCTCCTGGGAGTGTGTTTGTGTCTCCTGGGAGTGTGTTTGTGTCTCCTGGGAGTGTGTTTGTGTCTCCTGGGAGTGTGTTTGTGTCTCCTGGGAGTGTGTTTGTGTCTCCTGGGAGTGTGTTTGTGTCTCCTGGGAGTGTGTTTGTGTCTCCTGGGAGTGTGTTTGTGTCTCCTGGGAGTGTGTTTGTGTCTCCTGGGAGTGTGTTTGTGTCTCCTGGGAGTGTGTTTGTGTCTCCTGGGAGTGTGTTGTGTCTCCTGGGAGTGTGTTGTGTCTCCTGGGAGTGTGTTGTGTCTCCTGGGAGTGTGTTTGTGTCTCCTGGGAGTGTGTTGTGTCTCCTGGGAGTGTGTTGTGTCTCCTGGGAGTGTGTTTGTGTCTCCTGGGAGTGTGTTGTGTCTCCTGGGAGTGTGTTTGTGTCTCCTGGGAGTGTGTTGTGTCTCCTGGGAGGGTGTTGTGTCTCCTGGGAGTGTGTTGTGTCTCCTGGGAGTGTGTTTGTGTCTCCTGGGAGTGTGTTGTGTCTCCTGGGAGTGTGTTTGTGTCTCCTGGGAGTGTGTTGTGTCTCCTGGGAGTGTGTTGTGTCTCCTGGGAGTGTGTTGTGTCTCCTGGGAGTGTGTTGTGTCTCCTGGGAGTGTGTTGTGTCTCCTGGGAGTGTGTTTGTGTCTCCTGGGAGTGTGTTTGTGTCTCCTGGGAGTGTGTTGTGTCTCCTGGGAGTGTGTTGTGTCTCCTGGGAGTGTGTTTGTGTCTCCTGGGAGTGAGTTGTGTGTCCTGGGAGTGTGTTTGTGTCTCCTGGGAGTGTGTTTGTGTCTCCTGGGAGTGTGTTTGTGTCTCCTGGGAGTGTGTTTGTGTCTCCTGGGAGTGTGTTGTGTCTCCTGGAGTGTGTTTGTGTCTCCTGGGAGTGTGTTGTGTCTCCTGGGAGTGTGTTTGTGTCTCCTGGGAGTGTGTTGTGTCTCCTGGAGTGTGTTTGTGTCTCCTGGGAGTGTGTTTGTGTCTCCTGGGAGTGTGTTTGTGTCTCCTGGGAGTGTGTTGTGTCTCCTGGAGTGTGTTTGTGTCTCCTGGGAGTGTGTTTGTGTCTCCTGGGAGTGTGTTGTGTCTCCTGGAGTGTGTTTGTGTCTCCTGGGAGTGTGTTGTGTCTCCTGGAGTGTGTTTGTGTCTCCTGGGAGTGTGTTTGTGTCTCCTGGGAGTGTGTTTGTGTCTCCTGGGAGTGTGTTGTGTCTCCTGGGAGTGTGTTTGTGTCTCCTGGGAGTGTGTTTGTGTCTCCTGGGAGTGTGTTTGTGTCTCCTGGGAGTGTGTTTGTGTCTCCTGGGAGTGTGTTTGTGTCTCCTGGGAGTGTGTTTGTGTCTCCTGGGAGTGTGTTTGTGTCTCCTGGGAGTGTGTTTGTGTCTCCTGGGAGTGTGTTGTGTCTCCTGGGAGTGTGTTTGTGTCTCCTGGGAGTGTGTTTGTGTCTCCTGGGAGTGTGTTGTGTCTCCTGGGAGTGTGTTTGTGTCTCCTGGGAGTGTGTTTGTGTCTCCTGGGAGTGTGTTTGTGTCTCCTGGGAGTGTGTTGTGTCTCCTGGGAGTGTGTTGTGTCTCCTGGGAGTGTGTTGTGTCTCCTGGGAGTGTGTTTGTGTCTCCTGGGAGTGTGTTTGTGTCTCCTGGGAGTGTGTTGTGTCTCCTGGGAGTGTGTTGTGTCTCCTGGGAGTGTGTTTGTGTCTCCTGGGAGTGTGTTGTGTCTCCTGGGAGTGTGTTTGTGTCTCCTGGGAGTGTGTTGTGTCTCCTGGGAGTGTGTTGTGTCTCCTGGGAGTGTGTTTGTGTCTCCTGGGAGTGTGTTGTGTCTCCTGGGAGTGTGTTTGTGTCTCCTGGGAGTGTGTTGTGTCTCCTGGGAGTGTGTTGTGTCTCCTGGGAGTGTGTTGTGTCTCCTGGGAGTGTGTTGTGTCTCCTGGGAGTGTGTTGTGTCTCCTGGGAGTGTGTTTGTGTCTCCTGGGAGTGTGTTTGTGTCTCCTGGGAGTGTGTTGTGTCTCCTGGGAGTGTGTTGTGTCTCCTGGGAGTGTGTTGTGTCTCCTGGGAGTGTGTTGTGTCTCCTGGGAGTGTGTTTCTCAGTCTTCATCAATGTTTGTCGTCCTGGAGACGCT
Organism: Cherax quadricarinatus; assembly: GCF_038502225.1. Classification (NCBI taxonomy): domain Eukaryota; kingdom Metazoa; phylum Arthropoda; class Malacostraca; order Decapoda; family Parastacidae; genus Cherax; species Cherax quadricarinatus. The sequence goes on from NC_091305.1 coordinate 6,507,986, forward strand.
TTATCATGGATCAACATCAATAGCTAGTTAAGTTATTGTGTGAACTATACACTGCTGCCGCCCACCTTGTATACACACACTGCTGCCGCCCACCTTGTATACACACACTGCTGCCGCCCACCTTGTATACACACACTGTTGCCGCCCACCTTGTATACACACACTGCTGCCGCCCACCTTGTATACACACACTGCTGCCGCCCACCTTGTATACACACACTGCTGCCGCCCACCTTGTATACACACACTGTTGCCGCCCACCTTGTATACACACACTGTTGCCGCCCACCTTGTATACACACACTGTTGCCGCCCACCTTGTATACACACACTGCTGCCGCCCACCTTGTATACACACACTGCTGCCGCCCACCTTGTATACACACACTGCTGCCGCCCACCTTGTATACACACACTGTTGCCGCCCACCTTGTATACACACACTGCTGCCGCCCACCTTGTATACACACACTGTTGCCGCCCACCTTGTATACACACACTGTTGCCGCCCACCTTGTATACACACACTGTTGCCGCCCACCTTGTATACACACACTGCTGCCGCCCACCTTGTATACACACACTGTTGCCGCCCACCTTGTATACACACACTGCTGCCGCCCACCTTGTATACACACACTGCTGCCGCCCACCTTGTATACACACACTGCTGCCGCCCACCTTGTATACACACACTGCTGCCGCCCACCTTGTATACACACACTGTTGCCGCCCACCTTGTATACACGCACTGCTGCCGCCCACCTTGTATACACACACTGTTGCCGCCCACCTTGTATACACACACTGCTGCCGCCCACTTTGTATACACACACTGTTGCCGCCCACCTTGTATACACACACTGCTGCCGCCCACCTTGTATATACACACACTGCTGCCGCCCACCTTGTATGCACACACTGCTGCCGCCCACCTTTTATGCACACACTGCTGCCGCCCACCTTGTATACACACACTGTTGCCGGCCACCTTGTATACACACACTGCTGCCGCCCCCCTTGTATACACACACTGCTGCCGCCCACCTTGTATACACACACTGTTGCCGCCCACCTTGTATACACACACTGTTGCCGCCCACCTTGTATATACACACTGTTGCCGCTCACCTTGTATACACACACTGTTGCCGCCCACCTTGTATACACACACTGTTGCCGCCCACCTTGTATAGACACACTGTTACCGCCCAGCATGTATACACACACTGTTGCCGCCCACCTTGTATACACACACACTGCTGCCGCCCACCTTGTAAACACACACTGTTGCCGTCCACCTTGTATACACACACTGTTGCCGCCCACCTTGTATACACACACTGTTGCCGCCCATCTTGTATACACACACTGTTGCCGCCCACCTTTTATACACACACTGTTGCCGCCCACCTTGTATACACGCACTGCTGCCGCCCACCTTGTATACACACACTGTTGCCGCCCACCTTGTATACACACACTGCTGCCGCCCACCTTGTATACACACACTGTTGCCGCCCACCTTGTATACACGCACTGCTGCCGCCCACCTTGTATACACACACTGTTGCCGCCCACCTTGTATACACACACTGCTACCGCCCACTTTGTATACACACACTGTTGCCGCCCACCTTGTATACACACACTGCTGCCGCCCACCTTGTATACACACTGCTGTCGCCCACCTTGTGTACACACACTGCTGCCGCCCACCTTGTATATACACACACTGCTGCCGCCCACCTTGTATGCACACACTGCTGCCGCCCACCTTTTATGCACACACTGCTGCCGCCCACCTTGTATACACACACTGTTGCCGGCCACCTTGTATACACACACTGCTGCCGCCCCCCTTGTATACACACACTGCTGCCGCCCACCTTGTATACACACACTGTTGCCGCCCACCTTGTATACACACACTGTTGCCGCCCACCTTGTATATACACACTGTTGCCGCTCACCTTGTATACACACACTGTTGCCGCCCACCTTGTATACACACACTGTTGCCGCCCACCTTGTATAGACACACTGTTACCGCCCAGCATGTATACACACACTGTTGCCGCCCACCTTGTATACACACACACTGCTGCCGCCCACCTTGTATACACACACTGTTGCCGCCCACCTTGTAAACACACACTGTTGCCGTCCACCTTGTATACACACACTGTTGCCGCCCACCTTGTATACACACACTGTTGCCGCCCATCTTGTATACACACACTGTTGCCGCCCACCTTGTATACACACACTGTTGCCGCCCATCTTGTATACACACACTGTTGCCGCCCACCTTGTATACACTGTTGCCGCCCATCTTGTATACACACACTGTTGCCGCCCACCTTGTATACACACACACTGCTGCCGCCCACCTTGTATACACACACTCTTGCCGCCCGCCTTGTATACACACACTGTTGCCGCCCATCTTGTATACACACACTGTTGCCGCCCAGCATGTATACACACACTGTTGCCGCCCACCTTGTATACACACACTGTTGCCGCCCACCTTGTATACACACACTGTTGCCGCCCACCTTGTATACACACACTGTTGCCGCCCACCTTGTATACACACACTGTTGCCGCCCAGCATGTATACACACACTGTTGCCGCCCACCTTGTATACACACACTGTTGCCGCCCGCTTTGTATACACACACTGTTGCCGTCCACCTTGTATACACACACTGTTGCCGCCCAGCATGTATACACACACTGTTGCCGCCCAGCATGTATACACACTGGTACTATCCATTCATTACTCGCGCCTCCTTAGTGTGTATGTGTGTTCTCACCTATTTGTGGTTGCAGGCGTCGATCACAGCTCTTGGCCCCCCCCCCTTCACTGATCGCTAGTAGGTCCTTTCTCTCCCTGCTCCATCAGCTTTATCAAACCTCGTCTTAGAACTATGTATGGTTCCTGCCTCCGCTAAGTCACTTCCCAGACTATTCCACTGCCTGACAACTCTATGACTAAAGAAATACTTCCTAACATCCCTTTGACTCATCTAAGTCTTCAATTGTGACCCCTTGTATCTGTGTCCTATCTCTAGAACATCCTGTCTCTGTCCACCTGGTCCTAGGACCGAACCCTGTAGGACCCCACTCGTCACAGGTGCCCACTGTGATACCTCATCACGTACCATGACTCGTTGTTCCCTCCCTGTCAGGTATTCTCTGATCCATTGCAGTGCCCTTCCTGTTATATGCGCCTGGCCCTCTAGCTTATGCACCAATCTCCTGTGAGGAACTGTGTCGAAGGCCTTCTTGCAGTCCAAAAAGATACAATCACTCCACCCCTCTGTCTCGTGTCCTACTTCTGTTACTTTATCATAAAACTCCAGTAGGTGTGTGACACAGGATTTGCCTTCCATAAAACCGAGCTGGTTGGCGTTTATACTCTGTTCCGTTCCAGGTGCTCCACCACTCTCCTCCTGATAATCTTCTCCATTACTTTACATACTATGTACGTCAGTGACACTGGTCTATAGTTTAGTGCCTCTTTTCTGTCTCCATTTTTTAAATATGGGTACTACATTTGCCATCTTCCATACATCAGGTAGTTGCTCAGTTTCAAGGGATGTATTGAAGATTGTGGTTAGTGGCACACACAGCATTTCTGCTCCCTCTCTAAGGACCCATGGGGAGATGTTGTCTGGTCCCATTGCCTCTGAGTTATCAAAGTCCCTTAGCAGCTTCTTCACCTCCTCCTCAGTTGTGTGTATGTCATCTAACATTTGTTGGTATATTCCTTGTTGGCGTCCCTCTCTGTTCTGTCCACCCAGGGGCCTTCCTGTCTCCACTGTAAATACTTCCTTAAATCTCTTGTTGAGCTCCTCACATACCTCTTGATCGCTTCTGGTGAGTTCCCCACCTAATGTGGCTATACAGCAGTTTTGAGTCGGACTTGGCTTTCGATGCTATGTCTTTTCGTACTGTCGCTGGGCCTCCCTCCTTAACTGTGCATACTCGTTTCTGGCTCCTCTACTAGTCTCTCTATTTTCCTGGGTCCTTTGCCTTCTGTGTCTTTTCCATTCTCTGTTGCACTTAGTTTTTTGCTTCCCTACACCTTCGGGTAAACCAAGGACTCACTTTATGTGTATGTATGTGTGTGTGTACTCACCTAGTTGTACTCACCTAGTTGAGGTTGCAGGGGTCGAGTCCGAGCTCCTGGCCCCGCCTCTTCACTGATCGCTACTAGGTCACTCTCACTGAACCATGAGCTTTATCATACCTCTTCTTAAAGTTATGTATGGATCCTGCCTCCACTACATCGCTTCCCAAACTATTCCACTTAGTGACTACTCTGTGGCTGAAGAAATACTTCCTAACATCCCTGTGATTCATCTGTGTCTTCAACTTCCAACTGTGTCCCCTTGTTACTGTGTCAAATCTCTGGAACATCCTGTCTTTGTCCACCTTGTCAATTCCTCTCAGTATTTTGTATGTCGTTATCATGTTCCCCCTATCTCTCTCCTGCCCTCCAGTGTCGTCAGGTTGATTTCCCTTAACCTCTCCTCGTAGGACATACCTCTTAGCTCTGGGACTAGTCTTGTTGCAAACCTTTGCACTTTCTCTAGTTTCTTTACGTGCTTGGCTAGGTGTGGGTTCCAAACTGGTGCCGCATACTCCAATATGGGCCTAACGTACACGGTGTACAGGGTCCTGAACGATTCCTTATTAAGATGTCGGAATGCTGTTCTGAGGTTTGCTAGGCGCCCATATGCTGCAGCCGTTATTTGGTTGATGTGCTCTTCAGGAGATGTGCCTGGTGTTATACTCACCCCAAGATCATTTTCCTTGAGTGAGGTTTGTAGTCTCTGGCCCCCTAGACTGTACTCCGTCTGCGGTCTTCATGACTTTGCACTTGGTGGGATTGAACTCCAGGAGCCAATTGCTGGACCAGGTCTGCAGCCTGTCCAGATCCCTTTGTAGTTCTGCCTGGTCTTCGATCGAGTGAATTCTTCTCATCTACTTCACATCATCTGCAAACAGGGACACCTCAGAGTCTCTTCCTTCCGTCATGTCGTTCACAAATACCAGAAACAGCACTGGTCCTAGAACTGACCCCTGTGGGACCCCGCTGGTCACAGGTGCCCACTCTGACACTTCGCCACGTACCATGACTCGCTGCTGTCTTCCTGACAAGTATTGTCTGTTCCATTGTAGTGCCTTCCCTGTTATCCCTGCTTGGTCCTTCAGTTTTTGCACCAATCTCTTGTGTGGAACTGTGTCAAACGCCTTCTTGCAGTCCAAGAATATGCAATCCACCCACCCCTCTCTCTCTTGTCTTACTGCTGTCACCATGTCATAGAACTCCAGTAGGTTTGTGACACAGGATTTCCTGTCCCTGAAACCATGTTGGTTTCTGTTGATGAGATCGTTCCTTTCTAGGTGTTCCACCATTCTTCTCCTGATAATCTTCTCCATGATTTTGCATACTATACATGTCAGTGACACTGGTCTGTAGTTTAATGCTTCATGTCTGTCTCCTTTTTTAAAGACTGAGACTACATTTGCTGTCTTCCATGCCTCAGGCAATCTCCCCGTTTCGATAGATGTATTGAATATTGTTGTTAGGGGTACACATAGTGCCTCTGCTCCCTCTCTCAGGACCCATGGGGAGATGTTATCTGGCCCCATTGCCTTTGAGGTATCTCGCTCACTCAGAAGGCTATTCACTTCTTCGGTTGTGTGCACTGTGTCCAGCACTTGGTGGTGTGCCCCACCTCTCCGTCTTTCTGGAACCCCTTCTGTCTAATCTGTGAACACTTCTTTGAATCTCTTGTTGAGTTCCTCACATACTTCACGGTCATTTCTTGTTGTCTCTCCTCCTTCCTTCCTTAGCCTGATTATCTGGCCCTTGACTGTTGTTATCCTCCTGATGTGGCTGTATAACAGTTTCGGGTCAGATTTGGCTTTCGCTGCTATGTCGTTTTCATATTGCCTTTGGGCCTCCCTTCTTGTCTGTGCATATTCGTTTCTGGCTTTACGACTGCTCTCCTTATTCTCCTGGGTCCTTTGCCTTCTATATTTCTTCCATTCCCTAGCACACTTGGTTTTTTCCCTCAATTTGCAACTCTAACCTCCTGTCATTCCTGTTGAACGAACTCAGAAGTTTTCTTGATATATATATATATATATATATATATATATATATATATATATATATATATATATATTTATATATATATATATATATATATATATATATATATATATATATATATATATATATATATATATATATATATATATATATAACCCTTTCCTACGATCATCTGGTCAATTCTGGTTCATATTTGTAACTTACTAGTTTATCTAGGTGTGTTCTAGGTGAAAACGCAACACTTCTGCTGCATATTACGATTCTGGCCTGTTTACATATTTACATGTTACATATGTTGTAAACAGCTGTTTAAATATTTCTCTAGCCATATACTTGAATGTTCTTCTGGTATTTTATAGTGTGTGTGTGTGTGTGTGTGTGTGTGTGTGTGTGTATGTGTGTGTGTGTGTGTGTGTGTGTGTATGTGTGTGTGTGTGTGTGTGTATGTGTGTGTGTGTGTGTGTGTGTGTGTGTGTGTGTGTGTGTGTGTGTGTGTGTGTGTGTGTGTGTGTGTCTCTGTGTGTGTGTGTGTGTGTGTGTGTGTGTGTGTGTGTGTGTGTGTGTGTGTGTGTGTGTGTGTGTGTGTGTGTGTGTGTGTGTGTGTGTGTGTAAATCTAAATAACAAAGCGTAGTGCTAAAAATACTTACAAATTTATCTTATATAAGTGAGACTCAGAGTTACTTAATGAAGGAGGCAGCAGCAGCAGCAGCAGCAGCAGCAGCAGCAGCAGCAACAGCAGCAGCAGCAGCAGCAACAGCAGCAGCAGCAGCAGCACCAGCACCAGCAGCAGCAGCAGCGGCAGCGGCGGCAGCAGCAAGCAGCAGCAAGCGGCAGCAGCGGCAGCGGCGGCAGCGGCAGCAGCGGCGGCAACGCCGGCAGCACCGGCGCACCGCACCGCGCAGCGCCGCGGCAGCGGCAGCGGCCAGGCGGCAAGGCGGCGGCGGCAGCGCAGCGCAGCGCAGCGGCGGCGCGGCAGCGCGCGGCGGCGCGGACGGCGCAGCGGCGGCGCGGCGCAGCGCAGGCAGCGGCAGCGGCAGCGCAGCGGCAGCGGCGGCGGAGCGCGGCGCAGCGGCAGCGGCGCGGCGGCGCGGCGCCAGCACCGGCGAGCCAAGCACCGGCGCGGCGGCGACCGGCGGCAGCGCGCCGCCGGCGGCGCGGCAGCAACAGCGGCGGCGGCGGCGGCGCGGTTGCGGCAGGCGGCAGCAGCGGCGCAGCAGCGGCGGCAACGGCGCGGCGGCGGCAGCAGGCAGCGGCGGCGGCAGCAGCGGCAGCGGCAGCGGCAGCAGCGGCAGCAGCAGCGGCGGCGGCAGCAGCGCAGCGGCGGCAGCGGCAGCGGCAGCGGCCGGCACAGCGGCGGCAGCGGCGGCAGCGGCAGCAGGCAGCGCAGCGGCGGCAGCGCTTCGGCGGCAACTGCGGCGGCACAGCGGCAGCAGCAGCGGCGGCAGCGGCGGCACAGCGGCAGCGCGGCAGCGGCAGCGGCGGCAGCACGCGCAGCGGCAGCGGCGGCAGCAGGCAACGGCAGCGGCAGCAGCGGCGCGCAGCTTGGCGGCAGCGGCAGCGGCAGCAGCTGGCAGGCGCGGCGCGGCAGCGGCAACGCGGCAGCAGCAGCGGCGGCAGGCAGCGGCGGCGGCGCTGCGGCAGCAGCGGCGGCAGGCAGGCAGGCAGCAACAGCGGCGGCAGCGGCGGCGGCGGCAGCGGCGGCGGCAGGCGGCAGGCAGCAGGCGGCAGCGGCAGCGGCGCAGCAGCGGCGGCAGCAGCGGCGAGCAGCGCGGCGGCAGCAACAGCAGCAGCGGCAGCGGCAGCGGCGGCGGCGGCGCAACGGCAGCAGCGGCAAGCAGCGAGCGGCGGCGCGGGCGGCGGCGGCAGCAGCGGCGGCGGCGGCAGCGGCGGCAAGCAAGGCAACAGCAGCAGCGGCGGCGGCGGCGCGCGGCGGCTGCGGCGGCGGCAGCGGCAGCGGCGGGGCAGCACGGCAGCAGCTGCTGGCAGCGGCGCTTGCAACAGCGCGGCAGCGGCAGCGGCAGCAGCAGCGGCCGGCAGCAGCGGCGCAGCGGCGGCGGCAGGCAGCGGCGGCAGCAGCGCGCAGCGGCAAGGCAACCGCAGCGGCACAGCGGCGGCAGCAGCAGCGCAGCCGCGGCAGCGGCAGCACCAGCGGCAGCGGCAGGCGGCAACCAGCAGCGGCAGCGGCAGGCAGCAGCAAGCAGCGGCGGCAGCGGCGGCGGCGGCGGCGGCGCGGCGGCAGCGGCAGCGGCGCAGAGCAGCAGGCGGCGCAGCAGGCGGCGGCAACGGCGCAGCGGCACGCGGCGCGGCAAGCGGCGGCCAGCGCGGCGCAGCGGCGGCGGCGGCGGCGGGAGCAGCAGCGCACAAGCGGCGGCAGCGGCGGCGCGGCAGCGGCACGGCGGCGGCAACAGGCGACGGCAGCGGCAGCGGCGGCGGCAGCAGCGCAGCGGCGGCGGCGGCGGCAGCGAGCACTGTTGGCAGCACAGCGGCAGCGGCAGCAGCAACAGCAGCAGCGGCGGCAGCAGCACGCAGGCGCAGCAACGGGCAGCAGCGGCGCACAGCGGCGCAGCAGGCAGGCAGCGGCAGCGGCAGCGGCAGCGGCGGCAAGCGGCAGCGGCGGCAGCGGCAACCGCGGCGGCAACGCGGCAGGCGGCGCTTGGCGGCAGCGGCAGCAGCGCGGCAACAGCGCGGCAGCGGCGGCGGCAGCGGCAGCAGCGGCAACGCGGCAGCAGCGGCGGCAGCGGCAGCGCGGCAGCGGCGGCAGCTGGCGGCAGCAGCGGCGGCAGCGGCAGCGGCGGCAGCGGCAGCAGCGGCGGCAAGCAAGCGGCGGCACGGCGGCAGCAACGCGCCAGCTTGGCGCGCGGCGGCGCCAGCCAGCGGCGGCGGCGGCGGCGGCAGCACGACGGCAGCTTGCGGCGCGAGCGCCAGCGGCAGCAGCGGCGGCAGCAGCAGCAGCGGCACCCGGCAGCGGCGACCGGCAGCGGCAGCAGCGGCGCGGCGGACAGCACGGCGGCGCGCAGCGGCGGCGGCGGCGGCGGCAGCGGCAGCAGCGGCGGCGGCGCAAGGCACGGCGGCAAGCGGCGGACGCGGCAGCAGGCGGCGCAGCGGCGGCGGCAGCGGCAACGGCAGCGGCGGCGGGGACGGCTTGCAGCGGCGCACAGCCACGCCAGCAGCGGCAGCGGCGGCGGCGGCGGCGCAACAGCGGCGCGCAACAGGCGGCACCGCAGCAGCGGCAGCGGCGGCGGCAGCAGCGCGCGCCAGCAGCAGCGGCAGCGGCGGCGGCGGCAGCGGCAGCGGCAGCGGCAGCGGCAGCAGCAGCAGCGGCACCGCGCGGCAACGGCGGCGGCAGGCGGCAGCAGCAGCGGCACAGCAGCAGCGCGACGGCGGCAGGCAGCAGCAGCAGCGGCGGCAGCAGCAGGCAGCGGCAGCAGCCGGCAGCAGCGCAGCAGCGCGCGCAGCAGCAGCGGCAGCGGCGCAGCAGGCAGGCAGCAAGCAACAGCAGCGGCGGCAGCGGCGGCGGCAGGCGGAACAGCGCCAGCGGCGGCGGCGGCGGCGCTGCGGCACAACAGCGGCGCAGCGGCAGCGGCAGCGGCGCAACAGCAAGGCAGCGGCGGCGGCAGCAGCACGGCACAGCAGCGGCGGCAGGCGGCACGGCGCGGCGGCGGCAGCGGCGGCGGCGGCAACAGCGCAGCGGCAGCAGCGGCAGCAGCAGCGGCAGCAACAGCGGCGGCGGCGCAGCGGCAGCAGCGGCAGCAGCAGCAACAGCGGCAAGGCAGCAGCAGCAGCAGCGGCGGCAGCGGCGCAGCAGCGGCCAGCGGCAGCGGCAGCGGCAGGCGGCAGCGGCAGCAGGCAGCGGCGGCAGCAGCAGCGGCAGCAGCGGCGCAGCGGCGGCAGGCGCCAGCGCAGCGGCAACCAGCAGCAGGCGGCAGCACGCGGCAGGCAAGCGGCGGCAGCGGCAAGCAGCAACAGCAGCAAGCGGCAACCAGCGCAGCAGCAGCGGCGGCAGCGGCAGCGGCGGCGGCAGCGCAGCGGCAGCAGGCAGCACAGCGGCAGCAGCGGCGGCGGCGGCAGCGGCAGCAGCGGCAGCGGCGGCAACAGCGGCAGCGGCAGCGGCCAGCGGCAGCAGCAGCAGCGGCGCACCACCAGCCGGCGGCGGCGGCAGCACGGCAGCGGCACAGCGGCGCGGCGGCCCAGCGGCGGCGACCAGCAGCGCAGCAGCGGCAGGCGGCAGCGGCACGCCACCGCGGCGGCGGCGGCAGCGGCGCAGCAGCGGCACCAGCGGCGGCAGCTACGGCAGCGGCGGCGGCGCAGCGCGGCGGCGCGGCAGCGGCAGCGGCGCGGCAGGCAAGGCGGCAGCGCGCGGCAGCGCAGCGGCGGCAAGCGGCGCGGCAACGGCAGCGACGCAGGCAGCGGCGCAGCGGCGGCGGCGGCGGCGGCAGCGGCGGCACGCGGCGGCGCAGCGGCGCGGCGGCGGCGGCGGCGCAGCGGCGCAACGAGCGGCGGCAGCAGCAACGCGGCAGCACAGCGCCAGCGGCAGCAGCGGCAGCGCGGCGGCCAGCGGCGGCACAGCGGCGCGGCGGCAGCAGCGGCAGCGGCGCAGGCGGCGGCAACGGCAGCAGCGGCAGCGGCAGCAGCGCGGCGGCAGCGGCGGCAGCAACGAGCGGCAAGCAGCACAGCACGCAGCAGCGGCGGCGGCAGCAGCGGCAGCAGCAACGGCATGCGGCGGCGGCAGCAGCGGCGCAGCGCAGCGGCGGCGCGGCAGGCGGCGCGGCGGCAGCGGCGCGGCGGCGGCGGCGGCAGCGGCAGCGGCACCAGCGGCGCAGCGGCAAGCAGCGGCGCGCGGCACCGCGCGCAGCGGCGGCAGCGCACACCACCGCCAGCGCAGCGGCGGCAGCGGCAGCGGCACCAGCGCAGCAGCGGCGCGGCAGCGGCAGCGGCAGCAGCAAGGCGGCAGCGGCACTCACCGCCAGCGGCGGCGGCGCGGCGGCGCGCAGCAGCGGCACAGCGCGGCCAGCGCGGCGGCAGCGCAGCGGCAACGCAGCGGCGGCAGCAGGCGGCAGCAGCGGCGAACACGCAACAAGCGGCAGCAGCAGCGGCAGCGGCGGCGGCGGCAGCGGCAACGCACGGCGCAAGCAGCAAGCGGCAGCAGCAGCGGCAGCGGCGGCGGCAGCAGCGCGGCAGCAGCAGCGGCGGCAGCGGCACGCGCGGCACCGGCAGCGGCAGCGGCGGCAGCAGCGGCAGCGGCGGCGGCGGCAACAGCGGCAACCGCAGCGGCAGCGGCAGCAGCGCGCGGCAGCAGCAGCAGCGGCAGCGGCGCCAGCGGCGGCGGCGCACGAACAGCGCACCGCGGCGGCAGCGGCGGCCGCGGCAGCAGCAGCAGGCAGCAGCAGCAGCGGCAGCAGCAGCGGCAGCGCAGCGGCAGCGGCACAGAACGGCAGCGGCGGCAGCGCGGCGCGGCAGCAGCAGCGGCTGCACAAGCGGCACCAGCGCGGCGGCGGCGCGGCGCGAAGCAGCGGCAGCGGCACCGCAGCAGCAGCAGCAGCAGCAGCAGCAGCAGCACCAGCAGCAGCAGCAGCAGCAGCAGCAGCAGCAGCAGCACCAGCAGCAGCAGCAGCAGCAGCAGACGACTCATCACCCGATTTTTATAAAGAATAACAATAATTATTTAATTAATAAGACTTAATATTTGAATATCCCAAAAACACCCTAAATAAAGTACTAAACAATAAATAAATAAAATTAATCAATAGAAATTATATATGTAAAGTAAAAGGACACAAGTGCAACTAATGTGACATTTTATTGTGGGAACGTTTCTCCTGTTATACTACACAGCACATTGTAGAGTGAACACTGAACGTTTCTCCTGTTATACTACACAGCACATTACAGAGTGAACACTGAACGTTTCTCCTGTTATACTACACAGCACATTGTAGAGTGAACACTGAACGTTTCTCCTGTTATACTACACAGCACATTACAGAGTGATCACTGAACGTTTCTCCTGTTATACTACACAGCACATTACAGAGTGATCACTGAACGTTTCTCCTGTTATACTACACAGCACATTACAGAGTGAACACTGAAACAAGCTGCCTCTATCCAGTCTATATTTGTCCAACCTATTTTTATGTTACCCAAGTAATAGCTTTTATATCCTTTTACTCATGTACGAATTATTTGCCCTACCATATTGTATTACTACTACTACTACTACCACTTTTGTCACTACTACTACTACTACTACTACTACTACTAGTATTGCACCTCACTCTAAGCATATATATACCCTCTGTGTCCATGTTCTGTTTGTAATGGCTTGATAAAGCTCCTGGAGAGCGAAACGTTGCCACAATAAAATGTTACATTAGTTGCACTTGTGGCCTTTTACTTTACATATTGTCGGTAATTCTACCAACTTTATTACAGAAATTATATATATATTCTGCAAGTGTATCTTTATTTACCTGAGACATAAGACCCTCACTATCATTGTTCTGGACTTAATAATGATCGACACCATGCCCAGCCCTTCTAGGGCAGGGTAGGTGCCTGAACCTGAGTTTGCAGCTCACAAGACTGTCATTCCCATTAGCCCCCTTGGGGCGGGGATGGCATACCAGAGAGGCCTAGCTTCTCCCTACGAGCCCCGTGAGGGCGGGGAATGTGGCTAGGCCTGGGGACACTTGGTCCCAAAGATGAGGAGGTACTTGTGCCTCCTCCCATGGGAGACTTAGGTCTCAGACACTCCCTAGAGAGGGAGCCAAGGCCGGGCCACCACTTGGAAAAGGCCCGGGCCGGGAGAATACCCGCGAATCTTTAATAATAATAATCTGGACTTAATAATAGTTCAGGCTTGAAACTGTCAGTTATATCCTCATCTATCCTGAGAATCCTCGATATTTTGAGGTGACTGGTTTTGAGTCAGTTACAGTCACTAGCCGTAATTCAATACTAAAATATGGTTATTGCCACTAACCACACAATCACAGAAGGTTAAGCTTATGAGTACCTCGAGTGTTTATTTTGTTCCTAACACCTAGAAATATAATTATATAAAAGAACAATTTCTAGGAATTAATGTAGACATGACCGCAGGACCGTACACGCTACAACGGCTATATGTGATACTAGGATAAACCAGCGCTGACCAGAAGTGAAAGAGGCGACGATAAATTTTGCTGTAAAATGGCTTTAAATATTTTATAACTGTTGACACTGCTGTATTGAACCTACATGAGAGTGAATTCATAATTTCATGTGAGAGCCTAGAAGGGCCACATGTGGCCCTTGGGCCGCCGGTTGGGGGACCCTGTGATGATTGCAGTTTAAAGTGTGTATTACTAGATAAAAATGTTGATGGGTAGACTTCTACCTGGAGGTTACCTGGAGGTTATTCCGGGGATCAACGCCCCCGCGGCCCGGTCCATGACCAGGCCTCCCGATGGATCAGGGCCTGATCAACTAGGCTGTTACTGCTGGCCGCACGCAGTCCAACGTACGAGCCACAGCCCGGCTGATCCGGCACTGACTTTAGGTATCTGTCCAGCTCTCTCTTGAAGGCAGCCAGGGGTTTATTGGCAATTCCCCTAATGCTTGATGGGAGGCTGTTGAACAGTTTTGGGCCCCGGACACTTATGGTGTTTTCTCTTAGTGTACCAATGGCGCCCCTACTTTTTATTGGGGGCATTTTGCATCGCCTGCCCAGTCTTTTACTTTCGTAGGGAGTGATTTCTGTGTGCAGATTTGGGACCATTCCTTCCAAGATTTTCCAAGTGTAGATTATGATATATCTCTCCCTCCTGCGTTCCAACGAGTACAAGTCAAGTGCTTCCAAGCGTTCCCAGTAGTTAAGGTGCTTGACAGAACTTATATGTGCAGTAAAGGATCTCTGTACACTCTCTAGATCTGCGATTTCACCTGCTTTGAATGGAGATGTTAATGTACAGCAGTATTCCAGCCTAGAGAGAACAAGTGATTTGAAAAGGATCATCATGGGCTTGGCATCTCTCGTTTTGAAAGTTCTCATTATCCATCCTATCATTTTCTTTGCACGTGCGATCGTGGCACTGTTGGGATCCTTGAAAGTGAGATCCTCAGACATTACTACTCCCAGGTCCCTTACATTATTTTTCCGCTCTATTGTATGGCCGGAGTCAGTAGTATACTCTGTTCTAGTTATTATCTCCTCCAGTTTTCCATAACGGAGTAGTTGGAATTTGTCCTCATTGAACATCATATTGTTTACCGTTGCCCACTGGAAAACTTTGTTTATATCTTCTTGAAGGTTAACCGCGTCCTCAGCAGATGACAGCCTCATGCAGATCCTAGTATCATCCGCAAAGGATGATACGGTGCTGTGGTGTATATCTCTGTTTATGTCTGATATGAGGATAAGGAATAAGATGGGGGCGAGTACTGTGCCTTGTGGAACAGAGCTCTTCACTATGGCAGCCTCCGATTTAACTCGGTTGACCACTACTCTTTGTGTTCGATTTGTTAGGAAGTTGAAGATCCATCTCCCCACTTTCCCAGTTATTCCTTTAGCACGTATTTTATGGGCTATTACGCCATGATCGCATTTGTCAAATGCTTTTGCTTTATTCTAGAATAACATTTTTTTTTAGAAGGGTCGACATGTATATCAGACCATTTAGTGGTGGCTATAGGGAGAGTAAGAGGTAGATGGAGTACAGGGAGGATGTCTTCAGGGGGTAAGACGTCGGGAATGTCAGTAATCTGAAGGAAGAAACCGTTGTGGGAAGACACAAGCAACTAAAGGGAGGATGGTGAGCTAGAGAGAATGCAGGTAATGAGGAGGAGGAGGAGGAGGAGGAGGAGGTCGAAGAAGTATGGAATAAATTTAAGAATACAGTGTTAAAGTATGTTGCAGAAGTATGTTGGTATAGGAGAGTGGGTGCAGCTGGAACGAGGAATGATTGTTGGAATGATGAAGTAAAGAAGGTAGACAAGGAAAGTAAAAATAAAAGACATGATATACAGAAAACAGAGCATATAGAGATAAAAAGAGAGGTTAAGAGAATGATGAAGGAGTAAAGAAGGAGAGGCAATGAAAGAGTAATGGCAATGGGCTCTGGTGGCCTGGTGGCTAACGCTCTCGCTTCACACGGCGAGGGCCTGGGTTCGATTCCCAGCCAAAGTAGAAACATTGGACGTGTTTCTTTCCACCTGTTGTCTATGTTCCCCATCAGTAAAATGGGTACCTGGGTGTTAGTCGACTGGTGTGGGTCGCACCCTGGGACACTGACCTAATTTGCCCGAAATGTACCGAAATGCGGAGCATAACAAGGGACTTTCTATATAGTAGTATGTCATTGTTGTCAGCTAGGACTGTATACCTTGTACATGTACTTGTAGTAAATAAAGATATTATTATTATTATTAAGTGAGGCTCTGTCAACAGTATTTTGCTGAGAATAAGATACAGTTTTGGAGGAAGATTAATAAGTCGAGAAAGTTGGGAGTGCAAATGGAGAAATTAGATGGGGGAAGTAGAGGAGCTGTTAAATGTTGATGATAAGAGAGGCAGTGACTTCCTCCAGTGGGCAGGGTGGTATAGGATATCCTCAGAGTAAGGCAGCAGTAGAGGTGGAAATAAATGGTATAAAATACCGACACAATGGCAATATAAACACAAATGCAGTATAATGTGATCCTTTATTGACTACGTTTCGCCCACACAGTGGGCTTTTTCAAGTCACAAACAGAACTACCTGGGGTGGAAGGAACGCGAGTATTTATAGTCCAGCTGAGGTCAGGTGAAGAATGCTGCATCTGATGATGTACCGAGTGGGGTTATAGAGTCTAAAAACTTGGGTAGCTTGGAAAGGAGATTGGATAAGTTGTGAGCAGACCTTCTACAGTGTTCTTAAGAACACTGTAGAAGGTCTGCTCACAACTTATCCAATCTCCTTTCCAAGCTACCCAAGTTTTTAGACTCTATAACCCCACTCGGTACATCATCAGATGCAGCATTCTTCACCTGACCTCAGCTGGACTATAAATACTCGCGTTCCTTCCACCCCAGGTAGTTCTGTTTGTGACTTGAAAAAGCCCACTGTGTGGGCGAAACGTAGTCAATAAAGGATCACATTATACTGCATTTGTGTTTATATTGCCAGCAGTAGAGGTACACGGGGAGAAAGAGAGTAATCAGCTGGGAGGGATGGGATTGAAGCTGAGATGTTAACATTTGTTGTGTGTGTAGTTTTTTTGTGCTACTCCCTAGGTACAAATACCTCGACTGAGATATATGTGTCTAGGGAGTTACTACAACAATTCACCTGAAGCCAAGAATAACTCAACAAAAACCTGCTGTATGAATGATCACTTCAGAAAGCGCTAGGCAACGCACACCTTCGCTATATATATATATATATATATATATATATATATATATATATATATATATATATATATATATATATATATATATATATATATATATATATATATATATATATATATATATATATATATATATATATATATATATATATATATATATATATATATATATATATATATATATATATATATATATATATATATATATATATATATATATATATATATATATATATATATATATATATATATATATATATATATATATATATATATATATATATATATATATATATATATATATATATATATATATATATATATATATATATATATATATATATATATATATATATATATATATATATATATATATATATATATATATATATATATATATATATATATATATATATATATATATATATATATATATATATATATATATATATATATATATATATATATATATATATATATATATATATATATATATATATATATATATATATATATATATATATATATATATATATATATATATATATATACAATAAATAACAAAAAGGCACAATACCGTGACTGGAACGATACACAAATAACCCGCACATAAAAGAGAGACGCTTACGACGACGTTTCGGTCCGACTTGGATCATTGACAAAGTCACACTTTGTCACTTTGTCAATGGTCCAAGTCGGACCGAAACGTCGTCGTAAGCTTCTCTCTTTTATGTGCGGGTTATTTGTGTATATATACAATACAATCAATACGAACATATGCCCAGCTCTGAAGCTCTTACTAGAGAGCTGCAACACAACTCACAGACACAACACACAAGGAACAAATACCTTTGATGCCTCCAGTATTTGACTCAACCTGAGTAAAAAACTCATTGAGCAAAAGAGACGCCCCAAAATCCGGAACAATCTACCTGAAAATTCCAAAGGTTCCTTATGCAATAACAACTTCCAAAACTATTGTAAGAAAGCACCTCCTTACTATAATGTGACTGACGACAGTAATGCATTGTCAACCACATCTACTGAAACCTGTCTATTGATCATTCATCCAGTGTCCACAATGATGTACTGTTTATCTTCAATAATGTCCCGCGTCCAGTTTGCATTACATATTACAGGACTTCCTTCCCACGTAATTCTTGCAATAACCGCGAGTTATTATTTAAAATGATCATTATACTGATAGTTTTTTGATCTCCATTTAGCTTGATTAAATTACTTCGAGCATTTATGTAATGTAACCGTTCTATAACCTGGCAAAATGTGTGTTTTTCAAGTCTGCCCGAAGTGTATAATGCCAGACACTTGTGCAACATTTGGGTATCTTTATTCTGGAAACGTTTTGCCAGCCAGTGGCTTCATCAGTCCAATGCAGAGAACTGTGGAAGATGAGGAGGAGTGTAAGGTAATCAGTCCTTCAGCCTGAGTCGATGTGTTCAGTCCATCAATCATGACTTTTGTCAAGACTTTGTCAAGATTGATGGACTGAAAACATCGACTCCAAGCTGAGGGACTGATTACCTCAAACTCCTCCTCATCTTCCACTTTTTTCTTCATTGGACTGATGAAGCCACTGGCTGGCGAAACGTTTCCAGAATAAAAATACTCAAATACTGCACGAGTGTCTCATTTACCAACTTCTCGGTTTTCTAAATTGTTTATTAGCATCATAATAAATAAACCTTAGCAAGAATTATTGGTAACTGAGAGTGCTGAATATAGCAGTCAAGTGTATGAGAGAATTATTGCCGAAGTACGTAAAGGCAAGACAGAGAGAAGGATAGCAGAGGAACAAGGAGGGTCAAGGAAGGATAGACGAGGTAAGCAAATGTTTGTCGCTTTTATGGGTGAACAGCAGATGTTGCACATGTTTGAAGTACGTAGTAAGCTATTTGAAGCATTAAAGAAATTTTATTGAGGCTCAGGTTAGGGTATGTAGGAGAGAGAGAGATAATTTTTCAGTAAAAGTAGGTCTTAGACAGGGATGTGTGATGGCGCCATGGTTGTTAAATATTTTTATAGATGGGGTTGTAAGAAAAGTGAATGTTGGGGTGTTGATCACAGAAGTGAGATTAAAATACAATGAATCTGATACATGGTGGGACTTGTCAAATTTGTCACAACTGCTGTATCCGACATTCTGGAAAAAAAAGTAGTAAAGGGTCATGAGGAAATTTGTATATAAAAGGAAATTAAGAGTGAACATAAATAAGAGCAAGGTGACGAAAGTAACGAAAATCTAGGCAATGGAAGATTGGATAGGAAAATGGAAGGAGGTAGCAGGGAGGAAGTGAATGTATGCAAATACCTGAGAGTGAACATGTCGACACATAAGTCTGTGAAAGACGAAGAAAAACAGTAAGTGATGTGTTGAAGTACCTGGAGAGTAAGAGAACCTTATCTATGGAGGCCATGAAGGGGAATTTATTAGTGTATAGTGACACCAACACTGTTGTATGAGGGCGGAGCATGGACTTTAATAGTTACAGCGAGGAGGAAGCTGGAGAGCCACGAGTGATGTGAATATTATGCAGAGAACTAGTAGCATAGAAATCAAATGAAAACATGAAGCTAGCAAAAGTATAATTGAGAGGACAGAGGGGAAACATTGTTGAGGTGGTGTAGGTATTTACAGCGGATGAAGCAGCACAGGGTGACCTAAAGGGTATGTAAAAGTGGATGGAAGAAAGGATAGGTTGTCTCAGGAAGGGTTCCAAGGAAGTAAAGGAGGTTTAGAGTGCAAGGGGCTAAAGCATCGAGCAGGTGTATGTGAGCGTGATAAATCGGAGTGGAGACAATTGGGTTTTACGACCTAACTTGTTCTCAGATTGTGAGCAAGGTCACACTCATACAAGAATTCGGGGGAAACCGGTGAGCCGGACTTGAGTCCTGAAGGTGGGAAGCATAGTGCGTGTACTCTGAAGGAGGAGTGGAAGTGTTACAGCTAAGAGGGTCATCTGAATGGAGAGTTTTGCGCACTTCTGGTAAGACAGCTATTAAGTGAACGATGGTGATTGTGTTTCCTCTCATGAATCGCATTACCTTGGTAACAGAAGAGTAGTGTAGTGTAGTTAATATTGCTTCAGCTGGTGCACGATGACACTAATGTTTCTATTTATATTCCAGCTTTAGTGTGTGTATACCAGATATTGAACAGCAGCACTAAGGCGACCCACAATGTGGCTCACGACTGTGTAC